>NW_027397135.1:867402-1345022 GCF_003265705.2 Callorhinus ursinus
ACAGTTGTGTTTTCATTTTCATTGGTTTCCATGAATTTTTTAAATTCTTCTTTAATTTCCTGGTTGACCCATTCATTCTTTAGTAGGATGCTCTTTAGCCTCCTTGTATTTGAGTTCTTTCCGACTTTCCTTTTGTGATTGAGTTCTAGTGTCAAAGCATTGTGGACTGAAAATATGCAGGGAATGATCCCAATCTTTTGGTACTGGTTGAGACCTGATTTGTGACCTAGGATGTGATCAATTTTGGAGAATGTTCCATGGGCACTAGAGAAGAATGTGTATTCCGTTGCTTTGGGATGGAATGTTCTGAATATGTCTGTGAAGTCCATTTGGTCCAGTGTGTCATTTAAAGTCTCTATTTCCTTGTTGATCTTTTGCTTAGATGATCTGTCCATTTCAGTCAGGGGGGTGTTAAAGTCCCCCACTGTTATTGTATTGTTGTCAATGTGTTTCTTTGCTTTTGTTATTAATTGCCTTATATAATTGGCTGCTCCCATGTTAGGGCATAGATATTTACAATTGTTAGATCTTCTTGTTGGACAGACCCTTTAAGTAGGATATAGTATCCTTCCTCATCTCTTATTACAGTCTTTGTTTTAAAATCTAATTTGTCTGATACAGGGATTGGCACCCCAGCTTTCTTTTGGTGTCCATTAGCATGGTAAATGGTTTTCTACCCCCTCACTTTCAATCTGGGGGTGTCTTTGGGTCTAAAATGAGTTTCTTGCAGACAGCATATGGATGGGTCTTGTTTTTTAATCCAATCTGATAGCCTGTGTCTTTTGATTGGGGCATTGAGCCCATTTACATTCAGGGTAACTATTGAAAGGTATGAATTTAGTGCCATTGTATTGCCTGTAAGGTGACTGTTACTGTATGTTGTCTGTGTTCCTTTCTGATCTATGCTGCTTTTAGGCTCTCTCTTTGCTTATAGGACCCCTTTCAATATTTCTTGGAGGGCTGGTTTCGTGTTTGCAAATTCCTATAGTTTTTGTTTGTTCTGGAAGCTTTTTATCTCTCCTTCTATTTTCAATGACAGCCTAGCTGGATATAGTATTCTTGGCTGCATAGTTTTCTCGTTTAGTGCTCTCAAGATATCTTGCCAGTCCTTTCTGGCCTGCCAGGTGTCTGTGGATAGGTGTGTTGCCAATCTAATATTTTTACCATTGTAGGTTACATATCTCTTCTCCTGAGCTGCTTTCAGGATTTTCTCTGTCTCTGAGACTCGTAAGTTTTACTATTAGATGTCGGGGTGTTGACCTATTATTATTGATGATGACAGGGGTTCTCTGTGCCTCCTGAAATTTGATGCCTGTTTCCTTCCTCACATTAGGGAAGTTCTCGCTATTATTTGCTCCACTATACCTTCTGCCACTCTCTCTCTTTCTTCTTCTTCTGGGATCCCAGTTATTCTAATGTTGTTTCGTCTTATCGTATCACTTATCTCTCAAATTCTGCCCTCGTGTTCCTGTAGTTGTTTATCTCTCTTTTTCTCAGCTTCTTTATTTTCCATCATTTGGTCTTCTATATCACTGATTCTCTCTTCTGCCTCATTTATCCTGGCAGTTAGTGCCCCCATTTTTGATTGCACCTCATCAATAGCCTTTTTGATTTCGACTTGGTTAGATTTTAGTTCTTTTATTTCTCCAGAAAGGGTTTCCCTAATAACTTCCACGCCTTTTTCAAGCCCAGCTAGTATCTTTAAAGTCATGATTCTGAACTCTAGGTCCGACATCATACTAATGTCCGTATTGAGTAGGTCCCTGGCTGATGGTACTACCTCTTGTTCTTTTTGCTGAGGTGATTTTTTTTCGTGTTGTCATTTTGTCCAGAGGAGAATAGATGAATGAGAGCA
Organism: Callorhinus ursinus; assembly: GCF_003265705.2. Taxonomy (NCBI): domain Eukaryota; kingdom Metazoa; phylum Chordata; class Mammalia; order Carnivora; family Otariidae; genus Callorhinus; species Callorhinus ursinus. The sequence goes on from NW_027397135.1 coordinate 869,258, forward strand.
AAATGCTAACAGGTTAACAATGTCCCCAGCAAATATACTGTATACAAGTCAGAAAGAAAGTGAAGGAAAAAAGAAAGAGAAAAAAAAAAGAAAAGAAAAGATAAAAACAAAAACAGAACAATACAAAAAAAGCAGAATATGATCAAATATGATCAGGTTAGTGCACAGATCAGTGCCACACACTAGATTTTGGGGGTATTTGGTCTGTTAGAAAAAAGTGCCTCCTAAAATTTTAAAGGAAGAAAGACATATATGTACAAAGTAAGGGTTGATACAATGAAGGGATGGAAGATGACTGTTAAGATGAAAATTATAAAAGATTTTATAAAAGGAAGTGATAAGATAAGTTGTTTGAAAAAGAAAGAAGAAGATTTAAAAACAAAAACCAAAGAAAAAAGGGAGAGAATGTGATCACGCAGGAGACTAGAACAAAGCCATACACTAGTGATTTAGGGTATATTTTGATCTCTTAGAAGAAACTGTATCTCAAAATTTTAAAGAGAGAACAACTTATATATATATGCCAGAAATAAGGGTAACTACTATGAAGGGATAAAATATGACTCTAAAAATGAAAAATAAAAAGCTTTTTTTTTAAAAAAAGGGATTGATAAGATGTTGGTTGAAAAAGGGAAAAAGAACAATAAAAAAAAGTTAAAACATTAACTTTGATGAACTAATGAATCATGGTAAAAAAAAAAAGCCACGAATTCTATGTGCAGTATTCCCCTAGCGCTGGAGTTCTCCCGTTCTCCTTGATCGGTAAACTTGGTCTTGGCTTGCTGGCTGTTCATGCTGATCTTCTGGGGGAGGCACCTTTTACCGTAGTTCCCAAAGGTCTTTGTCGGAGGCGGAATTGCCCCACCCTTGTCGGTCCGGGCTAAGCAAGCTGCTCGGGTTTGCTCTCAGGAGCTTTTGTTCCCTGCAAGCTCTCGGTACAGCTTTGGGGGACCAGGGCGAAAATGGTGGCCTCCCAATCTCCGCCCGGAGGAGCTGAAAACTCGGGGCCCCACTCCCCAGTGTGCCCCCAGAGAAAAGCAGTCACTCCCGTCTCTCTGGTCTCTGGCCGCACTTCGTGCTCACCCGGCCTGTGACCGAGTGTTTCTATCTCTGGCACCCGACCCCGTGTGGAGTCTCCAAACCCAGCAGATCCCTGCGGTGTGCTCCTGCGCCGCTCCTCCCGGGGGAGGAAGGGGAGTCTCCCCAGATTTGCCGCTTGTTGGGTCCCTGCTGGAGGAGCAGTGGCCCAACTGTCACTGATCACAGTTTATGGCAAACCCAAGCTGAGGGCCTGCGCCTCGGCTCTGTCTCTGCAGCCGGCTTCCCCGCTCCGATACCTGGGAGCTCTGTCACACTCAGGCACCCCGTCTTTCTGTGACCCCAAGGGTCCTGAAACCACACTGTCCCGGGAGGATTCCACCCCCCGCTTAGCTACTGCAGCGACGTCCCTCAGCGGAGCTGACTTCTACAAGTTCCGATTTTGCGCTCCGCGGCTCTATCACTTGCCAGAAGCGGCCAAAGGAGGCCCCCTCCCCTGCCGTCTATCCTCCCGAATATCGCCTCGGATTCACTTCTCTGCACGCCCTACCTTCCAGTAAGTGGTCTCTTCTCTGTTCAGAGAGTTGTTGCTACTCTCCTCTTCTATCTCCTGTTGAGTTCGTAGGTGTTCAGAATGGTTTGATCCCTATTCAGCTGAATTGCCAAGACCAGAAGAAATCTAGATCTCCTACTCCTCCGCCATCTTGCTCCGCCCCCCCATAATTTAGTTCTTTATGAATACTCTACACGTTTGGTCATCATTGTTTTATATAGTTGTGTTTGCTTGGATTTATCTGTGGGTTAGCATTTTTTTTTTTTTTTTAAGAAAGGAAGAGAAAGAAAGGAGGGCCTGAGGGGGACAGAGAGAGAATCTTAAAACAGGCTCCACGCCTGACATGGGGCTTGATCTCACAACCCTGAGATCATGACCTGAGTCGAAATCAAGAATTGGACACTTTACTGACTGAGCCACACAGGTGCCCCGTGTTTAGCATTTTAAATGATTGCTGTATTATCTTTCATTTCAATTCATTCTTGTCTCTAAACTACACTTTTTTCCTCAAAGTCCCAAAAGTGAAAATCTGTTGATGGTAAATTTTGTTTATACTTAACTAAAATGTCTCTTTTTCATCCTTGTTTTGAAAGGTAATCTCTGTAGATACATAACTCTGTCTTTGGTGTTCTGCAGTTTCACTACAATACCTCCAGGTTCACACTTCTTTTTATTTATTTGTTTTGGGAAACATTATATTTCCTAAGTTTGTGGACTTATACTTTCATCATTTCTGAAAAATTTTGATTAGTCATCTCTTCAAATTTTGCCTTCCCTGAATTCTCTTTACTCTCTCCTTCTGAGACTCTATTATGTTGGACTTTATGGTATCCACTATGTCTCTTGACCTTGCGTTCTTATTTTTCTTCTGCTACTTTCTCTGTACTGCATCCCAGAACATTTCTTTAGCTATATCTTTCAGTATTTCAGTTCTGAGTTTGGTTATGCCTAATTTGCTTTTAAATTAACCTATCCTAGGGGCGCCTGGGTGGCTCAGTTGATTAAGCGTCTGCCTTGGGCTCAGGTCATGATCTCAGGGTCCTGGGGTTAACCCCATGTTGGGCTCCCTGCTCAGCGGGAAGCCTGCTTCTCCCTCTGCCCCTGCCCCCTGCTCGTGCACTCTCTCTCTCTCTCTCAAATAAATAAATAAATAAAATCTTAAAAAAAGTAAAGTAATTAACCTATCTCACAAAGTGCTATTGAAGCAGAGATACAAAGGCAGTTTGGTTCTTTAAAGGAGAAGCATCGAGGCAGAGAGATAGCAGGTGCCGAGACTCAGAGATGAGAGTGTGCTGGGGGGGGGAGGGTTAGAGGAATTACAGAGAGGCCCAGGCTGCCAGCAGCAGAGGGAACGGGGAAAGGAGGGGGCACTGGGGTGCAGGGTTGGCGGGCCACATCCTGCATGGCTTCTAGGCCATTTATAAGGACTCTGGTTTTTCCTCTGAGTGTGCTGAGAGGCCATCAGAGGATTTTATTCAGCGTGACATGACTCGAACAAGGGATCCTTGTTGACGAGCGACTGGCAAGGGTCGACTGGCAGGGAGATCAGTGAGGAAGCCATCGAAATAATCCCAGGGGTGTTGTGGCATGGGCCAGGATGGAAGTGCTAGAGTCAGTCACGAGTGTTTGGATCCTGGGCATATTTTGATGTGTTGTTGGATTGGTTGTGGGATGTGAGAAAAAAGAGACACATGACCCAAAGTCTTTGACCTGAACTGCTGGAGGGATGAAATTGCCGTGTGCTGAGCTGGGGAAGCCTGTAGGAGGAGCAGGTTTTGCAGGGTGAAAAGCGGTCGTTCAGTTTTTGACAAGTAAAGCTTAAGATGTTATTAGATACTCAAGTGGAAATATATTGAGTGAATAGTTGAATGTTTGAGACCAGCACTTAGAAACCAGCTCCAGGCTGGAATTAAGTATTTGGGGATGTCAGCACATGGGTGGGCTTTCAAGCCAGGAGGCTGGGGAGTGTCTTCGAAAGGGAGAGGGTGGATAGAGCAGTCAGGGGACCGGAGTCAAGGGCACTCTAATGCTCAGAGGATGGGCCATGAGGAGGAACCTGCAAGGGGACAGCGGAGGGCTGGGAGGACGGGGGACACCTGACAATGCAGCATCCTGGAAGCCAAGAGGGTTTTCAGGAAAAGGGAGTGATTGATCGTGTCAAAGGCTGAGAAAAGGTCGCGTCATATGAGAGCCGAGAATTGACTATTGGATTTAGAAATGTGGCCCATCTGGTGACCTTTAACAGAGCAATCTGCAGGCAACTGTACCTCCCTCTTTGGGTTGTTGCCAGGAGAGCTGCATCTAGCCCCGGGGCACTGGGTAAGCAAGCGCCCATTCACTGGTGGCATCCCCATTAATCCCCCTGCTGGAGCTCAGCTTCTACCCCGCTTTGGAGGAAACAGCTGCTACAAAGGACGTGCAGTGTGTCCACCCAGCCATGTGCTGCCACCTCAGAGATGCGTGGGCAGACGGAGGCCGTCGCCCCTGCTCTCCCAGTGAGGTAATGCACTGAAACTGTGGTCCAGCAGGACGGCGGCCACTCGCTTCCCTCCGCTTCAGCATAGTAGTGCCACGCCAGGCAGACGACAGCCAGGCCCTGGAATTCAGTCGGGGGCTGTCTACTTGGGCTCAGGTCGTGATCCTAGGGTCCTGGGATCGAGCCCCGCGTCAGGCTCCCTGCTCAACGGGAAGCCTGCTTCTCCCTCTCCCACTCCCCCTGCTTGTGCTCTCTCTCAAATAAATAAATAAATAAATAAATAAATAAATAAATAAATAAAATCTTAACTTTTTTTAAAAGCCCTGGGGGGTTGGGGGAGACAACTATATTAAAATCTTGATTAGATGAAAAATAGTATTAACCCTGCCCCTTTCCAATTACTGGTGTGGACAGAGGATGGAGTGAGTTCTCCATGTGCAGAAAAGATGATGCCAGGATAGAAGCTAGGGGAGCAGATGATACAGGCTCATGACTGATAGTCCTCAAGAAAACCCTAGAATGCTTAGGAATAGCAAAGGTGATTGAGAAGGAGAGGCCAAGGGAATAGGAGGAGAGGGTGGCCAGGGCAGCACCCAAGTGCAGAGAATCTCCTTCCTGTGCTAAAGGAAGTCCGAGTTAGTAGACCCTTCACCTCTCCAAGAGCCATTATTTGATAGGTTATCTCTTAAAAAAATGTTAGCACTTCATCTCACATTGTACACCCAAACAAATTCCAGATGAATTTGATAGCTAAATAGGAAAGGAAGTTATACTAAAAAGGTAGAATGAAAATAAAATAGAATATTTACCTTCTCCTGATTCAGAAAGAAATTTCCCCAGGTATAAAGAAGCCCAGAAAAAGCTACAGAAGTGAAAAGCTAAGAGATTTGGCTAAGTAAAAATGTGAAATGTCTATAGGCCAAACACGCCTATTTGTTTATAACAAAATTTAAAAGAAACTGGAAACTCAAAAATATATGCATGAATATGACAAAGGATTGGCATCATTCTTGTAAACAAGTCCTACAATTGATTACTGAAATAATACTCCAGGGTAGAAAATGCTCAAAGAAATGATAAACACATAAAATAAAAAATACATGAAATGTCTAGACACACCCACAAATTAAAGGAAGAAAGTTAAATGTATGAGATGCTATTCTACATCTGAGAAGGTTCTAAAAATGAAAACAATTGACAATATGTAAAATGTTCAAGGAAGAGCGTGTTAAAATGCTCTTCTTAGAGGTCTAGCAAGCGCCTTTCCAAAATAAGTCTAGGTACTTAGACCTTTTTTGGAAAACAATTTGACATTATTCGTTTTAGTCAAAACAATCTGACTAAAATCTTTAAGATTATTTATAACTTTGGGTAAGGACATTTTTCATATTAGGAACCATTATGTGATTATAGTGATCCAGGCAAAATATGTTGAACAAAATAGACCTCATATTCTCTTTAAATATTAAAGTATTGGGGCGCCGGGTGGCTCAGTTGGTTGAGTGTCTGACTCTCCATTCAGCTCAGGTCATGATTTCAGGGTCGTGAGATGAGGCCCCGAGTTGGACTCTGCACTCAGTATGCAGCCTGCTTGGGATTATCTCTCTCTGTCCCTCTGCCCCTCCCCCCACTCTCTTTGCCTCTCTCTCTCTCTCTCCCCCACTCTCTCTCTCTCAATAAATTTTTAAAAATCTTAAAATATATATATAAATACTAAAATATTGTAAATAGCTTTAAGTATCCAACCATACACAGTGGTTACCTTAAATATTACACAGCCATGATGGTGAGATTGTTGAGGAATATTGAGTTGGAAAAATGGTAGCAATATACTCTTAAGTGAATGAAATAGGATAGTAAATAGGCTATATGATGCCAAATTTGCATATGTATGTATGTATTAAGAAAATGTATCAAGTAGTGTGACTGTGGGTGATATACCTTTTATGTTTCACGTATATATAAAAATAATATAAATATATATTTTTCCAAATTATCTTCAATAAACTTGTGCTTCTTTAAATATTATTATGTAGCAATATTATATGAATTCTTATATTATTATTAATGCTTATAATAATAAGTATTATTTTAATACAAAGAGGCCAAGAGAAAGAAGAGAAAAAATAAAACCAAGGAGTAATTCAACCAAGGACTGCAGAGTTCATCCAGGGTCCTTTAGGCGGTAAAGGGGCATTTTCTAAAGCTGATACTTTTTCCTTTTTTCACAACTGTCTCCAGAGAACTGACAGAGTTGATTCTTCCCAAGTCTTGAGGAAGTTGGTCCAGAGACACAAATGGGATGAATTCCATTTTGCCTAAGATAATCAGTTGGACCACTGAAATCATTTTCTTGCACAAAGCAAATGTTTCAAAGCATAAACAAAAGGGGACAAGAAGAACCGCTCCATTTACCAAAACCTTGATGCGGCAGCTATGGGCCGGAGCGTGGGCGAAATGGGCCCTTTTGTGTGGTTGGCACCTTTGGTGTGCATCAGGGTCACCTCATGATGTTGCCCAAGAGGTGGAACCTTTGGCCAGAACCTACTGTAATATTGATTTTTAGAAAAATTACCTGTAAGCCATCATATTAGAAACTTAGTAAAGGACAATTATTGGAATCGGCAAAATAAATTTGTGATACTAAGAACACTTTTCAGGTGTATAATGCAGATTGAAACAATATCAGAGAAAACATGTCATTTTAGGGTTCCCATGTGAATATGAGCATGCAACAAAACACCTACTCCAGACCTCTATCTATTAGTGTTTTATTTATTAAATGGCCCTGATTTCTCCTTTGATAATAAATAGGAGCTGAATTTCCTCCCTCCTATCATTAAGCTTTCCTTTTTTTAAGATTTAATTTTTTATTTGAGAGAGAGAGAGCACGCGCAAGCACAGAGGGGGAGAGAGAGAGAGAGAAGCAGACTCCCCACTGAGCAGGGAGCCCAATGTGGGGCTCAATCCCAGGACCCTGAGATTCCGACCTGGGCCGAAGGCAGACGCTTAACCAACTGAGCCCCCCAGGTGCCCCTCATTTAGCTTTCTTAGAATTGCTCTTCTCATCTGATAGATAGGACTCAGGACTCCCTGCTTTCACAAACTCTGACTTGAGAATTTTTGTTTTCATATTTCAGTAGTCTGTCTTACTGGATCTGACTTGCGAATCAAAAAGGATGCTACTCATTTTTTTTAGATCAATGTTGTGTTTGGAATGCTTGAAAGAAGACACATTTCCCTAAAATGTTTAGAGATACCATGAGCTGGTTCTTTTGCCACCCCCTACAGACCTTCCTGTGGGCATGGATGTTGGACTTGATGTAGAAACTTTAACTCTTAGAATTCTTGCACCCTCCTGTCAGAACATATCACTAAGGTCGGATTGTGGGAGAGTTTATAATTGTAGTGAGTCCTTCTACCTGCTAAAAGAAATTGTAGTCCCTCTCTATTGTACCTGAATTAGCATCAGTATAGCATTATTCAATAAAAAAAATGGGAAAAGGCATTTTATTAAAACTTGGGGACAGCCCCACCCCTGGAAACATACTAGCAGATGGAATTCCTCTAATGTGCTGGAACTTTAGTAGGACAATAGGTTGAACGAGATTTTCAAACACTCATCAGACCCGTGCGCTAGGGTTCGACATGCCAATCCTCTTGAACCAGGATACTGTACATGCAATGTGGTACATTGCACGGCAGACGTTGTATTCCCCAAGGAGCTCTCCTGATGTTAATTCTGGCATAAACTTGCACAAAGAACAGGGAAATTCACAGGAAGCCTGCTGTGCTGAGAATTTGCTTTGTTTTCCCTGGGTAGTCCAGGACACAGGCTATTCAGCATGCTCTGAAGCCCCCGAAACACTTCACTACCACACAGGCCATATTTTTTAATAACCACTTTAACACAGTGCAGGGGGACATCTCCGCCACATGCGGCTCAGGATGCTATAACCAGGGAGCCTCCTGGGAGCAGTCGGTCCACTCCTAGGCTTGTTTTCTCATGACACACATCTTCTGTCTAAATTCTTTAGCAAGGCTTCTCAGGCCTCCGCGTGGTAAAGAGCAAGGACACCCCGATCGTGAACGAGATGACCAAGGTGTTAGTAGAGCAGGGCCGGAGGCTACACCAATTCTACATCATCGGGTGTGTGTGTGACAAAACCTGGGTGTGACGCTTCCTTGGTCTTTGCCTAGGGAGAGAAAAATATTCCTGGAAGGACCAGTAACACCTGGTGATTCTGAGCATATCACACCTCGGGTATCTTTAGGCACTGAGGGAATATACGCCACAGGCTGATGAACAGGTGCCTAAAAACAACACAGGCATATCTGGCTGAGAAGCGTATCATGCGGCTACCCGGGAGGACTGATGTAGTTAGAAACATATATGTGTGTAGGGCTATAATCACATTTCCCTGTATCATATCCATCAGGTTACAAGCAGCTTATAATTTTCTTTTTCTAGGCACAGCCAAACATTATAATGGCACACACCATAAATCAACATCCACACGGAACATTGCTGAGCAGATATAAATGTATGTGCATTGCAGAATGATCTGAGATTACAAAAATATATCAGAAGTCAAAAGTAGCTGGCGGAGAAATGCTATGTCTTTAGTTTATTGAGATTGTTTGGAAGATCCTAATGTACTGTCACTGAAAGAATAATTTTTCCTTTACAATCTACTTAGCAAAGATTTATCGATCCTTTCCCCCTTCATAGAGAATTACTGATCCATTTTAGAAAATCAGATTTTCACACCTTTCAGGAGAGTGTGCCCAGTGCTGTTCTCAGGGGACTGCCCGGGAAGTTGACTTTGACACGCAGTTCCTTGGAACACGCACACGGCAGTCCAGAGTCTCATCACTGATTTGTTGCACCAGGCAGTAAAATACTTTCATACATTTATAGAGAAATGATTGTACTGCAAGGACTTATTTTTCCATGCTAGTGGATGTATTCAGGGTCCCGTTATTTGTGTAAACAGCATTTTTCAGATGTGGTGCTTTTTCTTTCCCCCCCCCCCCGTCTTCTCGGCTGTGATGTTATGAACAGTGAGGTAAGATAAAAGTTGTTGAGATTCATGCTGTAAAGCCTTGGGACGCTGTGGAATTTCTCCGTGTGTGTGTAAATAACTTTCTTGGAGTCGTACATTTCTGCTCTCCCCTCATTACCGGAGTATCCGAGGTAGCAAAACAGCCTGCATGTTATATTGAAGAATGCATCATAACAAAGGTGATTTATTATAATTAAAACAGTGTGGAGGGGAGCTTTGTATTAGATGTATTGTTTTACAGACGAGCTTAATAAAGAGCATTATTATTAGTTATGGATTTGGGTGAAGGATGTCGTGTCCTGGGAGTTACGCGAGTATTAGTCAAAGTCTGAAGTTGCTCTTTTGAGTCACTCTGTATCGGGAGGGAAAGAAACATTCAGTAAATGAAGAATTTTAATAGCAGCAGGAGGCTAGTGTGTATGTGTTTGTGTGCAAGTGGGAGGCATGGAGGGGAGAAAGAGAAGAAGATGACATGCACCTGAATCGTTGTCGGCAGGAGCAGTTCTAGAATACTTTATTACATATCTATGGAGACAATGGCATGGACTGTAAGTAGCTCCTGTCTCTTGATATAATAATGCACATAAAGTCGGGGTCAGAGCGGGTTCGCTCTGGGCTTTGATGCTGCGGAAGGTCACTAGGGGAATCGATGGACCAAAATGAGCCCTGAGTTTCATGCAATCAATGTGATTTTTCTATTTAAAGTGGACACTGCTGGGTGGGAGTCTCAAGCTTCACATGTGGTTTGGCTCAGCTTTTCAGATCAAGAGTAGATTGCAATGCAAATGGATTGTTGATTATCATGATTGAGGTGGGATACTACAGTGCATGCAGAACAGGAGAGGTAGTCTGCAAACGCTTCTTTCAAGTTTGGCGCCCTGTTATTTGAGCAACCAAATTAGCAGCCACTTGACTGGTGGGAGATACCTGTTTCTCTGCTTATGTTGCTAATTTTAATGAACCAAAAAAATAAGTGAACACTTTAAAATGAAAACTAAATTGTTACCCAAACCAAAATATTTCTGCATCTTTTCTAGATTCTGTCGATCCACCTATCTAGCCAACCATCTACCTATCCATCATCAGGGTTTGCTGATTAGAAGAAAGGTCTTTAATGTAAATGTTTTTCATGACTATCACTTACTTATAAATATCATAGCAATATTGTATCAATAACATTTGTTTATTAGTATCGTTCCTCTACAATTAAAATTTTTAAAGTTTGGTCTGGTCAGAATGCGGAAGGAAGATTTTTGATTGTCCGCGAAGTTGGAAGAGTTCTGATTTTGCACTGATTCTTCGGGCTTCCTGAGTCTCTGCAGTAGCAAGCAGCTTCCTGTTTAAAAGAACAAATTATAAATGCAGTTTTCCCAGCAGAATGAAAGTTCTGGAGCTGCTGAAGGATCTTTCATTGGTTTCTCTCCATCATGTCACATCACCACTGAGAGAGGCTGTGTGTCATTTAGGCAAACAGATTGCAGAAGGAAGGCACTGTCGCTTTCTGTTCAGGGGAGAAGGCAAGTGAGGAAGGACCAGGATTTATAAAAATATTCCACGTAAGTCTCTGAAGGACACCTCTTTTGCTCTCTCCCCCAGGAGGACTGGCAGGAACACAGATGAGAGTAACTGGCAGATTCTGCATTTTACTTTGGGTAATACTTTAACTCTTCCTGCAAATCAGGGTTCTTCTAATCCACTGAGAAAAATAAGCGGAAGACTCTCAGTTACTCAAAGGGCCAAAAGCTGGAGAAATTAAGGAACATTAATCTTCCATTAAATTGAAACACATTTACCACTGAATTGCTACTTGATGTTTTCTCTTCCACTCTAAAAGATAATACTGCTACCTAGCTTTTAATTTAAACTTAATTTGATTTGAACTTTCAGGGTTTTAATTTAGTAAAAGAAGGTGAGAGGAAATAGATTGAGATCACTGTTGACCCATGGCAGAAAGCCAAGTTCACACTCCCTCACACGGGCCTGCAGCCTTACTCATTTAAATAAACTTTTTTTTTTTAACCAAGAACTAATTGAGTATAGTATATGTAATAGTACAGGTCAAGTACAAAGAAGTCTAAATTTATTTGCTGAAGCTGGAAAGATGCCCCCAGAGAATAGGAGGTGATAAGATTGTGGGATGGAGAGGTGTTGGAGAGCAGATGAAGAATTTCGCATATAGGATGTTGGTTACCTGGGCATCTGTAACCTGGACAGGGGTCTTTATGCCTGCAATTATGGGTCTTTTGATTGTAAGGTCCAGTTGCAGTATTTGGGTTTATCCCTCAAAAATCTTCTTTTGATGATCTCTAGAGATTTTTATGCAGTAGGAATGATTAGAATTTTTGATCCAACCATTTTGAGTTTGTGTAATTATTACAATCTCCAAACAACTCAGAACTAAGCTACAGAAAATGGCATTTTAGAGTGTGTTTCCACTGGGTAGAACCTTAAGTCTCAGGAACTTGAAATACTATGTAAAGATCTGGTGTGGAAAGCATGATTTAATTATAATTAATTGTCATCAGTGATGCACTATTGTTTGATTCTAGTTCACTAAGCGACTTTCTTGAGTCCTCAACGTTTATTCTACATAATACTAAATACAAAATTCACTTATGGGCAGAATGATTTTTTTTCTTTGTTTTGCGAGTGGTTTTATAAGACATGTGCCCTTTAAAAATGAGAGGAAGGGGAAACATTGAAATTTTCAGTTGTGATTCTTAATTTCCAGGTTAACTTTATTCATGAAAATAATAGGATACTTAAGTTTTCCCCAACATAGATTTCTTTTGAACCATATGTTTTATTTTTTTAAAGGTTTTATTTATTTATTTGACAGAGAGAGCATGCAAAAGCAGGGGGGAGAGACAGAGGGAGAGGGAGAAACAGGTTCCCTGTTGAGCAAGCAGCCTGATGCGGATCTTGATCCCAGGACCCTGAGATCATGACCTGAGCCAAAGGCAGACACTTAGCCAACTGAGCCACTCAGGTGCCCCTGAACCATATGTTTTATATTCCAAGAAGGAATACCTGGTAAATAGAAAAGAGGAAATGTACTTTGCATGTGTATTTACAACAGATGCCATTTTGTATTTTGCAATATATTATATGATATTTATTTGCATTTTTATGTTGTGTTTATCATTCCATTTATACTTACTATTCCTTATATTTATTATCTTACTTTTATATTTATGATTATATTTATTGTTCCATTTAACTCTTAGTGTCCTAGTATTTTAACTTGGGAAAGTGAAAAGGTACCTTCTCACTAATTATGATTTTGAAATCTTTCTTACATAGCCTTCACTTGAAAAATGGATTTCAGAGATTCAGTCCCTGTTTAGAGGCCCAGAGGCCTTTTGGAGAGGGTGAATGGGTGAATTAAGTCTGCCCCTGAGATGCTTCTTCCTACAAAATCACCTTCCTTCAGATGAGGATACTGGGGTAATGGGAAAACTCTTAATCTCAAAAGCATCCCTTGAATGTGCCACCCTGAAAATTAACCTCATTCATCCCCTTCCCCCACCTTCATTTTTTTTTCTTTTTTGAGATCTCAGGAAAATTGAGGATATAAATTAAAATGTCCCTTTAGCTGCCCTACTTTATGCAACCAGCACTTACTCAACAGAACTCCAGGCTCAGTGACTTTGACAATCGCACAGAGGTCATATTTTCACCCAGATGAACTGCTCATGAGCAATCTATTCAATGTCTTAGACCCAAAGAGGCCTTTCCTTGATTTCAGAGATGAAGGCTGCCTTCTTTTTTGTCTTAATTTTTTTTGAAAATATGTTTATTGGGGCTCTTTCTGGGAAATTCCCAGCTTCCTGTCATGTTTTCTTTCTGTGGTGCTTCTCCAGCAATATAGCAGGTGAATAAAGAGGCATAGAACCTTATTCTACACTTTTATGTTTTTGTTTTTATTTGGAGGCACCCCTTCCACGTTGCCAGTACCACAGACCAACAAGTCATGTTTATTGATTTTTCTCAAAAATTGGTCTAGTTCTAAGGAAAGGGTTGGATCGATTATACTCTCTGGAGAGATCCTTTTACCATCACCCTGATTGGTCAGAAATACTGTCAGTAGAGGTTAGGATATCTTGCCAGTGTTCTGGAGTAAATAAAATACCTCCTCACCACCCAGATTAGATTAGGCAAAGAGGAAATGTGTAATTAGCAGTTTCCCATAAATCTCCCCTTAATTCAAATCTGTTGATGGTCTAGAGGAAGAGGCCCTCGCTGGAAACTTTGACTCTCTTGGGTAGTCTACAGAAGGGACCGGTTGAATGGACGTGTGTTGCCCACAGATCTGTGCTGATCAAAGCTGCTGCTAACGGAGCATTCAAAGATTAAGGAAGAAAGTGGCTTATCTCCCTTGATTCCCCCTCATTTGTAGCATGGGCTTGTTCTTTTCCACTGAGAGGAACCATCTGTGGGACACCCTATCCCACCAGGATATAGGTGCAGCTCACGCATTTCTGCCATGTTTCCTTCATTCTTGTGTCATACTTTCCCACTGTTGAGGTTATCCAGTCCCTCTGGACCTTAAAATCTGGGCGGACATCTAAGCTATTTCTAAGGAACTTGAATACTCCTGTAAATATTTGCAGGCCTTTATTTATCACAGAAAATGGTAGCTTCGTTTTGCCAAGAGGAAATATATGAGAATCCCAGAAGGTTTACGTGTGAAAGAAGATAACCAGTAGCAAGGATCCCCACAAAAAGTTTCTATCCCTAAAACTTAGCCTTAAGATGATTTGCGTCTTGGAGAAAAGTCTTCCCACTTCTCAAGATGGCTTGACTTTATTATAACCTTGGAATTCAGTGTAGTGTTTATTCTTTCTTATAGATCCCCTTATTTTTTTTAAAAGATTTTATTTATTTATTTGAGAGAGAGAGAGAATGAGAGATAGAGAGCACGAGAGGGAAGAGCTTCAGAGGGAGAAGCAGACCCCTGCTGAGCAGGGAGCCTGATGCGGGACTCCATCCTGGGACTCCAGGACCATGACCTGAGCCAAAGGCAGTCGCTTAACCAACTGAGCCACCCAGGCGCCCTCTTATAGATCCCTTTAAAAAACCTCTTTAGTAATGCTGCTAAATTCTTGAACACTTTACCTCCTTACCTGTACTCACTTGAGTTTTTCCTGTTCCTTTGATTAAATCGTTCGGTCCTCTAGTTAAGTCCTAACACATGTAGAGTGTGCCCCCAGGATTCCTGGGCTGACGTTAGTTGTACCTTCTTGATTTCTCTTGGGCAAATGAGAGAGCTTCCCCTCACCCCAGCTTCCTCTTCTCTTCTGCTGATGGAGAATCTTACGTCACCACAGAGACACCAGAGGGGAAAGTGAGGGTGTTTACTAAGGGCGGAAGACCAAACTGCTTACAAAATGCTTTTAGTTCCTTGGGAAGAGGTGATATATAAATACATGGATTAAGGCCATACATTCAAGACAGTCTGAATTCACATAACTTTTGTTGGACAATTGTATCACAATATTGACTCAGGTCCAGATTAGGGCCGCTGGGGTGTCCTTTTCTCTACTGATTTGCAGTTTATTGGTTCTGCGATTCCATTACTCTCTATCTGATTTTCTCAACATTTCCCTTGCTATTTTACTGTGGTCAAAAGTTCTGTTTGGGAATGACAGATACAAGAGGGTACTCTTGTTCAGAATGCCGGCATCACATTTAATTTCCTTGATTCTGGGACTCTCACTTTGTTCTCTAGAGTTTATTAAAAGAAGAAGAAGAATCAATAGTTGAGAAGCCGTATTAGTTAATTTCCATTGAAATCTGACTTTTTTGGTCATCTGTATCTTCGGACGGTGACATCTTTAATTTTGCGAATTATAGATGAGCCCCTTTATGGATGCATCAGCTAATTGCATTGGCTTAAAGAAAAAAGGAAGAGACTATTTTTTTTTTCTTCACTCACTCACTATAGGCATTCTCCCTAATTGCAAAAAGTACAATAGCTCTCCCAAGTAATCTTAATTAGTTCAATGGATATTTGAGCTCTATCAATTACTTAAACAACTTAGGGAGTGGGGGTATGTGGGGTGAAGAACCATCAGCATGTGGGTTGGTAGTCCCAAGTAAAACAATTGGCTTGCAATGTAGGTAATGTCCTGCACTCTGGTCTCGAGATATCTCTGAGTGTAGTACCCGATGAAAGACATGGTTGAAAAATTTGCATTTCCAGTTTTTGAGCCATGGGTAAAGGCGAGGTGAGGAATGCATTTGGAAATTAGATTGTGGAGAAAAAGAAAAAAGTTTGACTGGGGCACGACTTGGTGAGCTATTGGTTTCGGCACAGAGCACCACGGGATGACTTCAAATCCCTAGTGACTGCAGGTTTCTGGAATCCAGGGTTTTAGCGGTTGTACTGAATTCCCTCACCTGCCTTTTATCAGCAGCTGTATTGACAAGATTTTCATTGCTTCCTAAATGTCTGCGCTGCCTTGCTTTATTTTTCTTGTTAAAGTTTGATATTTATATATATATAAAAGCCATTGGTAGCTCTACTATTTTAGTCACCACCAATTTCATCATCCTTCCCATTTATTAATGGCCCTGCTTCCTCTATAATACCTCTTTTCTTCCTGACATATCTGTGAACCCATCTTCTTCCCCTCAAACTCCTTTATCTGGAATTAACCCAGTCAACTCCGCTGTCTTTTGTTTCTGCTGCAAGCATCACAGAGCCAGCAGTTCTCTTCATGTAAGATAATGTGTGTGTAGTAAAATATACAGCAAATATCTTAGTAGCCTTTCTTCTTCTCTACTGCCATAAACACCTACCTATACGTTTTTAGTAAATTGAAGAAATACAATTTGGTGACATAGTATTAGCCTGAATTGCATTGAATAAAATGCAGCATCCTCTCTTTGAGATCTATTTTGTAATCTCACCTTTCACCAAGCATTAATACCACTCCTAAGGTAATAAACAACATTATTTCCTAAGGAAATAATCAGAAATGGAGGCAGAATTTATGTACGGTTAACAAATTACTCATAAAATGTAAACCTGTTTGAAAAAACCCAAAGCTGGGTCTGCCTGGGAAAAACAACTGAAATACTCCCAATATTAACAGTGAAGTAGAAATAGAAGAATTATGGATAATTTATATTTTTCCTTTATCATTTTTAATATTTCATAATTTTTCTATAGTCATAATATATTACTCTTGTAATAAAATTCTTAAATCCTAATTTAACTACTAAAGCAATACATGTTCAGTGGAACGAATTCAAACAATACCAAAGTATGAAAAGTACAAAGTGCTACTTTGCCTTTTGTCCCACTATGGTTCTGCACCTCTTTCTGTTCACCCTTTTTGATATTTTTTTCTGCACCTTTATGCTCACATGCAAATACATGTGCACATACATACTTACATACTCACATGCACATATGTACTTTATTTTTAAAAAAAATTTTATTTATTGGGGTGCCTGGGTGGCTCAGTCAGTTAAGCATCTGCCTTTGGCTCAGGTCATGATCTCAGGGTCTTGGGATTGAGCCCCGCATGGGCTTCCTGCTCAGCAGGAAGCCTGCTTCTCCTTCTCCCTCTGCTGCTCCCCCCGCTTGTGCTCTCTCGCTCTCTCTGTCAAATAAATAAATAAAATCTTAAAAAAAAGATTTTGTTTATTTATTCCAGAGAGAGGGTGTGGAAAGGAGCAGAGGGAGAGGGAGAAGCAGACTCCCCACTGATCACAGAGCCTGACACAGGGCTCAATCCAAGGACCCTGAGATCATGACCTGAGCTGAAACCAGGAGTCCGATGCTTAACCAACTGAGCCAACCAGGCACACCCCCCACATAAAAATAAAAATAGTCCCATATAATGGCCTGCAGAATTTTGCGAGCCAATTATTAAACTGTTAGTGGCTTGAACGCAGCCATGGTGAGGGGCTTTACCTCATGAATATCGGCAATGGTAATCAAAGCTTCCTCTTTAAATGAGAACTGGTTTCTCAGCATCCCACTGACCCATAGTATATATTTTATTCTATAATTTGCTTTTTGCTTAGCAATGCAAACCATTTTCCATGTCAGTGCTTACAGCTCTTATCTGAGTCTTTTTCTCGTTCATGATCTTCTTTTTTTTTTAATTTTTTATTATGTTAATCACCATACATTACATCATTAGTTTTTGATGTAGTGTTCCATGATTCACTGTTTGTACATAACACCCAGTGCTCCACGCAGAACGTGCTCTCTTTAATACCCATCACCAGGCTAAGCCATCCCCCCAACCCCCTCCCCTCTAGAACCCTCAGTTTGTTTTTCAGAGTCCATCGTCTCTCATGGTTCGTCTCCCCCTCCGATTTCCCCCCCTTCATTCTTCCCCTCCTGCTATCTTCTTTTTTTTCTTAACATATATTGCATTATTTGTTTCAGAGGTACAGATCTGTGATTCAACAGTCTTGCACAATTCACAGCACTCACCATAGCACATACCCTCCCCAATGTCCATCACCCAGCCACCCCATCCCCCCCCCCCCCCCCCCCACTCCAGCAACCCTCAGTTTGTTTCCTGAGATTAAGAATTCCTCATATCAGTGAGGTCATATGATACATGTCTTTCTTTGATTGACTTATTTCACTCAGCATAACACCCTCCAGTTCCATCCACGTTATTGCAAATGGCAAGATCTCATTTCTTTTGATGGCTGCATAATATTCCATTGTATATATATACCACATCTTCTTTATCCATTCATCTGTCTATGGACATCTTGGCTCTTTCCACAGTTTGGCTATTGTGGACATTGCTGCTATAAACATCGGGGTGCATGTACCCCTTCGGATCCCTACATTTCTATCTTTGGGGTAAATACGCAGTAGTGCAATTGCTGGATTGTATCATTGCATGATCTTCTATTGCATGGATGTAATGATCTATTGATAAACTTTTGTGCTTTTTCCAATTTTTGATATCACAAAAAATACTGTAAGATGTATGCTTATATCCTTTGATGTATTTGTGTGAGTCATTCCATAGGACACATTCTTGGAAGTGGATGTTCTTTGGTCATAAAACATACAAATTTCAAGTTTGACTACTACTGGCAAATTGCTGTCTAAAATCAGTGTTCTAGTTTGTACATCAACCAATTCTCTATCCTCTAATCACTACTGGATATTATCCATCTTTTAAAATTTTCTAATTTATAGGCAAAATAATTGGTACTTTGTTTATCATAAGCTAATCATTTTATAAGTTTATTAATTTCTTCTTAGTCTTGTGTTATTATTTGTAGGCATTCTTTATATATTATGGATACTACATTTCTCTTACATGTGTAGTAAATCTTTTCTTCCAATATATTATTTTTCTTTTATTTAAAGCTTCTTTTGCCTTATGAGAGTTAAAATCTTGTTTTATGACATCAAGTTTTCATGTCAGAATTATAAAATTTTCTCTAATTACAGCTATAAAATTGTTAGGTGATGTCCTTAGACTTATTCCCTATGTTTTCGTTGAAAAGGGTACTTCAATTCTTACCCAAAAACCCAAACAGTGCTGGAATGATCTCCTCTCTGCTTATTTACTTGCCCCCATGAGAGGAGAAATTGCTAATTTGATTGGTGAGAATTATGAGTGTTTTGAGGCCAGATTTACAAATGTGTGGCCTGTGTATTAAAAGTCATAGTTTTCTATAGCACAGACTCAACTCCTGGGACATATACACTAAAGCATGGAGAGAGGGTGGGCAGAAGAGGATGAGACAAGAACTGTTGGTCTTCCATCACACAGTTTTATAGAAGGGCAATGCTTGTTAAAACTATGAAAATAAGACATTTGAGGAAGCAAAAATAACAAACAGAAACAAAAACAAAACAAACCCAGGCAATTAGAATGTGAGTGGTCAAGATTGAGATACATAGAAAGTAAAATGAATGATTTTATTTATTTATTTATTTACTTACTTACTTACTTACACACTTATTTAAATAGGTTCCACACCCAGTGTGGAACCCAACTTGGGACTTGAACTCATGACCCTGAGATCAAGACCTGAGCTGAGATCTAGAGTCAGACTCTTAACCATCTGAGCCACCCAGACACCCCATAAATGGTGATTTTAAAATGCTACCCCCCAATATAGCCTACATCCTTAACGTTTAGTTTGCTGGTTCATGGAAGGATTGTGCTCATTTGTCCCTTCGAAGTTAGGGAGAGCCATTTGACAGCTCTGACCAGTGGATTGTGGGGGGAAGTGATGTGTGTTACTGCACAGCCAGAACGTTCAATTGAGACCGTGAGACCTGCAGAGGCAGTGGTCATGGAAGCACGTGTTGAGAAAGAGCCTCTGTGAGCACGGTCTCTGAGTGATTATGATGAGCAGAGACTCCTGCCAACCCAAAGCATGTATCATGAGCAAGAAAACAGTGCTGTTTTAAAGTCCACTGAGATTTTGATGTCGTTTATTACTACAGCCTGACGCAGCCTCTGTTGGCTGTCCCATTTGCCTGCAAGTGGCGTCGGCCCCACCCCCAGCTCATGCCTTTTAATGTCAGCCTCCTGAGTGGGGCTTGCCTTGTGCCACCTGTCTCCAAGTGGTAAATGGATCTTATCTGAGCCTGCTGGAGACCCAGGGAGATGCCTGCTCCTCTCCTGTTTCAGCTTTTCATTTCCATGTGGATGGGTGAAGTCATGCACACTTGACCTGTTTTTAATTGGGGCAGAGTGAATAGAAATCTTTTTATCTCAGGCTCTCTCCTATGCTGCCTCCAATCAGAAGGCCTGGCTTTGCCGAGGGGTGGGGGGCAGGGGGGTGGGGTCGGGAACACCTGCCAGGACATGAATAAAACTGACACTTTGATCCCATTGGGCGAGTGATTCTTGAATGTGTATATGTTCTCAGTAGGTTGGAACCCAGAGGGGATAATGGAGCGTACTGGACTTTTTAATATCCAACAGAAGTTATTCTCCTTCATTTTATTCTTATAGGAATTTTATATTTGGATCATAGGAGCGAAGTTTTAACAAGTTATATTTTGCACATTATTGTGTTTAACATGACACATTTAATTCAGGAATCCAGTCCTCAACTCCACTACCTTTCCGTATAAAAATGGCAAGGAACTCCATTAGAGAAAAAAAATGTAACTCTTGGCAATTTTACTCTCTGGCCAAGGAATGGACACCAGCCCTGCAAAGTAGCAAGGACTGTTTGTGAGAGCCATTTGTGTGACATTATTCTGCTGTCCATAAATATGTCCTAAATGCAAGAAGACCATGGAGGGGGAGCTCCCCTGTAATGCTCACTTAGTGAAGAGAAGGACTGCTTTCCAAACCAAGGACTGCTTTCCGAACCCTGCAGTAATGGGGCACCAAACAGGCAAAATTGTATGTGTTGTCAATGGCTACAATGTAATTTCATTGATTTACAATGTTGAAAGTGAAGACATCGGGCGCCTGGGTGGCTCAGTTGGTTAAGCAACTGCCTTCGGCTCAGGTCATGATCCTGGAGTCCCGGGATCGAGTCCCACATCGGGCTCCCTGCTCAGCAGGGAGTCTGCTTCTCCCTCTGACCCTCTTCCCTCTCATGCTCTCTCTCATGCTCTCGCTCTCAAATAAATAAAAAATCTTAAAAAAAAAAGAAAGTGAAGACATGATTTCTAGCTTCTATAAGGTGTCACATTGGAGTAATTGCACCCCACCTGGATTTTATGACCAGAAAAGAACGTGGTAATGCCCACACAGATTCCTCAGGCTGCCTTGCCTTTATGGCAGATCCGTAATCGGGGAGTTATTATTAGCAGTTCTGCTTGAATACTCATCGAAAGCACAGATGTTATGCAGCTTGGATTTGGTTTTAGTATACATATTTGAATCATCCAAAGAAAATCATCTTCCTGTTGCATTCTTGGTTTAGTTTAGACTCCTTCTGTCCTTTCGGTCTCCAATGGTCCAGATTTTCACCAGCATTCTCTGTTATACACTTTAACATACCTCACGCTCTGCAGTACAAAAACTTTGGGAAATACTGGAGCACCTGGGTGGCTTATTCATTAAGTGTCTGTCTGGCTCAGGTCATGATCCCAGGGTCCTGGGATCGAGCCCCACATTGGACTTCCTGCTCTGCGGGAGGCCTGCTTCTCCCTCTCCCATTCCCCCTGTTTGTGTTCCCTCTCTCACTGTCTCTCTGTCAAATACATAAATAAATCTTAAAAAAAAAAAACTTTGGGAAATACTTCTTCTTTATTAAGCAGAGCACACGAGTCTGGAGCAACAGCCAAGGTGTGATTCTCATGTCACCTGCATCAGTATCAGCAGGTTGCTAAGCCTTGCCTCGGAGGTACTGAAGGAGAATCTCAAGGGAGTGGGGTCTTGAAAAGTGCATTTTGAACAAACACCCTAGTGGATTCTTAGGCCCAGCAGAGTCTGGGTACTTGGAAGTGAGGAAAGACGAACGTAAACAATGACTCAAACAAAAATGTTAAAGAATGTATAGGTTTTACTTTCATTATCATATCATTTTACATTTGTGTTGTGCCTTTGTTCAGAGAAACTCAGAAATCCAAGTTTATATCAGCTTTCCAAATAATTTTCATACTGCTTTAAGGCACGTCACCTTTAAAGATTTGTTGTGCATAAGAATACATGCATAAGAATAGATCTTATGTATGTATATTTTATGTAAAGACCTGATTTGGCGTTCACCTGTGCCATTTTCAACACTGAAATGCTTCAAGATATTTTGAGAGAATTGTATCTAATGAATGAGCAGACTGTAGCATTTATATTTGAAATTAAAACATGTTAGTTTTTCTGAGACTGATTCAGGTTTATAAAGTGATCTTAAAAATATTGCCACCTCTGTCGTGAAATAATAAATGTTTTCTGAGACTGACCACTACTGTGATATGATTAAATTAGAAATCCATTTTCTGTTCTTAGAAGTTGTTGTGGTCAACACGAGATGTCATTTCTCACAGGCTGAAAATTGCTGACCGAGCCATGAATAAGTTGATAAATATGAGCATTTTTTCTGCAGGAAAAAAAAAATGTGCTCAAGTTAGCATTCAAAATAAGAAAAGATGTCTTTTCATATGATGTTTTATAAGAAAGGTGTGATTTATTTATTTTTATTTTTTTTGCAATTGTGATTGGTTTAGCTGGGACACATATGAAGCAGTAATTATCAACAGCCCTCCTTGAAGTTGCAAAGGGTGGGTTCCTATCTGTGATCATTCCGGGGGTGTGGGTTCACCCATTTCTGAGCCCTTACCAAATGTGAATCTTATCTAATTTACTTTGGAGCATGTGTGTAAGTCAGGCTGGCGCGAGGGGTATATGGCCTTCTAGTTAGTGACTTCTCTATGTATGCATGCACCACCCACACGCCTTGCAATGCCTTTCCTTGGAACTCTTTAAGATTGATAACCCTATAGTTATGACTCTAGTACACCCCCTCTATCAGTTTTAATTCCGCACAGCTCTGAGATCATGAATTCATACTCTATACCTGCATCTTGAGTTGAAAATTTGTCAGCACCTTGGTCAGCTAGAGGTCCCAGCAGGTGGAGGCCAGAGGAGGGGGCCTGGAATTCCCACCTTCGAATGCTCCAAAGCACTGGGGCTTCCTAAACACAAACTGGTGGTAACCCTAGCCCTCATGTATCCCAGGAGGTGGAAGGAGGAGTTTCCAGGCTAGGCTATAGCTCTTTTTACTCTCCTTGCCAAGATTCTCGGCACATTGCCATTAGACTTGATGGTATTTTTCAATATTTATTTGTCTTAAACTTTGCTCTTTTCTGACTTCTCTTCCATCATTACCTGCATTCTCACACTGAGACTAGATTCTTTGGAGTGATGGCCAACTTTGATTAAAAAAAAAAAAGAATCTTCATTGAGGTATAATTTACATACCATTCATTCACTCATTGTAAATGTACACTTTGATGATTTCTAGTAAATTTGCAGAGTTACGCAACCATCCCCACAGACCAGTTTTAGAACATTTCCATCATTCCAGTGTTTCCTTATGCCCACTGGCAACCAGTCTCCACTCCCATCTCCAACCATTCCCTCCCAACCCCTGATCTGCTTTCTGTCACTACAAATTTGCCCTTTTCAAATGTTTTATTTATCTAGTTTTATTTTAATTTCCACCACATTTTCTTTATCCATTCACAGTTGATAGACACTTGGATTATTTCCAGTCTTTTGCTATTATAAGTCATGTTGCCCTGACCATTCACATACAAGTTTTTGGACAGACATGTGTTTTCATTTCTCTTAGGTAGATTCCTTGGGGTGGAATTTCTGGGTCATATTGATATAGTTAATGTTTCACTTTTTAGGACTGGGTATGGAGTTTTGTCAAATGTCTTTTCTTTTCTCTATCTATTGAAGTGGTCACGTAAGATGATTTTCAGATGTTAAATCAAACTTGCATTCCTAGGATAAATTTCACTTGGTAATGCTATAAAATATTTTTTATCTGTGGATTAGTGTCGTTTGCAAACTTTTAAAAGGATTTTCACTTCTATAGTCATGAGGAATCTTGTTGTACAATTGAATTTATGTTTTTGGCTGGTTTTGTTAAAAGAGTAATACTGGCCTCGTAGCCTGATTTGGAGATTCTTTCCACTCTGCCTGTTTTCTGAAAGATTGGTTTGAATGGATGATAGAATTCATTAGTGAGGTGATCTAGAATTGGGGTTTTCTTTGTAGGAAGAGTTTTA
Organism: Callorhinus ursinus; assembly: GCF_003265705.2. Lineage (NCBI taxonomy): Eukaryota > Metazoa > Chordata > Mammalia > Carnivora > Otariidae > Callorhinus > Callorhinus ursinus. The sequence goes on from NW_027397135.1 coordinate 893,101, forward strand.
AATTATTAATTCAATTTCTTTACTGGTTAAAGATCCATACAGATTTCATATTCTTTCTTGAGTTGGTTTTGAAAATTTCTCTTTCTAGAAATGTGTCCATTTCATCTAATTTGTCAAATTTGTTGTTAATATCTACTTATAATCTTTTCAATTTCTGTATGGTGTTCTCTCTTTTGTTCTTCATCTTGGCAGTTTGTGCCTTTTTTCTTTTTTTCTTAATTTAGTTAAAGATAGGTCCATTTTGTTGATCTTTTCAAAGATTCACCCTTTGGTTTCTTTATTTTCTTCAATTCTTTATATTTCTTTTATTTCCATGTGTTATTTCTTTCTCTGTTTAGGTTTCAGTTTGCTCTTGTTTACCTAGTTTTTTAAATAGAAGTTTAGGTTACTGATTTGAGAACTTTTTTCTTTTGTGATATAGCCATCAATTTCCCTATATGCTTTATCAATATATCAATTTCCCTATATGCTTTAGCTGCATGCCATACATTTTGATATTTCATGGTTTTATTTTGATTCAGTTCCCAATATTTTTTAATTCTCTTGGACCATGACCTTTAAGAAGTGTGTTCTTTAATTTCCAAATATTTGGGGATTTATCACATTTCTTTCTTTTGTTGATTTATTTAATTCTGTTGTAGTCGTAGAACATATTACATTTCAATCCTTTGAACTTACTGAGATTTGTTGTATAGTCAAGCACAGAGATCAGCAAACTATGGCTTGTGGTTATACCTCTTAACTTATTACACTTTGCTTCACCATAATAATAACTGAATTCTGCTGTGTCATATCTGCCACTGAACCCCTGAAGTGAAATTTTTAGTTCAGTTCCTGTATTTTTTACTTCCAGAATTTCCATTTGGTTTTTAAAAATAGTTTCTATATCTTTATTGAGGTCCTTTATTTTTGGTCATTGTTGTGGTACTTTAATTCCTTTTTTTTAGATTTTATTTATTTATTTGAGAGAGAAAGCAGCATTCAAGCAGGGGAGGGGAGGAGCAGAGGGAGAAGCAGACTCTCAGCTGAGCAAGGAGCCCAGTGGGGGACTAGATCTCAGGACCCCAGTGCCCCGGAATCATGATCTGAGCCGAAGGCAGACGCTTAACTGACTGAGCCACTCAGGCACCCGTTCTTTAATTCTTAAATGTAATTTCCTTTAGTCCTTTGAACATACATATAATACTGAGTTTAAGTCTTTATCAACTCCATCTGACATCTGAGGACATTGAGCAATTTCTATTAACTGCCCTTTCCCCCTCCTCAGCTCTGGGTGACACTTTTCTGGTTCCTTACATGGCTTTTGTTGAATATGGAACATTTTTGGAAATGATATGATAGCAACTCTGGATTCTGATTTTTCCCTCCCAGAGGGTTATTATCATTGCCTGCTTTAAAAATTTTGCTTATATCTTTATTTAATAACTTCTTTAGACTAAATTTTTGAAATTCATATCCTCTACAGGAAGTGGCCACTGATCTCTCTGCTCACTTCTCCCCTCCCACCTTGCTCCTGTTTTTAAGCCCGACCTCTTAGGAGTTCTTCTCTTTCTATGTGGCCTAGTGGTGAGCCAATGATTGGTCAGAGGTTGGGCACAAATATCTTAACGCCGGTAAATCTCCTCCTCTTGGTTGGTGGGTTTGTATGTGGGTTATGGAACACATTTAAAGTGTGAGCAGTTTTCAGATCTTTTCCTTCTCTTCCTTCCCTCCAGACACTCTAGTGTCTTCTGTGCCAATGCAGGGAGGCTCCTGGTACAGCCCAGGTATGTGAATAGGTTGGGCCTCCATTCTTCCCCATGTGTGCACTTCCATCTGCTTCCATTAGTCAAGAATATGGTGTCCCTCTGACTGTCTCATTTCCCTGATCTGTTCAATTTCTGGCTGGCCCACCAGGGTCCCTACTGGGTTTGCAACCTCAGGCTATTGGATCTGCTAGCTGCCCCAATTCATTTGTCATAGAGATTGTCACCACTGATGAATCTGGTAGGCATGGAATTTTTCAATACTGCTCCAAATCAAGTCCCTTTCCTCCTACAGTTAAGTTGATGGAGTCCCACTGTTTTGACCCCAAGTTTAGTAGTTTTTCATTAATCTGTGCTTATTAGTTTGTCCTGAGCATTTGGTCCGTTTCTAGGGTAACAAAATTCTTGTTTTCGAAACATTTGTCCAGCTTTATAATGACTGTTTGGTGACCTCCTCACTCCACCAGTCCACTCACATTGCTTTTTGTGTCCCCACAGACTGCAGCATCTTGGATTATTTCCTGAGAACCTGCATATCCCAAGCTTAGCCCAGGTTATAGGACATGTCCTTTAGCCCAGTCTAGTGCTCTAATGATGGGATTCAGGCCTCCTGGAGAAGACAGAATTAAATATGTTTTTAGTCTTCTATTTTCATGCTGGTGAGCCTCAGGTCATTACTTAGAGTGAGTTTCTGATAGGCAAGAGTTCTACAAGCAAAGGAAGACACCAAGAAGAGAGATAGCACCAGTTGCGTTGTACTGAACACAGACAACTCAGTTTGTGTTTTTGCTAAAACTCAGACTGTAGAGCTGGTGAGTTTTCATGTTGTTCTGTATCCTAGAGTATATGTTTGAAAGGGTTTGGTTAGAAAATACCCATGAGAGCCTGTGCACAATAGTCTACTTGTTAATTTATATGCACATAATATTCAGAGTGCTGAGGTATCCGCTGGAAACCATCAGAACATTTGAAGAATGATCACATTTTTGTACCCATGCTTTTCAGAGATACTCTGCAGAAATATTCATCTTGAAAAAGCACATCAAACCTCATGGTGTATGAATTGAACAATGTTTGAGTAAGGCATTTAGTAATGATCTTTGAGACTTTTATGGAGAGTTTTTTTTTCACCGGGGCTTAGCTATTCCTTTCATGTTGATTGCTATCCTGTCCGGGAAAAGGAAGTATGTTCCATTGAAACACATGTTATTAAGGCATATTCTCAGAAGCAACATGGGTCTAGTTGGGTGGGCAAGGGAACACGAAGCTCCTGACAAAGGGTTTGAATCTATCTCCTCCCTCGAATTCAGTATATCCATGCGTGTTTTACTTCTCTCTAGTTCATTTAGTCTCTGATTGATGAAGCTAAAGGTGTTCTTGTGATGCACAATAGTGTGTTGAGAGTCGCATAAATCAACTATATATATATAGATACATACATAGTATATTTGCCATTTGAGTGGCTATTCACCTCTCACATACTCATGGCCAGGCTCTTTCCTTCCAGCAACTGTGGCGGGTGATGGGTGGGTGACCACTGATCATTTAAGTGTCAGAGAACCCAGCCCTGAAGCACAGGCGGGCCTACCAAGTAGCACACGCAACTTTCAGGAATCTTGGGATTAACAGCAGAAAGCAAGCATATAGCGTCTTGGCAATGTTTCAGGTGCTGTACGAGACTGGTTTAATGTCCATTATTCTGAATCTTCAGAACTCCGTGAAATAGATATTGTGACTCCAGTATAAACTTTAGAAAAATTTAAGCCTGGAGAAATTAAATAATAATCGAATGTGACAAAGCCAGTCAGTGGGAAAGCAAGATTTGAAATTTCAGGCATCTGATTGCCAAGCCTATGCTCTTGGCCATTTTAATATACTGCTTCCGTGGGCCATTTATAGAAGCTTAGCAAAAAAACAAATGTCATTAATTTGTTTAGCCATTCATTTATTCGTATATTGACTATTTATAGGGTGCCCAAAGGGAGCCAGAACCTGCTAGTTCTTGGCTTTGTCCATTCTCTTGGCTCTTTTGAATGACTACTTCTAAGTTCTTCTGTCCCTGCCTCTGGGCTTTCAGGGTTCCTGATCCTAGAGATCAGGACCCCCAGACCAGCAGCATGAGCATCATCTGGTAACTTATTAAAAAGACAAAATCTTGGGTCTGCCCCCGACCTACTGATTCCAAACTCTAGGAATATATTGAAGAGGCAGGAACTCTCACCCTCTTTGAAAGGCCATGGCAGGGCTAATCTATGATGGAACAGTCCCTTCAGGACAATGGGAGAAGAAAGGCTTGGTTCTTTCTCACATGTAACTCCCAAAGTAAAGAAGGAAAATTCAAGAGTCCGCATCACAAGTCTATCATATGGGCCTTTTATGTTTATTCCAGAAAGTAGTTGTTCACGGAGTGGGGGGTAGTTTACAGTGTATTAACTATATCAAACTTTCTCTCCTACCTTCAATTCCTGGTAACTTTTTGTTCATTACAGAGCTCCGTGGTAGAGAATGCTAGTCATTGGCATGATTAACATTCTTTTCTTTTCCTCCTTTTTCCTTCTTCCTTGTCCCTCTGTCCATTTCTCCCTATTTCTCTCCTTCTACCTCAGATATATTAAATATATATACGTATCTGACAACATTACTACCACCCTTTTTCCTCTCCGAAGATCCCTGGGGTGAGGATGGAATACTTAATATATAAAATGTTCTTTTTCGAAACACATGAAATGGTCACATGTGCGTTGGATGATATGTAAGCATATGTTACAGGTATTTGCCAGTTTTTTCTGCCCCTTACCATTAGTTTTACCATTCTTTGGAGGATATTAGAAACTGTGCTCAGGCTGAAATGCTGTATAAATAATTTTGAACCATTCCATGTCTCCGACCTAAAAGAAATCAGCACTCACAAATGAAACAACAAAATGAAATTTGAAAAAAATACGCCCTTAGGGGCACCTGGGTGGCTCAGTCAGTTGAGCATCCTACTCTTGATCTCAGCTCAGGTCTTGGTCTCAGGATTGTGAGTTCAAGCCCCATGTTGGACTCCATTAGAATAAAAAGTTCTTTTTTTTTAAATAATTTTTATTGTTATGTTAATCACCATACATTACATCATTAGTTTTTGATGTAGTGTTCCATGATTCATCGTTTGTGCATAACACCCAGTGCTCCACGCAGAATGTGCCCTCTTTAATACCCATCACCAGGCTAACCCATCCCCCCACCCCCCTCCCCTCTAGAACCCTCAGTTTGTTTTTCAGAGTCCCTCGTCTCTAATGGTTCGTCTCCCCCTCTGACTTACTCCCCTTCATTCTTCCCCTCCTGCTATCTTCTTCTTCTTTTTTTCTTCTTAACATATATTGCATTATTTGTTTCATAGAATAAAAAGTTCTTAAACATTTTTAAAGTTTGTATTTCTCCCTCTTATAATGAAAACTACTACAGGGCAATTTTCTACATCTTATATTCAGATGTGTAGTCAAATAATGCCTTTTGTGAACAATAATTATTTTCTTAATTATTATTACACAATCCTTTATGGGGAGTTACAAAAGTCATTATCTGCTCTTGCCGTCATAGCAGTCAATGAAGGTATAATTGTTCCTATTTTATAGATAAGACTAATACGCCACAGGAAGCTTAAGCAACCTACTCAAACCTACAATATTGTAATGACATTGAATAATGGAGTGAATGGAAATCTAAAAGGGGCGGGTTCATTTTGGATCTCTGATACCTTCAAAATAACCATGTTTTATTTAGTTTTCTGGGATTGAGAGGTAAAGCATAATTATGAATTACTATATGTGATGGTTCTCCAAATATGGGTATAGAGTTAGAGGAGACAAATTATTGAGAGGAGAAGGGGAACAATGGCTCAGGAAAGGCTGCCCTGAGGAAGGATGTTGATACTGAGACAAAAGTTGAGTGGGAGACAGCTGTGAGCTCTGGTGGGGTTGAGGAAGAGGAGGAGGGAGAGAAATGCTCCTCACAGAGCACAGAAAAAGATTAGAGCTTTTGAAGGAATTGAAAGAACAGCTGTGTAAGCACATGGAAAAAAAAATTGTAGAAGTTGAGGATGAGAGGTGGGTGAGGGCATATCGTGTAAGGATTATTCATTATCCTCCAGATCATAGAAAGTCCTGAAGAATCTTTAAGGGGGTTAGAGTCTATCAGTGGGGTAAGATGACATGGTTACATTTGCCACTTAAAATGATCACTGGGTACAGAGAGGAGAGTAAGTTGAATGGGGGCAAGATTACCGGAAAGTGACTTGGGCTAGAAATGGTGGCCCATGGGGACAAAGTAGAAGACACAGTCAAAAGACATCAGGAGAACAAATTGACTGGATTTGAGGATTAAGTGTGGGTGGTGAGCAAGGGGAAATAGTATTTGAATGTATGGCTCTTAGAATGTTTTTGATTGTTTCTTTAAGCCATTAATAAATTTCTAAAAGAGCTGTGTGGTGCTATGATTTATATGTTGTTTGCGGCTTTCTCTTTGGATATGAGAAAAGATGTAATGGCAGGCTTTCTTCCTCTAAAACAGGAGATGACTCATCATTGTATTCCAGAAGTCACCAAGCTCAGAACACTGCCAGACTTGAATCTTATTTTTGACAGCAAATCCTGCTTTTCTGAACACTAATAGACATAGTCATAATTTTAAAAAATTCAGGCCTGAATTTTTTAAAGATGTTTATTCTCAAGCCCTTCAATTAGAAGCAAAGGGAAATTTTTTTCTTCTTTCGAACCATGACTTCTTTCTACCTCTTTCCTTTCTTTGGTAAGTCCTGTTTCTTTCATTTCGTGGTTAGATTCTATATGTTTGGCCAAAAACAAACATATAAAACAGACAAATAATATCCTAGGCAATGATAGAAAAAAATACTCCTAAAACTGAAAGTAGTAGATTGCTTTTAGATCCATACAAACACAACACACAGTTTTCTTTTTTGCATCTAATAATATTACTGTATCTTGGTGTTGACTCCTCCGTCCATTTTTCCTGAGGCATGGTGGACCTTTCAAACTTTAAAGTCAAATCTTCTTTTATTTTTAAAAATGTTATTAAAGTATGCTTTATTTTTCCCCCGATATTTTAGTTCTCTTCTTCTGGTACTCAGTTTGAATATTTTTTGTCTGGATTCCTCACCTACCAATAGCTCTCTAACCTTAAAAAAATACAACTTTTGTTTTGTTGAATTTAATTTTGCTTGGTTTTCAGTCCATTCTGCTATATTTTTAGGAATACCTATTCTCCCAGGTGTGGCTTCAGTTTTGTCTTTATTTTTGTGATTTTGTTTTTCTACTTTTCTCCTGAGCTCTGCCCACTCATGTTTTATGTCTGTGGTCTTCTCATGTCTTCCCTGAGTTATTGAATCCCTGCTTTGTATTCTTGTTTTATGTAGGTTATTGTTCCATCAGGTTTAAAAATGTATAACAACATATTTTGACATGTTCTTTAAACTGTCTCATGACAGAAGCTTTCTGGTGTCTGTTCCTTGCCTAGTGTTTTTTTTTTTTATTATTGCTTGTATCCCATCATTTTTATAGTTTTATTTTTGTATGGATTAAGTTTTGGTTCTTTTTTTGTTATTACTGTAGGAACTCAGGACTTTCTAGAACTCAGGACTAGAGCGAAATTGAAGCTATATGTGTGTGTTGAGGGTGGTGGTGGTGATGGCAGGGGTTGACAATGTTGTGTTCCATGCCCGCAGAAATTTTTTTAGTGACAGGATTGTGCATGGGGGGGGGGGTGCTCTTTTAGACCTTACTTCTCCCCAGTCAACTGAGAACTGAAACAGGCACTGCAGGTTGCTCACAAGCTGACAACACAAAATTTTTCCTTACTCTGTCTTACCAGTAGAATGCTTTTTGAAAATATGACTTGTCTGTGTGATTTTTTTTCTTCTCTTCCTGTTGGAATCAAACAAGATTCAGAAAAGCTTTATTTCTCTGTCAGCTCCTGTTTCCCAGTTCCATTGTTAAAAAGTAATGATTGTTGGTTTTGACCTCAGAATGTGCCCTTCATCTTGGAGAAGTGTGCTTGGCAGCATTTTCTGAGCTCTGCAGGTGTGGCTGTCCTCTCAAAGTCTTTCCTTACCCCACTGTACTTTCACTTCTTTATGGTTAAAGGATTTAGTCTCCTTATTTTGTTGAAGGTGGAGTTTGTGCTTCTATTTCTCATTATCTTTATTACTTCACATGCCTTTAAAAAGGTAATGGGGGAAGCCTCACATTGACACCACCATTTTAAAACCAAAAATATAATTAAAATTTTTTAATTGGAAAAAATAGTAGATTGTGGTTTTAGTTTATTCAATTTGAAGTTATCAGTCCCAGGCTGCCATTTGCTTCTTAATTGTTTTAGAGGTTTTTTACACAAAGAAGTTCAGTAGTTCTGTGTAAATTGATATTGTGATTTTTAATTTATTTTTTCACTGCTCCATGATTAGAAAATCATTCCCTATTCTAAGACCTGTTAATTTTCACGTTTTTATTCTATTTTATTGCAGTTTTCTCTTTTGTGTTTAGCTTTTTATTCTCTTTGAATTTATTTTAGGCTTAATGTGAGATGAGACTTTCAGTTGAGAGTTCCCCAAGTAGTCATTTTTCCAAAATCATTCACTGAAACTCTTTTCCTTTCCCAATGATTTGTGATGTTTTTTATGGTAAGTGTTTTCTAACATAGTCTGTTCCTCACATAGCGAGGCTCACACTAGATGTTGGTTTATTACTCTGGATGGCGATTGGTATTGTCTCCAGCAGTCTTCCTGTCCACCCAGCTCCTGGCTGACCAGCAAGGTTAATGAATAGAATCTGCCTGCCTCTGATGCCCAGCAGATCCTCAGACTATAAAGTCTGGTAGACTCAATTTAATGTCTCTTCTCTTCCAACTTTTGGACTTTCTCATCATTCTGTAAAGGCAGTAGTGGTATCTATTTGCTCTTTGTTTAAATGTACATAAAACACAGCCTTCTCCAGCATGTATGCTCTTCTCCAAACCACCTGCACTTCCTTTATGTGACTTGGTCTTCCAGAGGGCAATACCCCAGCATCTTAGTGAACTCTGTGCTAGGAGTCAACCACAGTCTCTGGATGAATTGGGAGAGTGAGAGGAGCTATTGATGGGGTGAGGGGGTGGGATTAGAAGAGAAAAAGGGCAAGATTCTCAGTGGTGAGTCCTTATGTATCAAGAGTAGGCCATACACAGGCATAAGCCACCCAGTCTTCTGCACACCTCAGAGTGCCTACGTTGGGGGAGTGCATTTCTACAGTGATTTCAATTCATCACCAATCACAGGTGCTGCAGTTGCTGTGCATCTACCCCTGGAACTTAGGAAATCATCTTTTTTCATCAATCTGCCTTCTTGTTTCTGGAATTTAGCCCTTTTCAGGCTGTCAAGGACTAGAATTTGGAGATGAGTGAATCTATCACCATGGAAACCTGAAATTACAAGGAACAGATTTAAAGGATCCTAATATTTGCAAAGTCTTAGGGAAATTAAATATTTTTATATAATTAGATATGTGTGGGGGTTAACTTACTTATCTGTTTGGCATTGCAAATAGTCATTAACATTTTCATGTAATTTGAATGATGAAGGGAACATCTATGAAAATTCAAATTGTGGGTAATTTATACTTGGGGAAGGAGTTTTGTTAATTTGGGTATTCGTGGCTCCTGACTCCAAACCAACACTCAGAATCTTCATTTTATTTTTTATATTTATTTTTATGAAAGTCAAGTGTTTAATTTCCTGAGAGGGTAAGAAATAGTCTCAAAGACGTAGGAAAATAAAAATGTAAACATACACACCATTCAGAAAGATGCTGTCACAGCAAACAAAGGTTCTTGGAATGTTTTTGTGTAGTATTTTTTGGGTAAGCTGACAAAACAGTATGGAAATAATGAAACAGCATAATCATTTCCATGACCTCTCAGAGAATGAGCCACCTCATCCTCAAGTATTCACATAGGAACTCAAATTGTAAGCACCAAGAAGAATTTTGGAAAGTTTTTAATTTAAGGCAAAGTTCTTAATTAAGAAAGAAGGCAATGCTGAGATCTTTGAGACTAAGTTCTCAGACAAATGCACATGTAGTTCTAGGAGACTCAGGAGAACAAAGAAAAGAAGCATGGGGAATAGATTGGAAAACTTCACAGACTTGCATGTCATAGTTTAAACGAATGGCCAGATCTCATTCATAAGTGTAATGATGAAAACATGCTCAATTTCTCAGAATCACGATGAGATACCACTAGGATGTCTATGATTAAAAAAACAAAGTGGAAAATCACAAGTGTTAGAAAAGATGTGGAGAAATTGGAACCCGTATACATTGTTGAAAAGATGTGGAGAAATTGGAACCCATATACATTGTTGGTGGGAGAATAAAATGGTGTAGATACTGTGGAAAACAGTAGCAGCTCCTCCAAAGTGAAACGTATAATTACCATATGATTCTATAATTATACTCTTAAGTATATTTCTAAGAGATTTAAAAACATAGGTATATAAAAACTTGTACACAAGTGTCTATAGCAACATCATTCATGATAGCAAAAAAAGTGGAAACAACCTAGATACCCATCAGTTGATGATCCATACAATGGAATAGTATTCAACCTTAAGAAGAAATGAAATACTAACACATGCTATAAGTTGGATAAGCTTTGCCAATACTGTGCTAAGTTAAAGAAGCCAGGCACAAAAGGTCTCAGAGAGAATGACTCCATCTATTCAAGATGTCTATAACAGTTAATCCATAGAGGCAGAAAGACTATTGGTGGATTTTTAGGGCTGAGGGAATGAGAAGACAAGGGAGTATAGCTCAAGAATGTCTTATTTTGAGGTATTGAAATGTTCTAAAATTTACTGTGGTGATGGTTGTAAAACTCTGTGAATATACTAAAACCCACTGAATTTGACACTTGAAAATGGTGAGTTTTATGGCATGTAAATTACATCACAAGTTAAAAAAAAAAAAGGAAGAAGTTCCCAACTTTCCACTAAAATATATAAGGGAATTGAAAACATTAAAATGTATGGAATCCCCAACCAGAACTAATAGCCACCTATTTATTACCCAAATCTAAGGGGAATTTTTACTAACTTCAAGGTAGGTGAAATTTGAATGAAAATGCAGTTGTTGGTCCAAAAATGCTCTAGAGCCAGAAACAGAAAGTAGAAAGTTGTCCCAGTCTAGCTGCACAAAATAGAGTGGAGGTTCTCAAACTTTTTGATTTTAGGACTTCATTACACTCTTACAAATTACTGAGAGCTGCAAAGAGCTTTCATTTATGAGGGTAACACCTATTGATATTTATCAAATTAGAAATAGATGTTGAAGAAATTTTGAAAAATACATATGGATGCATTAATTTTTTTATATAAATGCATTTTAAATAATAAAGTTAGGTGTCAGCATAAATGTTTTTATTAAAAACTATTTTTCAAATACAATAATTTAGAAGAGTGATAGTTTTACATTTTGAAAACTTTCTTTAGTAAAAATTTCATAGAAGACAGTTACTTCTATATTTATTCTATTGTGCTTATGTTCCTTTGGTGGAGATTTATGAAGAAATCGAGCGTCACACGGAAATGTGATAGGAAAGGAAAGGAGTATTTTAGTTGCCTTTTAGAAGAATTGTGGTTATTCTTTGATACACCAAAATCCGACAAGTAGCAGTTTCATAAATCTTCACTGCAATGTATCACTGAAAGCCATTTTTGTACTCATTAACGCTAAAATCCATGAATCTGTCTTGTACTTGGAAAGGATCTTTTACCAATGCATAACATTGCAGCATCATTTGGAAAATATTGATTCAGTGTGTTAGGCAGCTTTTCCAAACGTTGGCACATTTCATTGCACAGTATAAAAAAACCCCCAAGTTTGTTAATATCACTACTTATTTTACCAGAAACTTTAATTATTGGGCAGTTCTCAAACTTTTGGTGGCAGATGTAAGTTTTCTTAAATTCTAATTCTCTCTTTAGTGCTTGAATTTTCTCATTGGAAACACATACCTTTAGTGGTTTTCTTTGAAGTGACAGACTCATTTCACTCATTTCCCCCCAAAATGTCTCCTTGCCGAATACCTGAGGCCGAAAAATCATAGTTTTTGTCTCTTGCTGCAAGTGCTTTTCTTTGAAGCAATCATTATATTTTGGTATGCCGCCAACATGCTTCATGTGTACTTAAAAAAAATGTGTTCAAGGGTTGCAGTTTAATGATATTTCTGCTACTCCATCAAGGACATTTTTAAGTAAAACTAGCTTCTTTTTTTTAAAGATTTTATTTATTTATTTGATGGACAGAGAGAGCGAGAGAGCACAAGCAGGGGGAGAGGCAGGACCTCCCCCCCCCACCCCCCAGCAGGGAGCCTGATGCGGGGCTGGATCCCAAGACCCTGGGATCATGACCTGAGCTGAAGGCAGACGTTTAACCGACTGAGCCACCCAGCCCCCCTCTTTTTTCTTAATTTTAGTGTGAGTTCATGGATACTACAAGTGTAGTTTCGTGCCATTGTTATGATTTATGCCAAGACACCAGCAATTTTGTCCACCGTTGCTCTTGCATCATGAATATAAATGTCAACTCAGTGAAAAGGCAAATAATGTCTAACGTTATCACGAAATATTTAGCGTTGCAACATTACAGCATTATTATGAAGATAATTTTGACCCTGCAGCTACCCTGAAAGAGACTCAGGGACCCTAGGGATTTGCCGACCACATTTTGAGAACTGCTAAACAACAGGCGTTCCTTTTCTCATGGAGTATCGCATTTTGAGGCAGTTTGAACAAGAATCAAACTGTGAACCTTCCTCCACTCTTTTTTCCTTTTATATACAGTCAGACTGTATTATTGCTGAAAGTAACTGCATAGAAAGTAGAGGGGAGAAAGCGACTGCCCGTTTCATCCCGAGGTAGGAAGTTTGCCCACGAAGGCAGAGAGTACGGCAGACAGAAGCAGAAGCCCACGAACCCTGCACTTTCTCCCGCATGATATCAGAGGGGCAGGCAGTCGGAAGATCCAGTATCAGTCGGACTCCAGAAAGCTGGAATAGGTAGAGAGCCTTTCGTGTGAGAATTGTCATGGGAGGAAACAACCAGAGCAGCGACAAAGAAGAAAAATTACAAGACACTGCAAATGAGCCAGGAGTTCCATGTAAGCAAAGCAAGCTCCTGATTACTGTAATCTTGAGAAAGAGATTCGGTGATTCACTTACGTGGGCTTTGAAAATGGGGCCAAAGTCACCTTTTGGCTTAGCAAATAATAGTCTGGAGAGCTTTCTTTTGAGGTGCAGGTAAATAGGAAAAAAAAAAAAGAATAATATTGGATTTATATAAAGATGCTAGAGAACAAGGACATTATTACGAGCACTCAAAGAAGCAAGCTTCTAAATATGATTTATGGTAAGAATCAGAAGAAGGCTTTAGAAAATCCATTAGCATTAGTTAATTTGTTAACAAAATTAACAAAATTAGAGGATCAACATGTAAGCTTTCCATTGGCAAATTAAGTGAGTGTATGAGGAGAGCCTCACAAAACTCTTGCAAAACAGAACCAGAGTCAGAGGAGCTTAAAATGGTGAGGGACAATAGTTTATAAGGGACAGAAAATGGACAACAATCTAAGACCTCTTGAAGACTAGACGAAAAGAATTTAAAATAAAGCAATGGCTATTGCCATAATGAAGGAAAACTTGAAACTGAATGGTGGAGAAATCCCTAGGAAATGAAGATTGAGAGGATTCTTTCAGTTCTAAGAAAATCAATAAAGAGACTCACCCCAGAGATGTCTTGGACTTTTTTTTTTAATAACAAAGAGAAACAATAATTTTATAAGCATGCGGCAACAAACAAAAAGTTATTTGCAAAGGAACCAAAACTGGGTTGGTCTCAAACATTCCCAGTTAGAAGCAAATTTCAGTGGACATTTGAGTGATCTCCGTGGAGTTTTGAGTAGCAATTTAAGAAATTTACTCAGTCAAGATATCTTCAGCGTGGGGAGGCCATGGAAAAGCATTACCAGATAAAGAAGGAGTTGGACAATATACCGCACACATAATCTTCTTTTAGAAATTAGTAAAAAGCAAATGAAAGATGAATCAAAAGGGGAGTCAGTGGGCTGCTATTGAACTTGAAACCCAATTAATATAGAGTGGACTAAACATTATATATTTAATAGTTAAGAAATTGAATACAAAGACAAAATAATATTGAAAGGAAAAATTGCAGAATATAAAACACTTTTATAATAATAGTAAATTTGGTGTAAAATGCTAAAGACTTGAAGAGTGGTTGTATACAGCTCTATGAAGCCATTCTTTTAAAAAAAATCTTATAGAGAAGTGGTGCTTTTTTGGTATCATTATATTCTCAATTACGGTAGTTAAAAGCTAAAACCTAATATATATATTTTTAAATAGTAGTAACCACTCAAAGAACTAAAAGCAGGATATAAAACTTTTAAATTTCTAGTAAAGATCAGTACAAACACACACAAATGAAACAAACACCGGACAAGACAAAAAAGGAGGCAGAGTAACTGAAAACATTAAAATGGAAAATAATAATAATAATAAATATAATAAAAATAAAAATAATAAAATATAATAAAACCATAACTAACTGAAAACAAATGGTGAGGTAACTAAAATAAGACCAAATGTACTGATTATGAAAATGAACATGAATGTTTTAAATTTCTCCATAAGATACAAACTGCAAGTTTACATTAAAAAAATCCAGACATAGGGGTGCCTGGGTGGTTCAGTTCAGGGTCTGCCTTCGGCTCGGGTCATGATTCCAGAGTCCTGGGATCGAGTGGCGCATTGGGCTCCCTGCTCAGTGGGAAGTCTTTTTCTCCCTCTCCTTCTCTGTCAAATAAATAAATAAAATATTTTTAAAAAATAAAATTAAAAATTAAAAAATCCAGACTTCTTAGTAACAGAAAGCACCACTAAAATAAAATATTATAAAAATGGTAAAAGCAAAGAAAAAGCAAATGTTTATTAGTAAAATTTAAACAAACAAAACATAGAATTCAAGACAAGAAATACTAAGGGATAAAAATAAGATAGAATCAACTGCAGACTCCTTAGGTTTTCTATATAACAGCAGTAACCATGTACATAACTTCGTTATAGACAGGGAAATTGATTTTATTGGAAACAGGAACAAAGCAAAATATTTGGAAAATTTTAAATGAAAATGTGTGTAATAAATACAAAAAAACTCACACGTGACTGATAATAATAAAAGAAAATTTAAGTAAATGGGAAAAAAAGGCCATTTCTTCATGGTGACACTGAATATTATAAAGATTACATTTATTTATCTTTTTTAATTTTAGAATTTGAAAAAATGATTCTAAATTTCATCTAGAAAATAAACAGCTGAGGATATGGAGAAATTTTTGAAAAAGAAGAATAGAGTACAGAGAATTTTTGCTCTAATATGTATATTACATAATCTATAATACACATATAGTTATATATAAATACATGTTAATATAATTTCTAAAATGTATATATTATATATGGTATATAGTTGTATGTTTAATACATACATATGGCCTTATTTGTGGTCACATATATAGCATACAAAAACAGGCCTGAGTTCCATTAGAATGTTCCATTAGATTCCATTAGAAGTTGGCTTTTGATTAAAAGAAAAAGAAAGCATAATATGCAAATGGGTTATTCAATTAATTGTGCTTTAAAATGGACTATTTGGGGAACTTTTTCAGTTAATGCCATATACCCACACAAATTCCAGACAGATTCTAGACTTACACTGAAACTAAAAATCACAGAAAATAAAAAATATTGGTGAATATGCCTTCTCATGGATGATTTCTCATCATAAAAGCCATAGAATAAGGCATAAGGGAAAGAATTGATAAATATGACTGGATACGAATTTAAAAATCAATACCAAGTTCACTTAGAGCTTTTGGCTAAATGTACGACGTCCTTCACTTGGCTCCAGGATTCTCTCCTGTGCTCAAACGCTGCCTGCAGGAGGTTGGGTTTGCTGGAACAGACGTCCCCAATAGGAGAGTGGAGGCGATGTTGGTAAAGGAGAGATACCAGGGGGACAAAGCTCAGTGTTGGGGACTCTGTCCCACTAACTTCACTGGGACATAAGATTTGGGAAGAAGTGTTTTACTTTGGTTTCACCTTTTTCCCTTCTTTTTACGTCAACTAGAATTTGGGGTGGGGTGGGGGTGGGGTCGGGTGTGTCTGCTGTTTCAGTGGTCTAAAAGGCTGTCCTGCTGAAAAGGTCTGCTTTTCTGTTTAGCATTTATTTTCCCTGGCAAACTTCTTTGGTTTTTTTAAAGTAAACTTGTGTTTTGAGTCTTAGTTGTTTTCAGTATTTCCCAGCCTTATCATTCTTCTGTGTTACATTATTCCATGTGCACCAATGATACCCAACAGTTTATTTGTATTATGTTTGATTTTTTTTTAAACAAAATTTCACAGTTCTGTAATGTCAGGCACTTTTATTTTCATTGTGATTTATATATAATGTAGGGTTCTATTTGGGAGTGACTGCAAGCATTTTTCCATCTGTGTGCAACTGGGTCTGATTATTAATCCCCTCTCCTACCCTTTCCCGGGTAATTTAAATTGGTCATGGTAGATTTGTGTCATAGATTTGAACAGTTTTTAGGTTTTACTAAGTTTGGAGTTTAGATCTGGGAAAGAGGTTTTCTTTACATTTTAGTGTGAGATAGAAAGCCACCTTATTACAAATTTTTTTATTCTTCAAAATAATCTATATTAAATGAGGGTTTTCTGATCTGTAGTGTTTAGCTACCTTTTTCTATTTAAAAAATTAAAAATAAAAGTTATGTTCTTATTAGCTTAAAGCTTGATTTGATCTTTGTTTAAATGCCAAAACTGTACTTAAATGAATTATTTAGAATGCCACAAATTTGCAGTTTTCATATATGTATATAATCACATTCATGTATATTTAGGTACATATAACGCTTTCTAAATGAGTTTTGCTCTTAAATCATTTGGCTTGCTGTTTACTCCCTTTTGTAGTTTTTAATCTAAGGAATTTTAAGTCTCAATTTAAAAATTATCACATTTAAAAGCTTTCTCTTTGTGCAATCTGAGTATATGTGAGAAATCACAATTGGCATAATTTGTCTTAGTGGATATTCAGGGCTTTGGAAGTCATTATTTCTGGGCTTGGTAAGTGAATTTAAGAGACCTACTGCTCTAGAAAGTGTAGACGGCCAGAGGACCATTTTGTAACGTTTCCTGGTTACTAGTCTAATTATACTGTGTGTGCTAATATTACTCTATTCTTTTTGTTATAGATTGTCTTAACAGTAGGTCAAGTAATAAAAAAAAGATTAAATAATTTAAATCCTTAAAAAAAATCAATACCAAAAAAATCACAGGGAAATAAAATATTCTGGAAAAAATATTTGGAATTCTTACAGCTTGGAATCAAGAAGACTGCCAAATTACATGTTATTTAACTTCATTCATCTCAATTTCATCATCAGTGAAACAGGGATAATAACACTCTTGTTTGTTGAGAGGGCTAGAAATAAAGTATATACTTAGAGCAAAATAAGTGTCAGTTGTTCTTTCTTGTACTTCTCTATATCTATAGGAAGTTCAATGAGGAAAATACTTAAGACCCCAACAGAAAGACATGCAAAGGATGTGAGTAATTTATGAAAGAAGAAACTTAATTAGCTAATAAACTTGAAAAATTTAACCTTGCTAATGAGATGCAAATTAAAACATTAATAAAATGCCAGTTTCCATCTAATAAATTAGAAAACAATTTAAAAATATATATAATATGAAAGAGAAGCCTCCTCATACACTGGGAACATAAATTTTCCACCAACTAACCTTGAAAGCAATTTGGCAATGGGCCATACTCTTATACCTGTAATTTCACTCCTGAGAATATATTTAAAACTGTCAAAATTTTATTTTTGTGTGAATAATTGGACACATCTTAAATCAAGGGACTCCCAAGGTTTTGTGATAACTCAGCTTTATCGATGCAAATAAATTTTACCATATACTCCTAATGTATGTAAGTTTATTTATTTATTGGTTTTTGTACCATTCATTTTTACCACTAAAAAACATACCCCAAATAGAATTGAAAAAATTGAAATAAAAATAGAAATTTTAATACTTTCTTCCTGCACCTTACTGCATTGTCTTGCATATCTCCTAGTGTGCATGGACCCTATTTCAAAGACCACAGCCCAGAATGTTCTGCAGTTAGAAAAGAATTAAATAAATAAAGGCACATCCATCAGAGTAAATATTATTTAGCTATTAGAGATCACAATTTTGGATAATGTTGAATTTTGAGAACATGGTTACTATATAATCATAATGTCTATGAGGGCAAATATAGTGCCCAGCTGACTCATTGTTAGCTAGTAGCACATGTTAGGTCTTCAATAACTATTTATTGAACGAAAAAGTGTATTATAAAAGCAAGACACTAACTTATATATGCAATATGGATCTAAAAGCATGAACAAAGAG
The DNA here is from genome assembly GCF_003265705.2 of Callorhinus ursinus. Taxonomy (NCBI): domain Eukaryota; kingdom Metazoa; phylum Chordata; class Mammalia; order Carnivora; family Otariidae; genus Callorhinus; species Callorhinus ursinus. Next base: position 911,412 of record NW_027397135.1, read on the forward strand.
GACAAAAATTGTATACAGACATACTATATATGTGTGTGCACATATACACATATATGCATGCATAAATATATATATAATTTTCAAAAACTTCTACAATGCGTTACATAATTGCAAACTAAAATTCAAGGTAGATATGAATGAAAAAATAGAGCTCAAAATCTGTCAAAATGAACAATTTTCAAAGGACAAAAGAAAATCTTAAGTATCGAGAATATGAAATAAATATTTGAAGACCTGAAATTGTATGACTCAGAGGCCAGAATAAGAGGCATTTATAGAGGGGTTTCTCTTATGTCAGAGTCACTATGAATCTGGGTAGTGCTATGGCATGCTTCCTTCGGAAACGTTGGGGAAACTTGGTGACGCTTTCCATCTGGGTCCTTAGCATAGCCCCTTAAGGTGGGCGTTCTCACATATCAACGTGGGGAAGAGTTTCCTGAGGAACTTGTTAGAAAGTGTAGATTCCTGAGCCCCTCCCTCTGCAATTCTGATTGGCCGGTATGAGGAAGGGTCCCGGAACCTAATCTTTTGGCCCGCCCCCAGGTGGGACCGATCCCCAGGACCTGACACTCACAGTTGGGGCTTGTGGAGAGCAGGACCAAGCCCTTTCCCTGAATCACACAGAACCTCAGCGACACGTCCCATCCCAGAGTGGATGGCAACAGACAGATGGTGTAGACTGGAGAGGAGACTAGAAAGGCACTAGCGTCTTGCAAGTGCCACCACGGAACCCAAAGCTGTCTTAAGAAGAGGACTTAAGGAGCAGAAATCTCCAAACTGAAGCCCGTGCAAGCTATTAAGAGTGGGAAAGGGTGCTTTTTATCATGTAGGAGTAGATCAGAGAATGCAAGTGACCAGTGTGTTAGAGGAACTTGCTTCAAGAGGTAGAACTTGCTTCCAAAATCATGGCCAAGCTTGGGAGGGGCATTAATGCCGGCAGAGTCCTGTAGGTGACCGTCTTTTTCCATGTATCGTCCTTAAGCCCCATTGGGAAGTGATAGATACTATTTTAACTGAAAGAACTACTCAGAGAGGTTAAAGTGACTTTTCTAAGACTGCACTGGGGTCTATCTAGTCAAGTGTTCACAAGGATGGACTCAGTGATGTTGGGGACCCCCTCCTTCCTCACCTGCCCGCACCTGCCCAGGGGCACTTTGGTAATAATCCCATCAGGCCTGACAGGTGAGCAAGCAAACAGCCAACGCAGGTTCTACCAAAGCAGGTAAAGCAGAGAGACGGTTCATTTGATTAATTTTTCAAAAGAAATTAAGTTGATAGAAAGACTGTGCAATAAGGTAGTGAGAAAAAAAATGTGGCTTAAATTTGGGTTTTCGTAAGATTTGAGTGTATGCCTTCTGCAATCCTTTATTTTTAGTTAAAATTTTGTTAGGAAAAGGGGCCGCAAGGAAACTTTTGGAGGTGATGGATGGGTTTATTACCTTATTGTGATAGTGGGTTCATATGTGTATGCATATGGTCAAACTCACAAATTACATACACTGAATATGTGCAGTTTTAAAAATATCAATTATAGCTCAATGAAGCTGTTAAAAAATTTTTTTTAATCTGGTACCCAAACCACAAGGTCTTTCCCTCCATGCTTCCCTCCTGTCTCCCCCACAAAGCAGCCTTTTGAAAGGTGAGCCAGATCCTGTCACATCTTGCTCAAAACCCTCAGATGGTTTCCCCTCATGCTTGGAATTAAACCCCAGGTCCGCAGAGTAGCCCAGAAGACCCCACCCGATCTAGCCCTTGGCTACTTATCTGGCACCCGTTTCTCTGGTCTAACCTCCAACCACGCCCAGCCACCTGCCCTCAGCCACCTTGAACTCCTGGTCCCTGGAGGCCACTGAGCAGGCTCCCAGGCCAGGGCTGTTTCCTCACCATCCCTTTATGATGTTCCATGGCCTCCCCTTGCTGCCTATTTGTGTGACCACTCTCCTCTTACGTGAGTTACACACCCACACTCCTCCGCACGCTTGACCCTGCTTTATCTCCGCTCATAGCGCTAGCCACTCCCCAGCAGTATGGTATCTCCTCAACTGTGTGTTTGTCCGTCTCCCAGGCTCATTTCAGCTGCACGAGGGCCTGCATTTGATCTGCCTCATTCTGTGATGTGTTCCTATCACCTTGAAGAGTGAATGGCATGGCAGGCAATACTCACTCGATACATATTTGTTGAATAAATGAATAACTAGCATTTAAAAACACTCCCATGTCAAAGTTAAGTAGGGAGGAAAAAAATCTCCCATAATCCTCATGCAACAAAGCAGCAAACTGTTTTCCACTGGATTCAAAAAACGTATTCAATTTTTAAAAACTGGTTGTAATTGACTCTATTTTTGTATCGAAAAAACTTGGGAATTGGTTTCCCGGTTTATTTTAGTGCTAATTAGAATTTACTTTTCTGGTTGTTTTTCACCAATAAGATGATTTCTTACTGATTTTTTAAAGGGAGTACTCTGCAGGTTTGATTAGAGTTTTGTTTGACATAGTAAGGAAATGAGCACCCACAAGCGGCCCCCTCAAGATCGGAAAGGCAAGGGCGAGCCTTGCATTCGGAGCCCAGATCTTACAGGGCTGCCCAGCGGGGAAGTAGAGACACAGGTCCCATAGCTGGAGTTAGTGAGGAAGTAAGAGACCCCAGCAACAATCCATTTCTCATTTGTTTTGTGCAGAAAACAGAAAACTTTTCAGGCCAAAGGCATGGGCATATGGAGGAAGAATACGGAAGCTCAGTGGAGCAGAAGGAAAAAGGATTGTGTAAGGACATTACCTTCCAGCCATGTATAAGTGAGCCTTCTTGGGGCCCTGGTACATGGATGTCATTGGAGTAGACCCACTTGCCAATCCGATTTGGGATGAGTCAACCAGCACTGAGTTGAAATTGTCTATTTTCACTCTATTGAGGATTTGTCTAAGCAAATTAATGGTAGTGGGTTAAGAATAGGGGAAAATGAAGGCTTCCAAAGCCACTGAAAGGAGCCAATTGCTTGTAAAGACCATAGCCCACCTATATTATATACCTAATATCTATCTATCTATTTTGTGAGTGTGCCTTACCTATTTGTTAAAATGGGTCTATTTTCCTTTGACAACATACTACCTATTCTTGTTACTGTAGGTGCTTGAGGATATTAGGGAAGCAATTCTTTAAAAATACTCAGTGACAAACAGTAGTAACTCAGATGCTCATCTGCACCATCCGGGCAGGCCCTCATTGTCATGATCCTGCAGTTGGCTGTGTTGATACCTTGTTTTTTTGTGTGGGAGTCATCAGTTGCAGATTAGCTCTCTAAAATAAGGAATGAAGTCCAGAAAAGGCCAGTTGAAACTCCCTGGGTGGAGGAACATGTTTATTCATTAGCATCCGTAATGATGGTAAAGCGGGGCTTCAAAGAAAGGATGTTGTGTGTGCGCACGCGTGCAGGCGAGGTCCACATGCTGAGTATACGCTGGCATTTTACAGAAGGGGAACATAAGGATTCCAAGAAAATGTTATGTCTGTGAAAAAAAGTACACTAGGCTCATAGAAGATGCTGAGTACCGTTACTCTCCTTTACTGGTGTCTACTAGATGGTGGAATTTTTGATGGTAGCAAATGTTTCTTGATCCTTACATCCCACACAGTCCCCAGTCCAACACTTCGTACATGATGAACTGTCAATAAAATATTTCTTGAGCTGCATCAGTTTTGTCTTAGTAGATTCTGATTCAGACATTCCCCCAATCACACAAACTGAAGAGGACATAAATAAATATTAATAAAAACCAGCCTTCTTTTAAAGTCGCCCTTGATTTCGAAGACTGGAGATTTAAAGAAATACTTAGCTAAGTCTCTTTTTGTAGTTTGGGGTGGAAACAAAATATTTTTAATAGTGGTTAATAAGATAACTGATGAGTGTGAGAGCCCAAATCCCCAAGAATGAGAACATTTAGCTAATCTTTCCAATCACATTCTCCCTCCCTCCCCACCCCCCTCTCCTTGGAATTATGTTATCTCTGCTCCTTTTAAAAGCTCAGAAGCCTTTTGAATTGGAGCGGCATTCAAAGGACAGTCAAGGGTCACCCTTGGAATATTAAAGGCGAGTGGATTATAGGAGAGGGGAGGGAAAGGGAGCAGCTGGGCTAGGCGGAGCCCTGCGCAGACCCAGGGCAGAAAATGGGAGGAAAACTCCAGAGGAACTGGTGTTGGCTGAGAGAGCTGCCCCGATTGCTCCAAAGGACCCAAGGTAGCAGCAAACATCACAGCCCACATTATTAGTGTTCGGGTGCTGGCGGCTGCAGTCTGGGAGTAAAGAAAAGCAAAACACATATTAGCGAAATCAATTAGGCAATGGCCTTTTGAACAGAAATAGAAGGGTTCCTTTAGAGACCGTGGCTACAGGAAACTTGAACCTTGAAAAATTAAAAGCCAGGGACTGTTTTAATTCAAGGATCCAATTCTATAGGATTTACAGCTGGCTGACCGATACTTCTTTCTTAAAATAACAAGCGCTTAGGATTTTTAAATTCCTTCTCAGAAGATGTCAAAATAATTTAGTTTTCAAAAATCTGTGTTTTGACCTTTCTTCCATCATTTATAGGTATTGATTCTTGTTTTTGTTTTTAAATAAAATCAATGAATATTTAGTGGGGGCTTATTACGTGCCAAACACTGCCCTAAAATTTGGAGTGGGAGGATGCAGGGAGCAGGCCCCTACTCCTTAGCTGTGGTTCCCCACCGATTTTGGTGGGGAGGATGGGGCGACGGATCATGAATCCCTTTGAAAATATGATGAAGGCTAGGAGCTTCTCCATAATAAAATGCACACGCACTCATCCTTTGTCAGGACAGTTGCTAGACAGAGAATAGCATATACATCTCTTATTATAACTATGCAATGGGGTCTACTGTAAGCACTGTTTGTGGATTATTTATTTAGACGCAAACCTATCTCACAAGGCATGTATTTTTGCTCCCATTTCCTCTCAGGGAAACTGAGGTGCAGAGAGATGTGCTAAGATCCTTGCCCCAGGTTCCTTGGTGAGTAGGAAGTGACCTCAGGCCCCAGCACAGGCTCTTTGCCCCACTGGGCAGTGCTGGCCTGGAGACTTGCAAGGTTCCGGTGAGGCTGATCACCACTGCCCACTGTAGGCCAAAGGGAGGGCATCTGTGCAGGGTAGACCAGAAGTCACCAGACATTTTATCATCACCTGCCAGAAAATCATCCCGGTATGTTTACAATCATTAGAAAAATGTGCTGGCTCATTCTCTGGCTGTGCACTGCCTATCCACAAGCCACTGCCAGAGAAAAGCTGTACCCGGGCTGAGTGTGGAGGCTCTGGGACATTAAGCAGGACTTTGGACCCAACTCCGAAGGTACTGTGCCGCGGTCAGGTTTCAGAGCTGGATTTTTAGGAATGTTAGTCTGTCAGCAGGGGGCAGAATGGATTTTTCTATTTATTTATGGAAATTTGAAACTATAGGGAACTGGAATATTTTTTGAATCAAAAGTTTTTCGCCCCAACTGTATGTCCTTTGCCATTCAGGATGGAAAAATAGAATGAGATGGATCCCCATATTTAATGTAGTACTCATTTAAATTGAGTATTTGCCTCTGAGAAAAATGATAGAATTAGAGCACTTGTAACAAAATCCTATTTCCAATATGCTGTGAGGGTTTGATGAGACTAGCCCTGAGTGACATGAGAGCCAGTTGTGTAGGAGAAGTGTTAGGCTCCCCTTGGTGAACCGGGGATTCTTGCGGGATTCTTGCGGGATTCTTGCAGGGTGAACAAAGGGCATGACAGAGCTAGGAGGCCCAGGCTTTGGGCGGGAGGAGTCTGGGCTCATCTGGGGCCACCCCAAGATCCAGCACTGATGCCTTGCTTGGGAGAGCTTACCCTCCTCCCCCAGTCCCACCGCTCCCCCGCCCCCCGCCATTGGTAGCTTTTCTCCTGTTCAACCTCAGTCCTGCGGGGGGGTGGGGTGAAAAAACATTTGTTTTTCCTTTTCAGTGTCCATATTAAATTCTTCCATTTTGTCCTGTGGTAAAACAAAGTAACACAAGCACACGAAACCAAACTCACATTTCTGGAAGCAGGATACAGGTCAGTGTATAGGTGTGTGCAATGCCAGATGGGTCAGATAGCCAGGTGAGGCCTTAGTTTCCACATTGTGCAATGTCAGACATGACTACATGTATTTTGAAATATTAAAAATATCAACCAAAGACAATCCTTGCCTTCCCCTTCCCTTCCTTCCTGTCTGCCTTCCTCGCAATTATTAATCAGTCATCAATCAATCAATCAATCCAAACACATTTATTAAGAGCCTGTTTTATATCAGACCCAATACCCAGAACTCTGAGACCTGTTACCTACAAAAAACTCAAGCATCTCAGCTTGAGGCAAAGGCTTGAGTATTTTGGAAAAGGAAGCGATTAACCAATGGGAAAACTGTCATGATTTTATTGCATCTGTAATGCATCACAAATAGGTAGGATGGGCAGAACTATGAGACCGTTTCTCCAAGTATATTGAAAACTCCACCTAAAATGGATGAGAGGAGCCAATATGGTGGTTAAAGGCTTGGAGTGGACACTTTTGTCCTTCCTTGTCTCCCTTGGAGGTCCTGGAGGCTCCCCACTAAAAACCTTAGGGCTTCTCAGTTCAGTGCTCAGTTTGAAAACTCCGAAACTAGAGGCAAGGTTCTTTCATTTTGTGAACTTACCATGTCATCCACTTCTGCAAAAAGTTGCAAATATTGAGATTATACGTAGTAAATACCTCCAGAAAGAAAGCATTTTTAGGACAGAGATTGGTTGTTCTCTCTTTGTACATTCAAACCATTAAATGCAAGTTCACTTTAATCTGAGTTGTTTTCTGATTCAATCCTGAGACCTATTTGAAGCCATCAGATTATGAAGAATGTATGGATAGAGGGTATGCGTATACGATGTCAATACCACTGTATAACCCCATTACCAAAAGACCAGATCTCGATGAGCCTGAATTGAACTTTTATTGATGCTTTTTCACAAAGGCAGCAGAAATTGAATTGATGGTGCTCTTATGTTATCAATAACAGTGTCTCCCTTTTTTCCCAGGTAAGTATACATGAAGCATCATCCACACGGTGATTTTAACCTCTTGGGGCCAAAAGAGCTAAGAGCTATAGAGGTTCAGGGTGACGATCTAGATTTGTGTCTGAGTGCACACTCGAAGTCCAGAACTCGCAGACTCCCATTTGATTGATTGCTATGTTGTTATTCCAACTTACAGATTTGTACTGATGAGCTGTTTTGTTTATTTGCTTGTTTCTGTTTAGATGCAGCGCCGTGTCTAATGCTGTCATCTTTAATTAGAGTCATCAATAAATGTGTTGATAATTAACACTGGTCAACAAAGTATAAGCTTAGTGAAGAGGAGGTGGGGCTAGGAGAGAAATAGCAACCCTAGGTGGTGATTGACAGGGGAGGAGGAGGTTGCTTATCTGAGGTTCAACAAAAAGACAAGAGACTCTTTGACTACGCCCATATGTACATTTAAAGGAAATACCATCTTCTGACAGTCAGGCAAATTAGATATTTTGCAGTCTTATTTTTCCTTTCAACATGATTGTGGCCATCCACCTTGACTAAATAGCCCCCGAGAGAATGTTGGGGATTGGTGGGGCAGCAAAGGGTGTAATTTGCCCAGACCGTCTTCTGAAGAGGGAACCGTATTTCACTCTGTAATGACTTGCCTGCCCCTAACACAACATTCATCTAATTGTGGGTCAACATCCAGTATGGTGGGTTGTGTTGCACATTTCTTACACACAGTTATTGGGTTCTTTCTGGTGGATAACGGTAGTCAGTCATGGTTGGAGATGGGTGAGGGCTTGCTACGTTCCCAAAACCTTGCCACCTGCTTAGAATGAAAACAAGCTCTGAGGCCAGATGTTGCCATACATACAGACATTTATTGAGCATGATTTTGTTAGTAGATAATCCCCAAATTGTTCGTTCAACCTCTCTGAAAGCTTGATGAAGTCATAATTCTCTGTCATGTTAGGTGAACCTAGCACAGCGTGCATCTGTTCAGGCAGATAAGGCAAGATTTTAGAAGCAAGGTGTTTCCCTTATACCATCAGGCAGCTAGAACTCTCTGAACCGAAGACTGGATGTGGGACAGTTTAGGCTTCTAGCCCGAAACCCTGAGGCAACAGGACTTGCTAGATTCTTAGTATCTCTGATTCCACTCAAGGGAGAGGAATGTCTCTAAAATATTTTAGCCAGTGCATGTATCTTGAATGTGACTAACTGAATGAAAACCCATTTCCAGCCTCCACTAAGGCTGGTCAATAAGTTCCTAAACCCACTCAAACTAATATAAATTATACGAATCAGCAAAATACAGGGTGAAGGAATGGTGGACGGTGAATGGAGGTAGCTGACTTTGGGTGGTACCTGAGCCTGAGGTAGGGCCTTTCTGAGGAGATGATAGCCCCCAGAGCAGGAACATTGATTAGGCAACTGACTGAACCTAGGGTGGGGCTCAGGGGTCAGAAAACCTTTTCTGTCAGGAGACAAGAGAAGAAGTATTTTCAGCTTTGCAGGCCACACAGCAAAATGGAAGCTGCCTCCTGAGGAAGGGACATGACCTTGGAGAGTCAGCTGCCTTCAGGCAAAGGCAAGTCCTGAGGGAGGACTCAGCTTTGAGCCATCTCAACCAACATTCGTGGCAGCTGGGAAATGAGTGCGTTGGTGGTGAAGGGGGTTCTGGGAGGCACACCACAACATCCACCACGGCGTAGACTTCTGTTCCAGCTGGACCCACGGTCAGTTGGATACCTCACTGGGGGAAGTGGTGTGGTGGAAGGTGGTCTTTCTGTGCAGTCTGTCTATCTTTCTAACTATATTCATGTATGTTATCTGTGCATCACCTCACTCAAGTCTCACAGTGTCCCCCTTGAGAAATAGAAAGCCGTGTTGGTATGGAAACCAAGATGTAGACATAGTGACTTACTCGTGGTCATGCAGGTGCTTGATGCTAAAACAGGGAGCGTCCACGAGTTATTGGGAAGCCTCCTTAGTGCTTCACTCTCGAAACCCAGCCTTCCTTTTGAAGTTTGAATACCTGCTTGATATGCACAGAATACTCAGCTCGTTTATTTGGGGACAGGGTCCAGTAAGATCTCAGCCACACTAACTGGGAAGTGGAGAGATGGGGTAGATAGATAACAGTTGAGAATCTTGGGTTGAGGAAGGAAACCCAGGTTGGTATCAACATTTCCCTGTGAAAATCTATTGTGAGATGAACGAGGGTGCATTTGTGTAAGCTTTGTAATTAAGTTCATTATAATGTAAATTTCCATCTATTGAGTATTTGCCAAAAATGTGGGTTTTTCTGCTTTCCTCAAAACAATTTTTGTTTGCAGTTTAGGAAGTGACATTTAAAATGAAATAAGCGGCAGTGGGGGTGGTGGGTGAATTTATGGTATTTTTAGTGTTTTGATTTTCATTAATTTTCAGGATTTTCAACAATAAATATATAATTATAACAATAGAAAAAATTATAAAAATAAATTATGGTCGTATTTCTAAAAGTCAAATAGAATGTCTTTACGAATTATTGGCAGAAAGAGGAAATATTGCATGGTAAAAAAATAGAAATGCCTTGTAACTTTCGAGGGAACTCTTTGGTACGTTGAATATTATAATGAGAACCAACTGACTTAATAATATTTGGTAATTGGTAAAAGAAAGATAAAGATTGTTTTATTTCATGACCAAGGTAACAAAATTCACACTTGAAGTTTTCTTTCCCCAAACCCATGAAAGTCTGGTTTTATCCTCTTAATTATCTGTGATTTTGATTTTACCTCTTCTCAGTGGGAGAAATTAAATACAAAATATGGTGCTGTTTTTGCATCTTAAATGGGCTGTAGGTAATTTGCCTACAGGTAATTTTCCTAAATTGAAATGTGGCCTTCTAAGGGTTGGGGGGGAGGTTGGGGAGCGGCCCAATACATTTTTTTTTCTTTATAATGGATATAATTTTTTTCTATTGAATTCTAGAAATAGATCTGTTGAGCATCACTTCCCCTGCCATACTTTGGCACTTCGCAAACAAATTAATTGTTTCTTGGAGTTGTGAAGCCCGCCAGTCTTATTTACATTTCCCTCAAAGCCTTCTGATTGCCTGCTTCATAGTTGGTTTGTATGTACATAAAAATATGCTGGCCCCATTTCAAGCTCGGTTTAGACGGGGGTGGCTATTTCCATTGTGTGGCTGCCACTGGACACGGATGCTTTGCTGAGTTAATCATCTCGCTATCTTTAGTTTCTCTGACTATCAGATGAGAATGATTCTGCTTACAAAAACTCTGTTGGTTAAATCATCACAGGCCTTTAGCTGAATTATCTCTTTGTTTATCGAGGATTATTGTTGACAGCTGAGTGAAAGCCCAAGCTGAATTCTCTTCCTTCATACAGTTCCCTGTATCTGCTCTTCAGATAAAGGGGGGTTACAGCAGAAATACACAGAGATATCTTTTTTTAATTAAAAGATTGTTTATATTTTGAGAGAGAGAGAGAGAACAAGCGGGGGGAGGGGCAGAGGGAGAAGGAGAATCTCAAGCAGACCCCATGCTGAGCACAGAGCTGGATGTGGGGCTTGGTCTCAGGACCCCAAATCACGACCTGAGCTGCACGGGGACATCTGTATTTAAAAATTATATTAAAAGACATCAGGAATTAGTATACAGTGAGAATATACACAGCTAGTATATGCTAAGTTGTATGTAACCATATAGAAATAAACTGTAAGGAATATTGGTTAGGTAAAAGTTACTAAAGTGTGGGAAGCCCTGGGCAGATGTGTACTCGCTGAAGGCTTCTGGCTAATTTTTGCAGCATCATTGACAGAGCTGTAATTTACATTAGCAGTAATGTAAATGTAAATTTAGAATCAATTGTAAAATGAGTTTCAAGAGGCACCAGATCCATTGGATAATGTTAACAGAGATTACAAGAAGTCCTTCCGCGGTCAGATGATTTGGGGAAATGCGGGGTTAAGCAGAGCTGAATCAGTTTCTTTCCTGGTAGACTCTGTTGCATTTTCCATGTGGGTATGATTGCAAAATTCTTTTAAGTAGAATATCTTTGGGGACAAGTGTTCTGTGGAGTGCACTTTGGGAAATGCTGTTTTATTCCAACCTTTTCATTTTCTAGATGAGAGAATTGAGGGTGTCGCTGGTCGAATGATTTGCTAAGTTTCTGTAGACCATGAACCTGAATGCAAGCCTGGATGTTTGACACCGTCTGATGTCTTGTCTCTTACACTGTATTGTCCCATAGATTTCACATGAGCAGTGTTGGACAGACAAGGTTTTTGTTCCTAGAGTCTGCAAGGAGGAAGATACTACACACATGCTTTGGGAATCAGTTATCCAGAGTTTAACACCCTTCAGGGCCTGTATTCAAGTTCTGGGACACCCCATGAGTTACTAAATTTATGAGCCTTGGTTTTTCATCCAGTGCCTACTGGGCAATATAAAAGGATGAAGCTACTGAAGATCAAAATACAGCATCACCACACATGAGTTGTGTGGCACTGGGACTAGTCACTTGGCTTCTCTGAGTCTCAGACCTGTGTCCCTCCAAGAGGGATTAATGCCTTGCATAGTTTGGGTGACATTACATATATCTTCATTCCCTACATGGGACCCATTTCTGTTCCTTGACAATGCTCAAATGAGATTTCAGTCTGTCGCCGTTGATCGTAGTCCTTTCATTTTAGGACATGGCAAAACTCCTTGTTCAGATTTTGCTCCTGGAAACCACCTCTCCTGCTGCTTCTTTCCTTGGCGTCTGGCTCTTGGGTCTCTGATGAGCCTCGTGAGTCATCATGGATTGGCCTCTACTGGCACCCGCCATGTCCTATTCCTGCACCTACTCGCCACTCCTCCATATTGAATCAGTCATTTTTCCTCTATCAGCGCTTATACAAGAATTGCAGAGAGGTCCCAGCTTCTTTGCCTGCAGTTGCGACAGTTTCCGATTTTTAAGTAAGAAGCCTTTGCCGCTTCTATTTATTGCCTCTCCTAGCTATTTCTGTTCCCGTGTGCTGCTGCAGCGATCCTTGTGCATGGTGCAATTGCCACTTTCTTGCATTCCCGCAAGCACCTAGGTTGGTGCCTGTCGGAAAATCCTTTCTTCGCTCTGGCAGAAAGGATTTTTACAGACTGCCATCCCTTTTGGCAGGGGGAGAATGACTTCTGAACCGAGTGCTGCTTGAAAGAGGCACTCCCTCATCACTTATGACTGTACTCAGTGGTTACAGCTTGTGACACATTTTCAAATGGACCCCCCAGTGGTTGCAGCTGTGATTAAAAGCTGTCTGCTCTCTGCCTCGCTGGGGGTTTGCTGTTTAACCATGTCATGCACATATAGATGTGGGCTACAGCTGCATCATGGAAAATGTAAAGTGTTTTGTAAGATGAAAAATCAAATGAGTACCTGGATGACAAACTCTTGAATTTCCTAAGCTCAAGTCACCGAGAGGCACTAGTTGGGAACCTAGCCATGTATGAGGTACATAAAAGTAATTGAAGGAAGAAGAGCTAATGGTCAGTGAATATATACCATCTGCCAGTACATGCTTTGCACACATCAGCCAGACTGAACATCTTGAAGATTTAAGTGCACTTGAACTTGGCAGCTACATTTTGGTCCCCCTGCGTGCTTCAGGATTCAGTTTGAGCATTCACAGATAAAACAAGAAGAAAATAGTCTTTGTTTTGGGGAAGACTACCCAGATATTCCCCAATACCATGTTTGGTTGATCCTGGGTTTTGAATGCCGTTCTAAACATGAGCTTGTCATGAACACTGTCTTAAAAAAATGCTCAAATGAGCCGTGCAGCCTCAGAGATAGGGTATCTCAAAGGCACGGGTCACAACCCTTCCTCTAGAATAGGGAGGCTGAGTAGTCAACCTTTGGTAAGGTAAAAATGTACTAGAATTTAAACCTGGGCTCTTTACTTCATGTGAGGAGTACACTTACAAAAGCGTGAGGCAAAGCAGGGTTCCCTTCCCTCCCCACCCCGCTCCACTAACTGACTCAGAAGAATCCAAAAGCGCATTTTCTTAGATGCCTAGGAAAGAAATTGGGGGAAATTTTGAGAATTTCGTGTCTCCTTTCCCCTGTGCCTGCTTCCCCCACCCCCGAAATTCAAGCGCTCCCAACCTCAGTGACCAAACACAGTCAATGAAATGCTAATCTATCACCAGCAAATTTACGCTGACAATACCGTGAATCGACCGCATTGATGACATTGATTATATTTCAAATATTTACAATATGGTGAGACAAGCCTAATTTATTTTCTAAAGAATTCAAGGTAGGTATCACGGATCCAGAGGGGGGAAACAATGGAGAAATGTTTCTGGTTGCTATCTGCGATAATCTGATGCTGACAGAGAGTAGTATTTTATTTAGTAATTAACAGTTTGAAGGGGAAAGGAGCTGTCATGTTGGTTCTTAAGCTGGGGAATGTGATGAAAGATGATATCTACGATCTCATCCTTTCCACTTGTTTAGGATTGTCAGGATGAGAAATGTCAGCATTATGAAAGCCTGGCTCTGCTCTTGATATGATAAAACCCTTCAAAAGCCAGTCTTTTTCTCCCTCATCCCCCCCCCTTCCCTCCCTCTCTCTCTGCACTTGCTTTTTTATTTATCCTGTTTTGTTAGATGGCAGAAATATAATTCTTTTCTTTCTTCCTATTATAAGCCACCATTTTTGTTTTATTATATGTTTCACAACCCCTAATGCCCCACTGAAAATTACCTTGTTAAATGACAGTGTTTCGAAGCCATGAATCCTTTCCACCATTCCCTCAGAGGTTTGAAACAGTCAACAGACTGTAAAGAATAAATAATAAAAAAGTATTGATTATTTTGATGACTGTGAGATTCAATTAAGTATTAATTTTGCCCTCCAGTGGACCTATCAAGGTATTCAAAAGGGAGGATTCGGCTCAGCTAAATGCGTGCTGAGTGCTTCAGCCTTAAATAGGGAGAAAATGTGTTTACCTACAGTATTTGAAGAAGAAGTGCACTGATGCACAGAGTCCAATATTTAAGTGCTGTGCACATTAAGCCCTGGTGACAGTGACATTGTTTTCAGTGGTATGAGTATTGACTAAAGAAGTGCATTTGATGACAGCTTAAACTATTTGTATTGATTAACATTTTCATAGATTATCATGTGTCATATCAAATTCACTTTTCAGGCATGAATACATTAAAAAAAAAATAACCACAGGCATACCGCGACCAGTGTAACGATGGGACAAGAGAGCATGCCGCCCCACCTGCTCTTGTGCTGGTCACCTGTTTCCTCCTCAGGAACCACTTAGGCATGAACTTGGCAATAAATAGCTCCCAGATAACGCAAAAGGGGCACTTCTTGCTTCTCCTTCTGCAGCCGGTGTTTGTGCCAAAACAATATCATGCATCTGAGTTTGCAAATGGAATAGCAGGCTCTCTTTGGGAAATATTTCTGATCCTAAGATGCCCTCCTAATGAGCTGAAGATAAAGCAGATTCAAATTATTGGGAAGGTGGGGAAGTTTGCCTTTTTTGGAGGTGATTTTTTGCTTTCTTTTTCTCTAATGCTCTGGGCGTATGATGCTCTGGGTATCGGAATTATTGAACACAGTTTGTAAGTATTTTTCCAATTCCTTAAAAAAAAATTTTTGAACCATTTTTCATCTATTTTGCTGTGTATTGTTTGCTTTAACATGTTCATTGGCTTTGGGGTCAGGCGCAGTCCCAAATCTGGGAGCAGCGAAGTCAACTTCTAAGGATGCTGATGGAATTTACATGAGAAATCTCTTTTATTCCATTGAAAGCCTTTCGAGGACTCTTTTCTCCCTATCTCTTTTCTCTGCTCTGGGGATAGGGTTTAATTGCTTCTCCCCCAGGGAGAGTGCTTCTTAAAATAGCCCGTGGTTCCTCCATAGGGTGCTCCTTCCTTTTTAGTGTGTTGCCGAAGTACAAACCCAGCACTTTCTTTTTTCTTACTGCATTAAAGACCGAACAAGGTGTAAAAACATTCGCACAAAAAAGCATATCCCACAATTAAAGCTGTGTTGGTTAGGTGGCTTTTCAAAGAAGTTTCCCCCCACCCCTTCTTCCCTCCGAAGCTTCCTGAATCTCTCACATGCTAGTTGAGCTTTAATAGGGTGGGGAGTAATGGAGAACTCCTCGGATCTGTAATAGCTCTTCACTTGACTGCAGCCAGCAATAACAGCAGGAGCAGATAAGAGAGAGAGGAGAGAGGGAGAGTGTGCGTGTGGAAGAGAGAGAGAGAGGAAAGAGGGAGAGCGAGAGAGGACACGCACACTAAAGCTGCCACTTTTTTTTTCCTCCCCTTCACTCTTTTCCCCCATCCCAGGATCCAATGATAGCTGGACAAGTCAGTAAGCCCTTGCTGTCAGCGCGGAGTGAAATGAATGCGGAGTTGAGAGGTGAGGACAAGGCTGCTACTTCAGACAGCGAGCTGAATGAGCCCCTGCTTGAGCCTGTGGAATCAAATGACAGCGAGGACACTCCCAGCAAGCTCTTCGGTAAGTCTGTCTAGGTATTTCATTTCAGCCCTACCATGTTGTCCGGAAGAGCAATCCACACCCCCCCCCACCCTTTCCCTGTCGTTCATTCAATTCTCTTGTAAGTGCTAAAGAGGAGCTTCGCATCTTGGAGGGGCACCACCGGAGCCCTTTCCCGCTGGCTAACAGGATGTCCTCCAAACTTTTCCCAGCAAGGAAGTTCCTCGCTGCTCCTTGGGGCTTGTCTGATATTGCCAGAGTCCCCAGGGCTAGAAATTATTAAAAAAAAAAAAAAAAAAAGAAGAAGAGGAAAAAGAAGAAGATGGTAATAATAATCAGGAAATCAGTTCCATTGTGAGAATTGGTTAACATTTATTGAATAAATATCGACTCGGTTTCGGGTTGCTTTGCAGCCTTTTGTTAAGGGGAAGGAGAATAAAGAGTTATTATCTGTAGTCAAAAGACGGAAGAGGGAACTGAGAAATATCAATAAGAGTCTCTCTGTGCCAGGTAAACAAAGGTGGCTACGAGGATTGCTCAGAGAAATAACATTTTTGTAATCACAATTAGAGTGTGTATCTCTCCTTCTAATAGGGGGACAAGGAAAGAAAAGAGGTCCTTTGCGTCCCTCCCCACCCCTCTTCCCTTGACCAGATGTTTATAGGCTCTTCCTAAATGTGGAGGCAGCCCGGGACCTTTCAGGAATCTTTGTTCCATAAACAAAACAAGAGCGAGCAGAGTGCCACTCCAGCAAAGACATCTGTCATTCAAACAGATGACACTCTGTAAGCCAACTCAAGCAACTGTGATCTCTAATCAGAAAGGGGAGCGGGTTGTTGAGGCGCGTGACTGAGTGATGGATGGTGATAGATGTCTGTGCTGGAGAAGCACTTTAAGGGATAGAGTGACATTAGGTTTTCAGAACACTTGCTCCTGAAACACTGGCTTTTAATTATTTTCCAGTGTTTATATACTTATAACACTGAATATATATATGTACATACTAACCTGTTTATACCTATATATACTAACCCGATATATACACCTGATTTTATACGTATATATCAGGCAGAGCACTGCTGGGTCGCAGGTTAAAAACACAGCCGTGTGCCTGAACGTCAAAGAGAAACCACACCACTGCATAGACTGCTTCGTCAAGAAAGTTGTTAATTCAGCTAAAAAAAAAATAAGCTTAATTTTTTTTTTTAGCCTCCAGGAAGAAAGCAGCTTCAATAGTTTGGCAACTGTAGGCCAGCTTCAACAGAGGAAGCTTTCCTCTGATTTGAAATGTTCACTCAGTCAAACACTGAGGGGTGTTGCAGAGAAACTTTCTGTTTCAGATCTTCTATTGGTAAAATACAGCTTTACAGTTAAGAGTATAATAGATCCCAGTTTCAAGAAATTCTGTCATATTATGCTTTTTTCAAAATCAGCAATTCTACCTGGCACATAGATTTTTATTTTCTTTCTTTATTTTTTTACTTAGGCATTAAGGTTTTAGCATTTGCACTCTAAAGGAATATTTTGTTGTAGTTTCAGTTTTTATGTGTGTAGGGAGAGTCATGTCCTAGAACACTCATTTCCTTTCAGGGGGTTAGTGAGGGAAGTCAGATAAAATTAAAAATTACAGAAAGGCAAAGCCATGCTCCAGTCTCTCTGATGTTGGGGATGCTAATACCAAGCATTTTGACTTTTAAAAAGTAATCAACTGTGAATTCAACAGAATCGTGGATAATGGATTACTTGCTCCTAAACTTTGCATGCAATTTAAAAAAGTAAATGCATTTTGTAGACTTTCACTTATAACCCCAACTTGTTTTTTTTTCTCCTTCCTTCAAGTAAACCAGTAGAGGGGTGATTAATTTGGCTTCTCAACATTTGTTTAGATTTCCCACTGTTGAAAATTGTTATAGATCTGTTATGTCACTCTTACTGATTTGCACGTGCAGAGACATAAGCTTTAAATAAAAAAACACAAGAGGGTCAAAGAGGTTTAAATTACAAGTTCATTGAAAATATATCTGAAGTAGAATATTTACGGGGTAAACTAAGGAATCAGAGTTTAGTGTAGAAATCGTGGTGGGTGCTAGAAGGTGCTCATCTTCACTTGAAAATTCTCAACTTCTGAATTTGTGAGAGGACACTGGGCAAAATCTCCATCTTACATCTGATATTCCTTATGTATTCGCTTAATTTTACTTGGTCTCTAGAGTGCTTTTTGAACAGTGTGAATATTTTCCAGTTTCTGATTAGGTGAAGAAGCAACCAGGAGATGAGCAGTTTCCAAAACTTGAGGCAAAAAGAGGAGGCAGAGGGACTAGAATGTCCATCGAAGGAAGCACCCAATGTTCTCTGAGGCTTCTTTAGCTATTGGGTCTCTTGTGCTCTATCCTGTTAATATCACTGCGACTTAGCCATAGAAATCCCAGTTTGCATAACTGACTAAAACTTTTTAGAATAATTCCCTCCCGGGATTTTTAGCAACTTTGGCCACACCTACTGGGTGACAATTTAATGGACCATCGTTTTATTTGACATGAATACGCTCAAGTGTTTTTGTTCTTATACATGGTTTTCATTACACACTTTGCCTGACAATGAAGAATTACTTTTTTCTAGAATAACTGAGAGCATCCAGGTTTATCTCTCAACCATGATTTCCTAACACACTCTCTCTGACCATTATCCTCATGGCATGCGCATTGCATTCTTGAAAACTGTGCTTCCCTAATGAAAGGAGCAGATTAAGACAATCGTGTGCGTCTTGATGTGTTTACTTTTGTGGAGAGACATTTAGCAACAACAGGAGGCAAGAAGAGCTCAGTTTGTTTGTTTTTGTTTTTGTTTTTTTACTGCACCTGAAATTTCAGTATTGATGGATTTCTTTGGAGATTATTCCCCCTTCTGTGTCTTGTTGAAATTAGCAGTCCAGAGCACAGGTCTGTTTCTGTCACAGTATGGGCACCTTCAGCCCAAAACTGCAGGAGAAAAGCTAATACTGATGCCCTCTATGGATAAACAAAGGAAATTCCAGGAACCGTTGGATCTTTTATGCCTCTCCTGAAATTGCACCTCTGCTCTTAACAGCATCCAAAGGGAAACATACTGTCCAGAATGTTTCAGTGCTCCCACCGCCGCCGCTCAGAATACCAGAGGGAGCAAACCAGGAGCCATATGCCAGCCTCAGTAGAAAGTTCAGAAAAGGGCCCTTGTGTTTTATAAAGTAATTACATCAGAGGTAACATTTTGCTTAACTTGAACAGCTAGGGAAACTCAAGTACACTTAGGAAAGATGAATCCACATTTCATTGAGAAACGTGTGGTGAGGTAGTTCTCTGTGATATCATTAAGTGGTGCATTATTTATTCTTGGAAAGCCTGTAGAATAACGGTCTCTTTTCGGTCTGTGACTGTATTATGCGAAGCTCTGAGCTATGGGAAACAG
Organism: Callorhinus ursinus; assembly: GCF_003265705.2. NCBI lineage: Eukaryota > Metazoa > Chordata > Mammalia > Carnivora > Otariidae > Callorhinus > Callorhinus ursinus. The sequence continues at coordinate 930,438 of NW_027397135.1, forward strand.
TATGGAGGAGAAGAGACTTGTTTGTCGGGGGGTATTATCAGAGAATTTGGCTCTGCGTCTCCCTGGGTTTTGGCTACAGGATTAAATGAGCGATGCCACATGGGGCCAGCCATTTAATATGTGACTAGTGATGTGCATATCCGAAACCATTCTCAAAACTGGCCTTTGGCAAACAGTCTCAAAAGGAAGAGGTTGCTGTGTTTCTCGGGTGACATTTATTATACCCGTCTCAATGTGGTGCTTCATTTTTAGTTATGCTCGTCAAGAATTCAGTGGTCCCCATTCTGTCAAGTTGGATGCTAAAATTCAAATGGTAGAGCATCAACAACTTGGTCGGGAAGATGGCCACAGGAAGGATAAAAGTAATATATATCCCCAGAAAAATATCTGTACTAAAGTTTTCCCATGCAGTCTCGGCTGAAGAAGTGAAAGCGCATAAAAGGGCCCTAAATATTTTCTCCCAGATATATTTGAAATTTGAAAGATGATTTATTAACCGTGTTCCTCCTGGGAGTATTTTTATTGTTTCAAGATAAACCTCATGATTGCTTTTCTTAAAGTCCCAACAACCTCGGGTGGCTGGGCTCCTCTGTGGCTCAGCTGCTCGATTGTACCCCACCGTACGTGAGTTGGGCACACAGCTCCAGAGCCCTGAGCTGGGATGTAAACAAAAAACCATTTATACACATTGGACCCGAGGTAAAGAGTGCTGGCTGGTTTTCTGTCATGCTACTGTGTTTTTCTGGGTTAAAAGGAATTGCATATCATGATACTTGTAAGCGTGGGCGTTTTCAATATCATTTATCTGTGAACTTTCAGAAAAGGGTTGAAAGTTGGGTCAGTGATTCTTCCTTGCTGGAAAATGTACCATCTGTAGGGTGTTTTCTTTTTCTTTCCGTTCCTGTTATCTTTCTCATAGAAACATGCATTCTAAGATTTTTTTTTTTAATTGCCATCCAGTTTGACTTGATGAGAATTTATGGCGGTGGAGTCATTTTCAATGACAAAAGGATAAAGGATTAAATTGTCTGTCACCCCTTGAGACAGTGGTCTCTGTAGGTCAGCATGGAGGTCACTGGTAGGGCATTATGCGACCTGCACCTTCTGGTCAGGCTGCCTGTGAATGAGTGGAGGCCTTCATTATGGCATCACTGTATGACTTTATTGAAACATCTCTCTCAAGGTTCCAATGCCTTGGATATTTATAATATTCTGATGAAATATGCTCGGGCCAGTAATCAGGACGTTGGGCTTAAGCCCAAGAAGGATTTAGCTGGCAGGTGATGAGGAATATTCCCTAGAGAAATATATTTATTTACAATATGCATCATGCTTCTATATTTTTATGAGTTTTGGTAGTCTGTTAATGGAAAATGTAGACTATTTTTCACTGAAGAAAGAGTGTTTTGCTGGGGAAATATCAAAGGAGTATATTTCTAACTAAATAATTTGGATAACAGATTCTATGCCAAAGTAGTTATTTAAAAGAAACCAATAGAAACCTATATTTGTGTAAGTAAATGAGATGCATGATAAGGTATTTGTCAAACATCAGTTATGGTTTAATAGGCAAACAAACCCCTGTGGTGTTCTTCTCTGACTACTGAGGGGGAAATGCACATTTAGATACATTTCTGAACATTTAGGGCAACCTAATGCACCTAGGTATTTCTTTAAAAAAAAATCCAGTGTGTGTGTTTCTAGACAGATTCAGTTTTAGTGTTTCTCCCCCTCCCCCCAGAAGACCATTGTGATACTGCCTAGATAAGTAAATCCACTTTAATGTGTAAGTTTCGAAATACAGATAAATCCATAGGCAATAGCACGGATGTTCAAACTTTTCACCATATTCATTGGTTGAGTTATGCTCATTTCTAAGTGACACTTTAATGGAGGACAGTGCACAGTACGTGACATGAGATGCAGTGGGGACTCTCTTAGTGGCTTCCTTTTCTGTTTCTGCTGAGCCTGGGGTGCTCAGGTCAGACATCTGTTTAAAGAAGAAAGTTTAATATTGCAGTGTCTGAAGATGCTGTCCATGCTAACACATGAGCAAACCAAAATGCTGGTACGGTTTGACATTTTTCTTCTACTTTGATGGCTACGATTCTTATATTTTGCTGTCATTGTTGTTAAATGGTCCTATGTAGGATTGGCCATAAGACAGTATTAGGAATTACATTAATCTGCACCATCACCCCTTTAAATGCTCTCCTTTTCGTCTTTTTCGCGTCTTGGATGTTTCTGACTTAAAGGTTACAGGGCACTAGACTGGGTTTTGTAGTTCACCCAGCCCAGTTTGTGTCATAATTAATAAATAGAGGTGCAGTCCTGATTCAAGCTCCCAAGGCTCGGCCCTTAAGTAGATTGCCTTCTTTCTCAATTACCCGATTTAATTCTAGACTTAGCATTCTTCTTGTAAGAATTGACCAAATAAAAATTTCCCCCACTTGAGAAATGAGGCTTAAGTGACTATTTCAAGTGGACCTTGCTCACTATTAGACAGTAAACAAATAATTTGTGAGAGGACTGGTGCTTCCCTTTGGCGATCTTGCTGGCTTATGTTTGGGGATTAATAATACATCAGACATCCACACATTAAAAAGAAAGTCGACATGAAGGAGGAAGGGTGAAGGGTGCCGCTCTGCTATTGGGCTCCTGATTATTCTCAGGCCTTCCCTGGGTGCCGAGACTGGCCGAGGAGCAGGCACATTTGCCCAAATATGCACCTGGCTCCACTTAACATGTTTCTTGATTTTCTTATGCTAAAGAAAAAGATAGCAAAGTGTTTATACCAAACTGGCCCCCTGTGAGGGGGGCAATCTGTGTAAAGTTTCCTGCTGTCAGGTTAATAAATTTTTTAAAAAATATCCAAAGGCAGAGGTAGCTAGAGAGAGCTCCTAGTAACAGTTGCCATTCTCCAGCGGATGGGTTTCTCTTTAATATCCAGTGTGGCTCTGGAATTTTCTTGTTTGTTGTCTTCCGAGGGACTATACTTCGCTGGTGTGTTTGTTCAGCTTTCCTTTTATTAATGACATTTTGGTCTTACTTTTAAAATGTTTATCCTTTAAAATTTCAAACGTCTTTTTTTTTTTTTTTTTTTTTTTTTTTTAGAGGGAAGTAAGTGAGTGTAATTTGTTGCAATCTGGTACTTACAGTGGGGCATGTACTTTCATGCTATGAGCCTGGATGAGGTTCTGAGTCTGTTAACATTGGACTTCTCTTTGGGAAGACCTTGGTAATATTTATATTAAAATTCGTTCAGAAGGAGTATTTGGACTTTGGCAGCATGGGGGCTTCTGAGGATGCCTGTTTATTACACATGTGGACCTGAATCAGCCTTTTCCATGTGAACTCCCACCTTCTGATTCTCAAAGTCAGATTTTATAAAAATATGAAACAAGTGCAGACTAGTTGGGTAACATCTCTTCCTCTGCATTGTGACACTTACTGTGAGCTATCAAAAATGGACTCGGCCATTTTAATGCGAACACAGAGGTCAGCGAGAATAACACTGACTCTCTTTTGGTTGAAGAAAGTCATTCTCAGAGAAATGGAAAAAAAAACGTTGTTTTGTTAAGTATTCAAAGATCATTTTTAAAAACCATCTAATAAAGATGTGTAGCTCTCGACATCTCTTTGTAACAGTTAGTTGTTACTTTTTGAACATCCTGGTACGTTATATGAATGTCTTCATTTTATTTGAGAATTTGAAAGAAAATCCAGGCCCAAATTTCTCTTACAGTCTTTCCTTTGAAAGTGCTACATGTGGCAAGAATATACTGGTTTTTATTTTCATTAAAAAATTAGCCACCTGGAACAACATAACAGTCTAAGTCACTTCTATTAGCGGACTGCACTGTCCTCAAAACTAATTGAAAATACGGGGGAAAATGATCACGTTACAATGAGAGAAACTAAGTGATAGCATTACACAGAAACTAAATGCTTAAGATGTCTGCTATCCTGAAGACCATTTGAAAGTGGGATTCTATAATGAAGCCTGCATTTATTAAGATGGTTAAAAAATGTTCTTGGTAAAGAACTAAAGCAGAACCTGTTAATTTAGCCTGAGGACGAGGTAGACTATTAAGGCATTTTTAGGACACTCAGAATGTACCAATGGTAGCCACCATGAAAAGAGTTAATCTCGTGAATGTGTTCGTCCTGCTCCATGCTGTTTGGCATGAGCAGTTTTCTCAGTGTTACATCTTTTTTTGAACTAATCAGTGTTTTTTAGACTGATGCGCTTTCCAAATCTCTTGCGTTACTTTGATTTCTTCCTATTAATGAGGAGAAACGGTGACAAAAGTTTGTGAAAGCCAAGACACTCTTATTTAAAGACTAATATTAGCCTAGTGTTTTAAAATAACAATTGCACATTTTCCGCTTTCTTATCACTCCCATACTTTGTTTCCCTGTGTTTTCTGTCTTCAGCACCGTGAATGCACAGTGAATAAAGGCAGTGCTATCCATGTAAAATGTGTGTGTCAAATACGTGTGTGTGTCTATGGCGTGTTCTCCATATTTTCTCCTGTGTTCATATGATACTTCAGATTTGTCTTACTCATTTGTCGTTTGTATGTCTTTTCTTTATCATAAAATTAATACAGCCTAATTTATAATAATAAGCTTTTTTTTTTTAGTTCACGCTATCTGTATGTCACTTAAATGTCCTTCTTCTGTACCTATGAATACTTAAAGACATAGTTTCCAGGTAAATTATCAAAATTAATTAGTTTACCAATAAAGGACAACTAATCATATTATATAGTATTGCTTCAGGCATAGTTGGGCTATTATCCAAGTTCCAGTGTCTTGTTTGAAGCTGCTCTTTACTGAGCAGAGGAGACAACAGAATTTCTCAGAATTTGTGCAGTTAATGAATAAAGAGATTTGGGGGTTTCTGCACAGTTTGATTTGTAGGGAATATATATATTTAAAGCATACAAAACTTGCTCAAATGAGGGAAGATGCTTGGAATGTAAATATTAGGAACCTAAGTATTTGTCTACTTGTGGGCATACATTCCAAACATTTATCTTTTTTTCTTTTAAGTAAAAAGCATTTGTTCTCTAGCTTGAAAGCACAATTTTTGCCTGGAAGGATTTCATGGACCTGAATATACATTTACCTGTACACACATCAAGATAGAATGGGTGTTTGATGCACAATAAAGAAATCACATTTTAAACATTTGCTATTAAAATAGCATAGTGTACTTAATCTCCTTTTGCAGTTCTTGATGGCCACATATGTGGTGATTTGTCTTTGAATAGCAATATGGCAAGATTTACTTTTACGAATGAATGGTTTGGGGTGACTTATTGCTGAGAGAATCACCACCATCGAAGTAGAAGGGCTGAGGGATTAATTTGATTTAAAAAATGCAAACATTTGAAGCTGTTTATAAAGCATGAAAAATTATTACTGCAGAGTGAATTTTTGCCAACATCAACCAAGGGTAGAAGAGAATAAAAAATCAAATGGAAAAACACATTTTCCTGTATTTAGAAATGTGTAGTGGTATGGGGGGGGTGAGATGCCCTTTTCCAAACCTGCATTTTCTCTCTGATAGATCTACTTTCATGTAGCAAAATATTGTGAAATAGAAACGTCTCAAAAAGGAAGCCCACTGTTTTCAAAAGGAGAAGCAGGAAAGAAATGTGAAGAAAGCGAACATGCTATCCATTAATTCCACTGTAATCTCTGCATGAATAGTCAGAAAAGGGATCATCTGGATTATGTGGGAAAACTTTCCTAAACTTTTAGAAAGAATCCTACATCACTATTTTAGATGTTGACTGGCTCATCTCTTTCTGATGCCTAAGATTAAGGCAGGTTTTACTCTCAAGAGTCACTAAGAAATTAGATTCTCAGGGGTGCTGGTCTATTTCTTTGCTGTAGTTTAGAATCTTTCCTTCTGCCACTGGATTCCATGTTTATCGTAATTTGCGAACAATCCAGTCAGAATCTGCAGGCAATCAGAAAAGTGTCAAAAATTAGGCACCATGCTTCAAAGGGGATTAATGTCTATAGCTGCCTGCTTAAAACGATCAAACACGACACACACGAAACAAACCAACCAACCCAGAACTGGTCAGTTTGGACATCACTGATGGCATGGGGATGGTGGTAGGAGCTTAGGATGGTGGCCACCTGTCTTGTCATCTGCAGTGTATCAATATGTTTTTATAATGATAAAATAACCTGAACCCTGTAACAGTTTATGATCCTTCTGAGAATTCTTATGGATTCTTAAAGTGACGGAGGTCTGAGAAAAGATCTTGAAAGCTTTCACAAAATTTGGCTGGGTGACAGAAAAGTAGCATGCCTTTGATTTAGCTTCTGTGGAATCCTATTGACTGGGAACATCATTAAACTTTTAAGTTAAAACAAACCCCACAAAACAAATGGTACACGCGAAGGGTGCGGGGCTCCCAGAAGGACAGCAGAGATTAGGAAGCGCTAAAGGCTCTGAAGGGAGAAACCAAATTCATTCAGCGCGGTGGTGAACTTGATATCCTTCCGAGAAATGGGCTTCTGTTTAAGTACTGTTGCGAATATTGCCCTGGCGATCAGCTTTAGGGCCTTTCCTTCATGGACTGTCTCAGGCTTGGATATTGCGTTTGCATTTTCCCGGGCTATTTTGAGTCCATGATAAATAAAGAGCTGAAGTTTGAATCCGGCACCAGTGAGTAAACAAGCCCAGAACCAGCAGGAAATAACCATGACTCCTGCCGCATCGGTATGTGCACGGAGACTTCCGTCCTCTCAACGTTTGTAACACTGCTAATCTCTCCGGACTTTTAAAAAATCCACTTCCACATGAGCTCTCAAAACCCATAAAAGTGTGGCATGTAAAGTAAATTGTTTGTCACTTGCCGACGACCTGCCATATTTATTGTCAGGAGAAATGGACATTAGTTGGAGAAGCAGTTGTTAAAGGCCAAACAATTTTTAAAGATGGCAAAGATGCGCCGCGGCTTTTCCTTTTTCTAACAATGAGCCGCCCCTTCAGACATCAAAAGACAAGATAATAAGACACTTCAAGCACAATTCAAGATTATATTCAACATCTAAAGGCTCATCTCTTGTCAGTTTGCATTTACTCTTCCAAGGATGTGATGCTTCTATCATCTTTCTGTCAAGGGGAGTCTCGCAGAAGAGACCAGGGCTCTTATTTCACACACTTAGGGTTTTTTATCAAATAGCCCACACTCGTTCTGATTCCACCAAAATGGGGGGATAATTTGAAGAAGGTCAGGCACAGGCACACAAATCTCATATTGATTTGTGTGATTAGAAGGCATTAAAATTGCACGTTTATGTTAGTTGCTGAGATGTGTCAGTTTATTTGGTAATACACTTTTGCAGCCTGGGAAGACAAAAAAATAAAAAAAGATGGCTTAAAATTTAAAAACAGACGGCTAAAAGCCGAAATTGGTTCCTTTAATGTGGCCGTATTTGACCATTTAACAAGTGGACATAAAAATAAGGGAATGGCTTAGTTTAACAATATTTGAAATTAGCTTATCTAACAAAATGCCTCTTTCAGCGCCAAAGCAAAACAGCACAGTTGTGCCTATCGGAGGAAAGAAATATATAGGTGAGATTATTTTTTAAATACTTGAAACATTGATTTCATATATTTAATATATAGGTAAAAGGGGATGACACTTTCAATAGAAATGTAATTATGAGGCTCTTTCATACTGGTCATCAAATTTTTAACATTTGGCGCTCTTTGAAATTACAACATCATTATATTTGTCATTTTATGCCATTCTTAGTGTATGTGCCCTTTTCCAGAGAGGGTACTAAAGAATGAATAAGGAGTTTTAAAATTATTATTATGATTCTCTGTCAAAATTTATTACATTTCCTCCTTTGCTCTCTGACAGTCACGAAGCTGTACCAGATAACATTATTATTATTTTTTTTTTTTTGGTAGAGAGAGCACATCTATAGAAGTTAGAAGAACCAGCTTTTCCTCTCAAAATAAAACAATTGATGAAAATAAGACCATGATATCCTGGCATCATTTCTATATTGAATCTTTGAAATTACTTTTCCTAGGAATTTTCATCAATCCTCTGTGTCTGCGTTTCTTATATTTCTCTTTTATGCTGCGAAGTGTTTTGAAACTGACTTTCATACTTTTGTGCTACGTTTCACGTATCAAGACAAAGGAGATGTGCATATACACAGTGTAGGGACAGCATGGTGTCCTAGAAACCCATAATTGGTTCTATTTCTTATATCAGCCTTTTCCATGCTGTGCAGTTTGTGTATTCCACACTCAACAGTTAATTCATCCACTCAACAAGTTGAGTGCCTGTTCTTTAGCAGGAGCAGTGATGTGCTCTGTGGACTCAGTGGAGAATACACTGGAAAGAATCAACCACCCAGTCCTGCTCACCCGCTACACTGGATGCTGAAGATGCAAGTATGAAGCAGACAGGGTGGCTCCACCCTCAAATAGCACATAATCAGCATGGTATTTTGACATTCCACATTTCCTGTGACTCTTCAGGAAATCTTCACCTTCAAAACCATGCATGTCAGACGTAGTTCATTGGTCAGAAGCCTAAACAGTTGAGAAAAATGATTATCCCCAAAAAAGTGAGGAAGAAGAAAGGCTTCTTTTTTTTTTTTAAATTTATTTATTTATTTGAGAGAGAGAGAGAGAGAGAGAGAATGAGAGATAGAGAGCACGAGAGGGAAGAGGGTCAGAGGGAGAAGCAGACTCCCCACTGAGCGGGGAGCCCGATGCGGGACTCGATCCCGGGACTCCAGGATCATGACCTGAGCCGAAGGCAGTCGCTTAACCAACTGAGCCACCCAGGCGCCCAAGAAGAAAGGCTTCTTAAGTGACTCAGGACACACTGCATTCATGATGTTTTCATCACAGGGTTTGATGCTTATGCTCTAAAACACAATTGCAATTCTTTGGCCATTGTTTCTCAGTCTTGTCCGAAGGGAGAATGAACTGGATTTATCTTTTCCTCCCCGTCTCTCCTGCCTCCTTTCTCCTCCCAAGATTCTTGTTTGTTTATCGTGTAACATGATGTAGTAGGTCCAGGCTCTGGAGTCAGGCTGTTTTTTGTTGGCTGGGTGGGCGAGGTACAGACTGTGTGTAGGCCTTGACTTCCCCATCCCTGCATAGAGCCATTGATGGTATTTACCTCATGGGGCAGCTTGACATTGAAATGAGGTGACGTGCGCTGAGCCTAAGCATTCAACAATACCAGCCATCCCACGCTTTGTTAAGAGTTGAAACTTCACTCGCCGTTGTTAGAAGGAAGTTGATTAAATCCTAGCAGCAGATATCAGAAAAACCAACAAGGAAATTTCTGAGGCCTTCAGAATGAGCCACACTCCTCCCTGAGGAAGCCCCCAGGGCTCTCTTGGTCAAAGTAAAGTTCTGGGGATCTTTTTCTTTTGATGACAACACCCCTTCCTTCTTCAGGACATTGGGCACTGCTTTCTTTCAGAGTCCATTTAGAAAATGATTCAGACTTGTAAATAGATGACAAGCAGAGGAGGCCATAATTCACTATTTTCATCTTGAGGAGGATGTGGGCAGAGTGATGGGCAAGGATGGAAGTGGGCAGTTACATATCTTACTCTTCTCTAAATTTAAAATATTGGAGTGTGTGTGATTCTTTCAAATCCTAGAAATTTTAAAAATAATTTTGGCACTGAGAAGTGATATGAAACCAGATGTCCGTGGGCGACAGCAAATGCTTCTCTAACATGTGGTTAGGTCGCTACCCTGATGGCAGCCTGCCTCTCGGTGCTTTCCCTCCGAGGTGTGTTCCTTGTCTCTCCAAGGGTGTTTGCCAGCTCTCAGGCCAAGCCCTTATTTCTTTCCTCCTGGACCACATTGTTGTCAAAATTGGGAGCATAACATTTGCCTCCAATTCAATGCTCAGAGATCTTGCCGAGGATGTCCACCATAGCAAGGTGAACTCCACAACATTTCAGAGAGAGAAACATTCCACTGAACTCCCAGGAAGATGGGGGGAGAATGGCTAGGCAGAAGGATTGTAACCATGGTTCAAATCACTGCTCTTGACCTACACAGAAGGGTATGATTTCTCATACCCCCGTTTCCTCTTCCATAACGTGAGAGGTCAGATCACATCTGACAAGGTGTTGAAGATTATGTACAGGAAGGCAAGTGAGGTGCCTGCACATGGCGGGGGGTGTTTCAGAAATGTGAGATTCTTACCCCTACTTCTTAGACCAATAGTTGTTCTCTTTCTCAGGTCTGAGAAATGACCCCATAGGGAGTGTGGATCAGACATTAACGGTCAGACGAGGTAGGTGTTTTGAACACTAAGGTTGGCTTTCCTAGTCTAACTTTCTCCATAAAAGCCAGGACTGGAGCTAGGTATACAGAGAATCATCTCTGCTCCAGAAGTAAAGAGGACTGAATGAGCTTGTGGGTCTTTTCTGTCCCAGTGGGGAGCTCTCTTCTGCCTCCACGGTAATGCTCTCCTCTAAGAGCGTTACTTATGTGTTAAGTATTGGAATTGAGCTGCAAGTAGAAATCCATGGTGTCTTCATTCCTTTGGGGATTTTTATAGCCAATGTTTAATTAGGACTTTCTTATCTTCCAGAATGAACCCTTTATACATTTTTTTAAATGAATAAACCAAAAATAAAATGACAGCCTCAAAAAAGTCTTTCAAAAACCCATATTTCTAAGAACTGAACATGCTGTGAAATTTAAGTAGGTTAAATTGACATTTGAGGCCATATTTAGGGGGAAATGTGTTATGACATTTATTAAGGATATTTAGAGATTTTGGTTGATGTTGCTAAAACCTACTTCCTTTTATAGACACCACCAAAGAAGTCAGGATCACTAGGGGAGCATCTTTCCATTGTGGTTACCATGACAACCCCACACATTTTTAATTACATATTTATCCATGCCCCCTGTACATTTGTCAGAAATTATTGGCACTTCTGAGGCGCCTGGGTGGCTCCGTCGGTTGAGCATCTGCCTTAGGCTCAGGTCATGATCCCAGGGTCCTAGGATCGAGTCCCGCTTTGGGCTTCCTGCTCAGGGGGACCCTGCTTCTCGCCTTCCCCTTGTACTCTCTCTCGCAAATACATAAATAAACTCTTTAAAAAATATTAAGTAGAAGAGACAAACTTTCCTTGAAGCCAGTGATAGTGATCATCTCCTTCATATAATGTGTCTCTTCGACAGTTTTGACTTTCTTCGTTGAGTGTATGTATAGGATGTTTTGTCTCTTACTGGTCCCAGCTTTTATTGCCCTCTGTGATCTTGTCATTGGGTAGCCGCACAGATCCGTCTCCACTTGGCTGTGCCACTGGGTAGTATCAGCCTAGAAAGGATGATGTTGGGAAATCTAACACAAAGTTGGGCTCTATGAAGGGTTTATATTGTAGAGAGAGAAGAAAACTCACCTCTTCAGACTGTGCTGTAGATTGGGTACAGATTTTTTTTAATATCTTTTTTTAGAAAATTTTATTTATTTGACAGAGAAAGACATAGTGAGAGAGGGAACACAAGTGGGAGGAGTGGGAGAGGGAGAAGCAGGCTCCCCACGGAGCAGGGAGCCCGATGCAGGGCTCGATCCCAGGACCCTGGGACCATGACCTGAGCCGAAGACAGATGCCTAATGACTGAGCCACCCAGGTGCCCCTGGGTACAGATTTTATTTACTGAGCCTCTCCTCCAGCTCTGATGTGCCTTTCCCATACCCGTGCCTTCTAGCCACCACCTAGAAGATACTTTCTTTGAGCACTGCATTCAACAGCTGAATTGTCCAATTTTTCATATTTTTATAAAAGTTAAGTTGCTGGGAACCTGAGTGGCTCAGTGGGTTAAGCATCTGCCTTCGGCTCAGGTCATGATCCCAGGGTCCTGGGATGGAGCCCCCTCCCCCACCCCCAACAGGCTCCCTGCTCAGGAGGGAGCCTGCTTCTCCCTCTCCTTCTGTTGCTCCCCCTGCTTGTGCTCTCTCTTTCTCTCTCTGACAAATAAATAAATAAAATCTTTAAAAAAAAAAAGGAGTTAAGTTGCTTTTTTAATCAGTCCTGACTAAAAGTCAACATTTAGGAGAATTGTTTCTTCCAGGTTAAGATTTTTTTTTTTTTTACTGATTTCTCTACTTTTATGTCTCGTGGTGGCTCAAAAATCTTCCTTCTTCAAAATCTTCAAGACTATAACAGTTTTAGACACCCCTAGGAATTTGTAGCTTACTTCTTCATTTAAATATTAAAGTGGGCTTGTATTAGAGCCTTTTAAAGGTCATTTGCCTCATGAAAATGGCAACACTTTTATACTACCTTTTGGAAGGACCCTTTGGTTCTTAGTCTTCTGATTCTTCAGAGAGGCATTTTTTCCTATCAGGTATCAGTCTGTTAGAGAAAAATCTATAGATTTTTATATATTTATATATAGATTTTTATATATATAAATATATGTATATATTTATATATAGCCATACCAGTTGGCTACTATCACTTCATTTCAATTAGGTGAAAGGGGCCAGGTGCAAATAACCTTTTAATATCTTGATGTGTTCTCTAAGCTGCTTATAATGAACTTATTGAGAGGTTAATTTATTTAGATCCACTCACCAAGTGCATCCCAGTCTGCTGCCCCTTCCCCTTTCTGTGGTCAAAATATTTGGGCCAAGCTTCTTGATTTTGTACATTCCGATGAATCTTGCCTTCCCTTGCTTTCCAACTATTCCCTCATTTTTTTAAACCTCTTTTGCAGCCATTTCCAGTGTTTGCCTAGTATTATAATGACTTGTGCATTTGTCTGCCTCCCTTGCTGAGTAGCAAGCCCCTAGAGGACAGATAATAGATCTTGCATATATTAAGTGCCAGATAAATGTTTTTTGAATTGAACTGCTTCTGAATTAGATGTTTCTGGACATCATCCACTCTTGGTAAATACTTACTGAATATTAAGGGGAAATAGACTCTACCCACAGGAGTCTACTCTTCAACTAAAGGAAGATTGTGTGTGTGTGTGTGTGTGTGTGTGTGCGCGCAAAAATGAATCACAAAACAAAGGTAAAGAAGTGTTTGTTCACATATTCAACGAATATTTATTGAGCACCTTTGCACTAAGCATTGTACTAGGACCTGAAAATGTAATAATGAATTCGACTTTGTCCCTGTTTTCATGGAGTTTACAGATGGTAGGGAACTCTTAACACGGTGAGAAGTGCTTTCCAAGAGAAGTACTGGATGCTATAGAAATGAATAACCGAGGGACAGGACTTAGTTTGAAGGATCAGATGTTGTGATGGACATTGAGTGAACAATATGTGGATATGACTTTGGCAAAGTACTCCTTTCCAATTAAAGATAGTCTTGGTGGAACTCTCAAACAAGATGTTCCATCTTCTCCTGGACAAAGAGATTGAATGTGCCCCAAATAGATAATTAATTTGCTCCCTCTTGGGAAGGTAACTCTTGAGCAGAGTGATCCAAGGACTGAAAAATAGCTGGCATGTGTCTACATGGTGGTGATCCTAGAAACTGCCCATAGTTTTTACCACCTTGATTTCCTGGAAGAGTCTTGAGTAATATCTTTTCAGAGATCTAGATGTTTAGCTTTTTCATTTGATTCCATTAGTTACCCCATACCCTTACAACAAATTCTTCTCCCCCACCTTTCTCACTTTTTTCTTAAGTAGGCCAGACATGTTACTTGCAACTGAATAACCCTTGTACTGGTATGTTTGTGGTCTCCAGAGCTACATATAGACAAGACATTTTTCTAAAATTGATTATCTCTAAGTTAGAACAGAGAAACCATTCCATGAGCAAAGGAACGGAGTGAGAAAGTTATGTTCAGCTATAACTTTCTCTGATAGGAGGTAAGGAATGAGAAGAATTCTAATTCATCCTGGTAGAAAGAGGGGGAGGGCCAGGTGAAGTGTTAATTACAAATACTGAAATTGGCCTTCTGAATTAGCTAAGCTGGGAAAGCTTAAGAGAAGAAAGGATATAGGCAAAAAATCTAAAGGTTCCTTCCATCCCTCCTGCCCAGCCTCAGACCCATCCAGAGCACCTACCACCAGCACTAAGGGCCTTCTACGAAGTGCTTTTATTTTTTTAAGATTTTATTTATTTATTTGCCAGAGAGAGAGAGAGAGTGAGAGCACAAGCAGGGGGAGCAGCAGGCAGAGGGAGAAGCAGGCCTCCTGCTGAGCAGGGAGCCTGATGTGGGACTCGATCCCAGGACCCTGGGATCATGACCTGAGCTGAAGGTAGACGCTTAATCGACTGAGCCACCCAGGCGTCCCTACTAAGTGCTTCTTAATGTACGAATACTGTCATTACAGTTATATGGTTGATCACATTATCTATGGCTGCATTATTACCTAACCCAGAACTTAGTGGCTTAAACAATGACAACATTTATTTTGCTCAAAGATCTTCCATTTGGGGATGGGTTGATAGAGTGCATGTATTTCTCTTACACTCGATTTCAACGGAGGCCGTTCAAAGACTGGGGGTTGCAATCGTCTGAAGGCTTGTTTTTTCACATGTCTGGTGGTCGATGCCAACTGTTGGCTAGGACATTTTCTGGGGTTGTTGACTGGGATGCCTACGTATTCTCCATGTGACCTGGGCTTCCTCTCAATATGGTGGCTGGGTTCCAAGGGCAAGGGGAGACAAGAGAGAAGAGAATCTGGCGTTTATAAACTAGACCTCTCTACCTTGTCCTTGGAAGTCAACAGCATCACTTCCACCACTTTCTGTTCATTAGAATCATGAGTCTTTAAGCCTCCCTCATATTCAAAAAGGCAGGAAGTAACCTTTCCTTTTTTGATGAGGAGACTGGCAACAAATTCGTGGAAAGTTACAAAACCACCACAAAGGCACTATTATTTCTACACATCTACTCCTTTTCTCTCTGGTGAAGTGAGTAAATGCCTTTTTTTGGCGGGGGGGGTAGTGTCCTCTTATTAGTGAATAGGTATTCCTAAGGAAATCAGAAGACCTTGTTTGAGGCAAGGTTAAGCGGAGGATAGCTTCTACACCATTTAATGAGCATACATCAGTATCTTCTAGATATTTGTGTCTAGTTCTCCTGAAAGTTACCTTCTTTATCACTTTCATTTTTCTTAGAGATGAAGAGTTTTAGTTTAGGTTTTGGAAACTGGCTTTTTATAAACACAAGAAAAATAAAGGAAGTCTCATCTTAGGGTGTCAGGGGCAGATGGAGGATAGAATCTGAAAGCCCACTATGTCCACGCTTATGACAGACCATTGGTTATAGCAAATGAAAACAGATTTCCCAAACCTAACATACTAAGTTCAATACATTTCTCTTTGGTAATAACAGACAGAAATTTCAGTTATAATAAACCATTTCTGAGTCTTTATGTCTACCACTAGACATTCTAAAGAAGGATGAGCTGGTAAAAGAAAGTTGGTACGTTTGAAGGCATTTCATGTAATTATTGTTGTTTGTAAGAAAGTCATCTGCACCACAGTTTTCTAAAAATGTTTTTAAATTAAATGAATTCTACATTTTTTTTCTGGCTATATCTAAAATATTCTCTCTTTAAACATCTTGAATTCTTAATTGAGTCCACATTTTCTAATGTATGAGATTTCTATAAAGAAGGATCATCAGAGGCAAGAATGTATATTCTTGGTGTTTTACACGGACAGATATGTAAGTGAAATGTAGGGTTCTTTCTGGTTCTGTTGAGAAAAGTGGGGGAGCAAAAGACCCCACTAAAACTCAGAGTTATCTGTGGTTATTTTTTTTTAAGATGTTATTTATTTATTTGAGAGAGAGAGAGAGAATGAGAGACAGAAAGCACGAGAGGGAAGAGGGTCAGAGGGAGAAGCAGACTCCCTGCTGAGCAGGAAGCCCGATGTGGGACTCGATCCCGGGACCCCAGGATCATGACCTGAGCCGAAGGCAGTCGCTTAACCAACTGAGCCACCCAGGCGCCCTATCTGTGGTTATTTTAAGTATGGACTCAGCAAATTAAAATTTACTCAGCTGCTATGGGTCGTTCAAGTAGTGGCCAAACTAAGCAGTTTTTATTAACTGAAAAAGTCATGAACTGAATTCTGAGGGTTTTTTTCACCATGATAAAAATTCTAGCTCAGAATCTTACTTTCCTTGGACCAATACCCTCCAGCCCTCCTTTTCCCCAGGAGACACATGAGAAGATGGGATGGGACTTCCTTCAGTGCCAGCCTTCACACACAGTGCGGTCAGCAAATGAACCCACATGGGAAGAGGAGCCCATGGGAAAAATGTCCAGTTTGTTGCTTGTAACCATTCTCTGTAGGTCAGGGCATATGCCACAAATATGCAATATGAAATGCCAGTCTACAAAACCCTTCACAAAAGGATTTCCTTTAAACCCAATGAGAAGAACTTCATAATAAAGTAGATTTCCAAGGGTGTCTGCAAGCTAAACTTTTTTTTTTAAGATTTTATTTATTTATTTGACAGTGAGAGAGAGAGAGAGAGAGAGAGCATAAGCCAGGGAGAGAGGCAGAGGGAGAGGGAGAAGCAGACTCCCCGCTGAGCAGGGAGCCGGACATGGGGTTCTATCCCAGGACCCCGGGATCATGACCTGAGCCAAAGTCAGATGCTTAATCAACTGAGCCACCCAGGCTCCCCCAAGCTAAACTTCTATTACTTCCAGAGTTTCGTTAATGATGATGATGATGATGATTGCATGGATTAGCATTTTCAAAGTATTTTTACTCGAAGAAACTCCATGAGGTAGATGTTTGGCTGTTGGATTTGAATGTTAAATTTCAGGTAACAGAATTTATAGACTCGTGAGCATTACTTTTCTCCACTACTTAAAGCCTTACGGTGGCTTCCTATTGATCTCAGAATAAATTTCAAACTCCATAAAGTGGTTGCTGTGGTCCAGATGATGTGTGCCTTGCTTACCTATAGGTAATCTATAACTATACTATAATAAAATGCTTTTGTAGCTTGTCTTTTCCTTATTTAACTTGTTTGTATGGAAACTATATATGGTAAACATTTTTCTCAACAAAATTTTTATAGCAACAGCTTAAATGACTATGAAATATTTTATCATATGGATGTATCTATTTATCCACTGGCTTTGTAGCAAGATCGTTTTCTTTAATTTAAATTTTTTATTAAAGAATAACTAATATAGGGGCGCCTGAGTGGCTTAGTTGATTATGGGTCTTCCTTTGGCTTAGTTCGTGATCTCAGGGTCCTGGGATCGAGCTTATCAGGCTCCATACTCAGCGGGGAGTCTGCTTGTCCGTCTCCCTCTGCTCTCCCCCGCTTGTGTTCTCTCTCTCTCTCTCAAATAAATAAAATCTTAAAAATAAGAATAGCTGAGATACAATATTGTATTACTTTCAGGTGTACAATATAGTGATTCAGTATTTATATACATTACAAAATGGTCACCACATTAAGCCTAGTTACCATCTGTCACAGTACAAAGTTGTTACAATATTATTAACTATATTCCCTATACTGTACATTATATCCTTGTGTCTTATTTATTTTATAACTGGAAGATTGTGCTCGTTAGTCTTCTTCACCTGTTTCACCTAAATCCTGTACCCTTTTCCCTCTGGTAACCACTAGTTTGTTTTCTGTATCTATGAGTCTCTGTTTGTTTTGTTTGTTTAGTTGTTTTGTTTTTTAGATTCCATATGTAAGTGAAATCACACCATATTTGTCCTTGTCTGATTTGTTTCACTTAGCATAATACCCTCTAGGTCGGTCCATGTTGTTGCAAATGGCAAGATTTTATTCTCTGCCGTGGCTGAGTAGTATTCCATTGTGTATATATACCACGTATTCTTTTTCCATTCCTCTATAAATGGGCATTTAGGTTACTTCCATATCATGGCTATTGTAAATAATGCTGTGAAGAACATAGGGCGCATATCATCATTTATTTAATTAATCCCCTGTAGTTAGACAGATTGCTTCTAATTTTAAATTTTAACTTAAACTTTGTTTATATCCTTAATCATTTTCTTAGGATTAATTAACTAATTAATTAATTAAGCAGAATTACTAGATTAATAGGTATGCACATTTTGAAGCCCTCCAGAAAGGATAAGCAAATTTATACATCCATGAACTGTATTTGAGACTAACCATTTTCTGACTCTTTCACTAAACCTGATTTTTTAATAATTATTTTTGATCTTGGATAATTTGTTCGGTAAGAAGTGGGGTTTCTTTTTTTTTATTTTTTTTAAAGATTCTATTTATTTATTTGAGAGAGAGAGAATGAGAGATAGCACGAGAGGGAAGAGGGTCAGAGGGAGAAGCAGACTCCCCGCTGAGCAGGGAGCCCGATACGGGACTCGATCCCAGGACTCCAGGATAATGACCTGAGCCGAAGGCAGTCGCTTAACCAACTGAGCCACCCAGGCGCCCCTGAAGTGGGGTTTCTTTTACTTTGCATTTCTTCGATTACTAATCAGGCTTAAACAGTTTTTTTTTGTGATTTTTGGCTATTGGTAATTCTCTGAATTGCCTGTTCTTGACTTCTTCTATTGGGGAAATCCATCTTTTTTCTTGTTGCTTTATGTAAGCTTTTTATATAAAAAGACACCAGTATTAATTTTCCCATACTTATAAACTTCCCTAGACTTTGCTACATAGGAACAAATGAAACAAACAAAAATATGATAGGAAAACACTTTCTTTTGAAATAGTATCTAAAGACCAACAACTTTTATACATGGCAGAATATTACAGTAGTTATTTTAGTCAGGATCCTGGCAAGAAAGAGAAGGCACACTCAAATTAGTTAAATTGAGTCTACTAATGGTACTATTTACACAAGTTTAGGTAGAATGTAGGGAAATACAAGGAATAGTGGAAACCTCCTCCCCAAAGACTAGTAACACAGTGTCCTTATCAGCCTTGGACCCTTAGACCCCATCATCCTTGGACCCGTGTTTTCTCCCTTTACCTGAAAGGGTAACCTTATTTGGAAAAGGTAAAAGAATGGGCAGGTACCAAAACCCAGAAGGGGAGTGTCATTTGGATAAGACCACCACTGTTGGACGATACAGCCATTCCTAGACTCCACAGGAGGGGTCTAGGCAAGGGAATAAATGTCCCAATTTTGTTCTCTTCCTTCCTTCCATTAACAAAACTCAGCTGGAAACCAGAGAGGAAAAAAAGGTTTTGATGTAACCTGTATAGGTCAAGCTCCCAGGGCACTGAACAAGATGGAAAAGAGGAGTAATAATCTGGAGGGACACATGGTTTCCATGCAGTAGAATATAACTATGATTCTGGAATTGGTCTCAAGAAGGTTCAAGTCCCCAGCCTTGCCACTTCACTGTTATATAACATCTATGACCTTCACCTGTTATGTGAGGATGACCTTAGTATCTGTGTCATACGGTTATTGTGATAGTTGGAGTTAAAACACTTGATATAGTCTTGACATATAGTGTATATAGTATATACACAGTTGTGGGTCTAAGGAAGCTGGGATATTTTCTTTCTCTTTCTCTTTTCCACTCTTAATAATCCCTGTTTCTGTCCTAGCCTGGTCGCTGGTTGAGATTTTGTTGGGCACCCAGAGTGTAAATCACCAGGGGCCAACCTGTTCCTTTCCTCAGAACTCAGCTAGAGAGTTTGTGGCAATGGCTCCCACCCAACGTCCAGACAGACCTATGCATCTCCCTGTGGACCCTCTGACCACCGACCCAAGGGAGGCTCTGGGCTGCCCTGTGTCATGTCCCCAGATATTTTTTTAAAGATTTTATTTATTTATTTGAGAGATAGAGACAGAGAGAGCACAAGCAGGGGGAGTGGGAGAGGGAGAAGCTGACTCCCCGCTGAGCAGGGAGCCCAGTGTGGGACTTGATCCCAGGACCCTGGGATCATGACATGAGCCAAAGGCAGTCACTTAACTGACTGAGCCACCCAGGCGCCCCTGTCCCCAGATATTCTATCATATTCCTCCAGCTTAGGTACTCTCCAGCTGTGGCACACAGTCGGGTACTCTTTCCCCGAGATGCCTTCAACTTGCTCAGAGAAAGTATGAAAGAAAATAAATGTACTCCTTACAAGTTAGTTTTTTCTTGTTCTCACAATAACCATATGAGTTGGGTCTCTAGAAGCTATCTACAGATTTTTGTTTCAATGTTAGTTTTCTGGATCAAAAAAATAAAATCATCAAACCAACAAAATAAGTATGTGGAGAAATGTATTGAGTATGCACTAATAAGTGTAGTTACATGTACTCTAGATTTTCTAGGTAATAATTTGTAACAAAAAGTATATGTCCTTTGTAGCATAAGTAGATGAATTTCCTGATCAAAACCAGAAGACAATTTCAAGCATTACAGTTATGAGCAAAAATTACTTTGGTTGTGTGTTGGGTTACCTAACTTTACTGTTGATTATTAATTTCTGAATGAAGTAAGGATAATTCTATATACAATTATTGTCGTTTTAATACTCACTAATAGGTATGAAATTGCCACATTGTGTTTGTTGGTATGAATTCAAGGTATTGATATCCAGCCTGAGTTGGTGTTTGGGAAGCAATAAATTCTGCCTGATAAATATGAGCATAAGGTGAGATATTCCCTTCATTTGTTTGATGGGGAATTTAGATTATTCTAAGAAGCAACTTTAGTTCTTGTGTATGAGCTTACAGCATTTTATAGCATTGGTGAAAAGAATTGTTTGGTTTCATAGAGTAATTTATGTCATATTTAAATGACTTAGAATAAATATTAGAGATGGTGTTCTGGTACATTTATTTACACAGTAGGGAATGTAAGTCATATGAGTGGCATAACTGATGAAGTTATTTTGGATTTAAATTTTGAGGAATAGTTCCAGTTCGAATCAATGATTCCAAAGCTCAGGGAGGAGTCTAGTCGATCTAGATAGATTTTGAAAAATTGAATCTCTCTCCAGGTCTGTCATCAGTGATATGCTGGAGCCAGCTCATGCTGGCTTGTGAGAGATGATTGTAACATTCAGGAATTTTGTGAGCCAGTTGTTAAAGTCACTACTAAGAATTAAATTATATAATCCTATAATTATATAAATTACATTTTAAACAAAGGTAAAAATACTCAAAACTCATCATTTCCTAAATATTTTTCTATACTTTATTATTTATGGTCTTATGTATTTATTGTATTTGTGTGGTGGGAATCCTATATAATGATATTGTGTATCTTTCCCCAACCCTACATTCAGTGAGGTCACGCTGGTAGCTTGAAATTGGCCGTGGACAGAGTATTTATACCATGGAAATTTGCAAATGCTAAAAATCAGGACTTCAGTTGGTTATCTTATTGATTATCTGGACTTGAGAAAGTGACGGAAAAATGCTAATAATGGAAATTAAACTTTAAAGGGTGCTGTCTCAATAGGTATTAGATTGTGAAAAAGCACAAAGAAATGAATAAATATTCTCCTAGTATTAAAAAAATATAATATGATTCTACAAGGAGATCACTTACGTCATTGATGAATGAGTGAAGTTCCAACATGAGTCTTCAGTATTTCACTTTCCTCTTGCTAACATAAATGAAAATATCAACCAGTATTCAGCCAGGATGTTTGTCAATGGCATGAGTAACTTTTTGCTGAATCAGATAGTAATCAAACATTTATTTGTAGTCAATTCTGTAACACTGTTGTTGATGATTTCAGTAGATTTTGTAGGAAACAGTAAAAGAACAGAATTATAGGTATACAGATTTTAAATAAATAGTTTTGTATATTTTGTTATCATTTGTAAACTGTGTTACCGTTCTTTATATCAGTTTATAATAAGTGCATGTACACATCTATACGCATACTTTTTTTCCCCACAGAATGCTGGCTGTCAAGCACACAGCCAACTGGATGTTATTAGTTCTATAACAAGTCTGGGAAACTCTGCATCTTAGTCTCAACATACCAGCTTTAGGTTTGTGGGGATCCACAAAGAGATTACAAAGTTTTACTAAGAAGTGTTTGACCCCAGAAACATCATGAAGACTTTTGGAAGAATTTTTATAGTAGCATTTTGCCTTTAATTCTAATGTATTTTTTGTTTTCCTGAAAGAAGAAACTGTTTATGCATGATTCTTAGTATTTAGATTAATGTGGATAGTAAAATTAAAGTGAAAATCTAGAAAATTTAGATGAATATAGCCTTTCTGCCCCTTAGTTTTTGTGGTTCATGTTTCTCTGCATAAGGAATTGAAGGGGGAAAAAAGGACTTGAAGAAACATTAAAATCATGGATGTTAGCTATTATATTCCATAGCTGTATTATAAGCATATATACTTACATAGATTACACACAGGTACAGATATAAGTAAGGATGTATGTACCTAAGCTAAAATGACACAATTGCTCTAAAAAGTGGAGAACATTTAGCTCTAGACACTGCTCTGTTTAGAAAGTACAGAAATGCAGCATATTCAAATGAGAGCGCCCTGGAAAAACCAAAGGATTTGCAGTCATGGCACAGAAGGACTGAACAGTGAAACAAAACATTCGATCTGCAGTCATGAGAACTTAGAAGGACAAGAGAGAGGACTGCAAATATTGGAAAGTTTTATTAAAATGTTGGAGAAAGACTAGGTTTATTCTAGGTGGTTTCAGAGGGCCTAACAAAGCCCAATGGATGGAATTGTGTGTGTCGGGGGGGTAGATTTGGTACAATATAAGAGGAATTATCTAGTAACTAGAACTGTCCAAATTAAAATGTGCCTCCTAAATAGGCAGTGATTTCTTCATCATTTGAAGTCCTCAGGAGGAGCTGAGAGTTGTTGTAGATGGGATTCAGATGACCTTTGTGGTCACCTTTCCAATTCTGTAATTCTGAGTCACTTGATTTCTCACTTGTATATTAACCCAGAGCAGGAGCTAGCCCTTGTAAATGTGTCTGCTTATTTGAAATTTGCTGAATATGGTGGTTTAGAAAGTTAAGAGTTGAAATTAGTCTTTCAGATGTGGTAACTGAAATATAGACATGATCATATACTACTTCTAATGAATGAACTCAAGTAAAATCCCATTGGAATAAATCCCTCTACAAAGAAGTGTTCTCTATAACAAAAATATTTCTGAATATTGAAGGTAGCACATAGCACTTTTAGCAGTAGATGATATACGATGCTTATACTATTGGTACTCTGCTTGATTACAAATTCCCTCTTTGCCCACTCATTTTTTTGGGGTACAGTTATTTTATAACTAATGAAAAGAATAAAGGGCAGGGCAGAGATGAAACATTCAAAAATACTATTTAAAATGAGCTGCCACTGGCAAACTATTTCAATAAGTATCCATGTAGAATTGCTTAAGGCATAAGAATTGGGTGGGTTTTTTTCTTCTACTTTTAAAATACAGTATATACTCTCTAGGGGCCAATTATAGCCCCCAAATCAGTGTTTTACTTGAAAAAGTTCATAGATCAAATGAACAAAAATGAATCTTGACTGGCACTCTGGAATATTAATTAGACTTGGCATGTTGCTATATAATAACTATGTACTGAAAAGATCTGTGTTGATTAGCAATGCTAATCAGATTTCTAAAGTTTCTGTTCCCCAGAGAAAGGATACTGCCATCTTAAGCTATTATGGATTAGATGTTTATATTTTTAACCCTCTAATTAACTATTCTTGAATTTTACAAGGCAGCTGAAATTTTTAAATGGTAATTTTACTCTTACAGAAAAAAAAAATTATTTCCGGAGATCAGAAAACTCATATGAATATCCTGGTCTTATCCTTGAGCCTGTTTGGAATATAAATTACAAAGAAACACAAGATATAAAAAGAAACATGGGAAAGACTTTTGAAGTATATCATTGTCTTGACTTTAAAATCAGAAAAATGCCTCTTGGTGCCCACTTTATGAAAATACATCGCCATTGTTTATAAAACAATGAAAGGAGGGAGAAGAAAGTGCTCTTAGTTTAGTTTTAACTTAATCTGACTTCATTTAATTTAATTTTTAAAAAGATTTTATTTATTTGAGAGAGAGAGTGAGCAAGAGAGAGCAGAGCACAAGCCGGGGGAGGGGCTGAGGGGGAGGGAGAAGCTGACTCCCGCTGAGCAGGGAGCCCGATGGGGGGCTTGATGGGGGGCTCGATCCAGGACCCTGGGATCATGACCTGAGCTGAAGGCAGACGCTTACCGCACTGAGCCACCCAGGCGCCCTGTTTAATTTAGTTTTTTAAGCCTCAGATTTAGAAGAGAAACACTCTAAGTCCAATGGGTAGAATTTGCTAGAATTTTAATACCACAGGACCAAACCATCTTTTCCTGGGGCAAGTGGTGAGGTCTTAGAGGTTCACTGCTGCTGTAGTCCGGGCTACTGCTTGGGGTAGCTCACTAAGGGAAAAACATACCTCAGCTTTCTCCTCAAGTCAGAATACAAAGGGAAGAAAACATACAAGGAGAGAAAACCGCTAAGGGAACAGAACATCTTCCCTATAGTTATATAGAGGAAACAAGGTCTGGAATGAGCCAGGGTGAAGTCAGGGGTCCTGAAGACCTGGCAACCAACCCAGTCAACTCACAAATGAGGTAGAAATTTGAAGAACTGTGTGTGATATCACCGTATCTCCCATCCCAGATGTGTTTCTTTTCATTGCAAATTGGCTGTTGAGAAACTGGGCCTCCAAAATAGCTCATCTCTTGTTTCTGTAAGCTTGGAGAGTGCCTCATTTCAATGAAACCCACCCTAGATCAAAGTCCTCTGGGAACCACGCTTACAAGGGAGATTCACCAGAACACGTTTGCTTCCAACGTGGTGCATCGCTGCGTGTCACAGGCTGACTGAAGGTGAGCGAGTGTGGAGAATGGAGCACCCGCTATGAGGAAGGAAATTCGAGGAAAATGCCAGGTCCAGAGCACACTTTAAATATGCAGGGGTCAGCAGGTTATATCTTAAGAAATACTTAGTTGAATGCTAATTCGGGGCCCACCAGGAAGCTAGAGGACAGTGTTCACAAAGGATGTGCAAGTGCATCAGTATATAGGTAAACATAGATTGAATATGGACATCGGAGTCCATAGAGAAGTGCCGAGATCACACACACACAAATAAACATTACAAAGGAAGTCATTGGGGGAAGCCAAATTTCTTTGTCATTTTTGTCTTTGTTAACAACCAAGTGATGGTGATTGCCGTGGTGGTCATGATTATCACCTTTCATCTGACAGTAAAAATCTTATCCATCTTAGGGTAATTTAAATAAGAGGCAAGCTCATTCATCTTCTGAAGGGTTAGAATGAATATTTGACTGTAGGAATTTAGCATTTACCCTTCATGGGTCAATGGATAGGTGAGTCTTAAAACCTCTTTAGGTGGAGATTATTCTAATAGAAACTTCCTCCAGCCCCCTGCCTTTCAAAGGCCCAAAGCAATATTCCATATTTCTTAGAAGAAATAAGGTCAAATGTGGGGAAAGTGCAGATAAACAATATCATTCACATGGAAATCATCACCTCAAGTTAATGAAAAGGTGATTTTTCTGGAAAAAAAAGATGGAACTGATTTTTGATGGTATTAAACGCAAGGAATTTTATTTAAAAAATTGTTGCTGGCAAGGTGCCGAATTACAGTTTTTCTACCAGAAAAATGAAGTTGTTAACCCTTACACCAAAGGAAGATTGTCTTTTAATGCTTAATTGTAATAATAAATATTTCTGTTGTAAACACCACACTTGCTGCCAATTGGAGAGATTACCAATGTAGCTTTGCTGAAGAGGAATTTTAAATTTTATAAAAGATGCATAACGAAGTAATTATGCACATACATCACGTTGTTGTGATGTGAGTACATAAGCAGATAGGTAGGTAGGTAGATATGTGTGTAGCCGTGTGTTTGTGTTACCTACTTGTATTCCTTTGATTTATACAGGTATACGTTATGGTGATTTTAGGTAGCTAAATACATATTAGCTGTTAAAATAGATATAATTAGAAGTTTATGTTCCCAGTTGTGGAAGAGAAGAGAGACACCTCAAATACCAGGCAGGCATGGAAAACAAACCTTTGTGATGACTGGCTTACTCTTCATGCCACAGACAAGGAGTGTGAGATCTAGATTGGAGCCTCTGACCCCCGAGGCGCCCAGTAAGATCTCTTTTTAATAAAAAGACCTTCGGGGCACCTGGGGGGCTCGGTCATTAAGCGTCTGCCTTCCGCTCAGGTCATGATCCCGGGGTCCTGGGATCGAGCCCTGCATCGGGCTCCCTGCTCCGCGGGGAGCCTGCTTCTCCCTCTCCTCCCGGCTCATGCTCTCTTTCTCTCTCTCAAATACATACATAAAATCTTAAAAAAAAAAAAAAAAAAAAGACACCTTCTCTTTGTATAATGTAGGTACCTAACTCTGGCAGTGGCTCCTCTTAACCTGGATTATGGAAGAATTTATTTGATTTTGCACCAAATTCCACTTTGAGTGCTTGTTCTCATTTGCAGAAAGTAAGAGATCCTTCTGAGATTAAGTAACCCGTTCACTGCCTTACAGTAAATTTGGGCAAATCGACCCAGCAGACCTGCACCTCCCTGTGGGCATCTTTGGGCAGCTCTGGTGAAAACTATGAAGCTAGTTATCACCGTCATTATCACTACCATTCGTAGTTACTGGTTATCAAGCATTTACAGGTGCTGGGCACTTTGCTAAGCACTTGACATAAACAACCGCATTCATCTTCACAACTCTTTGAAATAGGTATTATCTCTGTTTTGAAGATGAGAAAACACAGAGAGGGGCTAACTGTTTAACCTTACATAGCCAGTAATGACGGAAGTGGGATTTGAACTCAGGTCTCTCTGGCCCCCAGAGCCCTCCTCTTAGCTACTACACTGCTGATCTGCATAACCTGGACGTGTGGTGCCTTCCCCTCACCATCCACCCTATGCCCTTCTTTTTTCTAGAACATCTTTCTCATTTCCTTCCAACATCAGGTCCTTGATAAACCCTCCCTCCGAGTAAAAATCTTCATATTGTTTATTTATACCAAGATTTCTGTGTGTTAACACCTCCCAAGAGTACTTGCACATCAAGGAGGGAAAATCTTGGGGACAAAAAAAAGTTTAAATTAAAAATAGAATTTTAGGCAGTAAGTCAGACAGCAATTGTGGGGGTTGGGAGTGGATTAGAATCCTATCCTGATTTCTCTAAAATGCTGTTCCATAGTGGGTACCTTCTTATTTGTATATTGAGCCTGAGAGAGCTCCTTTTTCGAGGTGAATTCCAGCCTGGAGGCCATGTATTCGGGTGCATATCAATATTGCGTATTTTGAAAGAAAGGCATGTTTCAAGAGAATTCAGTAGTGTGTACCCAGAAAATTACTTAAAAAATATTTTATTTATTTATTTGACAGAGAGACAGAGAGCAAGCACAAACAGAGGGAGTGGTGGCGGGACCCTGGGATCATGACCTGAGCTGAAGGCAGACGCCTAACCGACCGAGCCACCCAGGCACCCCCAGAAAATTACTTAATAGCAAGTGAATTATTGCTTCACTTGTTGTATAATAAATCACTATGCTGATAAGTCTGTGTGGTTGCTGACAGCTTGGGTGTAGGGTTATAACAGCAGCAGAGAGGTAAACACAAATGCTCCACAAAGACAGACACACTTGAATTACCAAATTACCTCCCTTGGGAAACCAAGTCCCACTTTGATCCCAGCAGGGGATAGACCAAACAAGCAAACAAAACCAAAAGCACTACAGTGGACTTTTAGTTAAACATGGGAGACTGAACCCATGCATTTCTCTCCACTCGTACTGAAACACAACAAACATATCCAAAAAGGAATTTTAAAAGTTGTACAACTATTAAGGACGAAGAGGAGCAGGGAGGAGATGAACCTGAAGGGAACATGTCAACGAGCTTTCAGAAGAGGGGAAATGGATGAGTAAAAACTAGTGTAACTGAGGAGAGAAAAGTGAGCCCTTCTGGCCTGTAGGAGGAAAAGCCAGCAAGAGGGAGGCCAATCCACACACCGGAGTTCCTGTCCTCTCTGGACCTGGGGATGCCTAGGACCTCTGCACAGGTTATGTCGGGGTATAGCTGCAAGCAGGACAATTTGTTGAAAGTCTCATAAAGAGCAGTTAGAGCTTCAAGACCTTTCCTGCTTCCCCCTTAGAAGGTGAGAGATTCTTTGCCACCCAGCAGAGATGGGAGTCTTACTTTTTGGGGAAAATGAAACAGAGATTCCAGTCCCAAGGAACAACCACACCAGCAAGGAGGAAACACACACAGGACTGAAAACAAAGGTGATGAGGAAGAGTTGGACATATGGAAGTCAGACCCTCAATTCCTTTCCCCTGCTCACCTTCTAGAATGCCAGTAGTTGGTCTTATGTCTTTATACCACCACCATGTCCCCTCTTAGCAGAAGATTAGAGGAATCTTCTTGGGAGAAATGGTATGGTCCAGTAGAAAATCTCCATAAGCTTGATGTTGGGTGTTTGCCACAAAATGACCGGTTCTCACGCTAACAAGTCTTAAGTCGATAAAACTCACCTATGCGTAGAGGGACCAATCAGCCTTTTATTACCCTACTTTTAAATAACTACTAATAGCCAAGGATGAACTGGTATTTGGAAAACTTTGAATAGGAAGGACAGATAATAAAGAAATAGGATTTGAAGAAGGAACTTTGAAAAAAAATAAAACAATGGGTACAGCAAAATAAAACTTGGAGAAAAGAATAATCCCCTCAGCAACTTAAGACATTACTATGACGAAATAAGAAAAGGATGCTACAGAAAGGGACATTCAGAGGTTGAGAAAGAGCTCTTGGAATAAAAAGATGATTGCAGAAATAAAAAATTCAACCGAGGGTTTGAAATGCCTAATTGAAATCTACCAGTTGTTTTCATAACATACATAGGATAGAAAAGATTGAAGAGAGAATTAGACAATAGAGCCAGGAAATTCACTGTCTGGTTAACAGGAGGAGCAGAAAAATGAGAGGAAATTACCAAAGAAATGACACAAAACATTCCCCATAAATGAAGGACAGGTGCTTCCAGATCAAGAGGGTCCACCAAGTACCCCGCATACAACGAATGACAGAAGATCATACATTGTGACATTTTAGAAGGTTCTACACATTTTTAGAAACAACGGGACACATGTCTGGAATTCAGATGGTGGCACATTTCTCAACAGTAACTCCACAAGTGAGAGGACAGCGGAACAATGCTTAGGATTCGAAGTGCAGCCAGTGTATGGCAGCAAGCGATAATGTCCATGCACTCACACAGGGTCCTGGGATTGAGCCCCACATCGGGCTCTCTACTTATCCGGGAGCCTGCTTCTCTGTCTCCCTCTGCCCCTCCCCATGCTTGTGCTCTTTCTCTCTCTCTCTCTGTCAAATGAATAAATAAAATCTTTTTAAAAAAAGAATGTATGTCATAAATGGTTCAGATGCAGGGCAATGTGTTGAAACCAAGGGCTTGTGATTCATGAAAGAGGGAGGTGTATATGACAAATTGAGGTTCTCCAAGTAGGGGAGCACCAGGCCCCTATTTGATGCCCTGGTTTGACACAGCATGAAATAAAATAGAGGCCATGTGAAGGTGCTGCGTGGTAGGAAGAAATTGTAAACCGGCTCTTCTCTAGGAGAGCTTGACAAACCTCACACCAGACATTTACTGACCAGAAGCCCCTTCCATTTCATGGATAGGACAATATTTGTCAAACAAATTCAGTACTATATTAAACTTCATATATCTGATTATATGCCCTGTATACTTAAGCAATTACTTATAACATAGGAATAAGATACCGATGAAGGCAACGGACTCTTACCACTGTCTTTCATGAAAATTCATACTTTGAATAAAAAACAACATAATATCATATGTAATATATTTCTGACGATTACGTCAACCTGTTGAGCAATGGAGTATGTTGCTTACTTATAGCTACTCCATGATAGAAATAGCTGAAGGGAAAACCCAAATTTTCTAATTTATTGACTCAACAGGTGATTTTTTAAAAAGATTTTATTTATTTATTTGAGAGAGAGAGAGCGCGCGAGCAAGAGAGAATACAAGTGGGGTGAGGGGCAGAGGGAGAAGCAGACTCCCTGCTGAGCAGGGAGCCCAATGCGGGGCTCAATCCTGGGACTCCGGGATCATGACCTGAGCTGAAGGCAGATGTTTAACTGACTGAGCCACCCCCGGGGTGATCTTTATGTTGGGAAAAAGAAACTATATATATATATATATATATATATATATATATATATATATATAGTATGGGTGGATATATATATATATATATATCCATCCCAGAGTCCTGGGTTCAAGCCCCGCATCAGGCTCCTGGCTTGTGCGCATGCTCTCTAATAAATAAATAAATAATCCTAAAAAAAGAATCACATAAACCAGAGAAATCTGGGGCACCTGACAGACTTTCCAGTCAACTTGCAAGATTCTGCTAGGCCACTTAACTATTTTTTCAATCCCTTAAAAATGTTTTAAGTGACATGGGTGAAATGGGTGAAGGTGGTCAAAAAGTACAAACCTTCAGCTTTAATATGAGTAAGTCCTGGGGATGGTATTGTAGAGCATGGTGACTTTAATTTTTTTTTTTTTTTACCATGACCCATAATGAAAAAATGGAAGTTACTGTTCTATAAAACTTTGTTTCAGTGAGATCTCTTCTATTATTATTATTGTTATTATTATATAAATAACTCGGGCAAGTTACTTACCCTTTGTGAACCTCCCTTTCCTCACTTGGCAAGTAGGAATGTTAGTATAGTCCTCACATGATTCTTTCCGGGATTAAATGTAATAATCCCTGTTAGAAGGCTTTTCCCAGTTCAGGGCAGTAGATGCCCGTTTTCATTATCAGATGTTTCCTCCCACCCAGGCTTGTGTCTTAGCAGAATTCTTTGTGAAGGAGCATAGTTAAGACTGGAAATTTATGAATGATTTTTCCCCAATTAGGTAGAAAAGACTGGTCAGTATTTCTCTGTCAAAACATGGGCTTCTCATTATTCTCCTTCATCCATTACCCCAGAATAGGCACATAATCTGTTTGCTGTTTTCTTATTTCATTTATGCATTTGAAAAAATTAATTTATGCATTTGGCCAGCATATCGTTGTTAGTTAAGTTTGTATGTCCATCCAGGAGGAAAAGGTTCGTGTGCATTAACTTAGTTTAGATGATGCCATATGCAGACAAATACTTGATCGTCAGGTTTAGGTAAGGGTGATGATCACTGATAATATACCAAGGGTAAGAGATCTGATTCCATCCCCATTTTCATACCGAATTTGTAAGGCAATCTTAAGCCTATCATTTGAATCTTTAGACGAGTATCTGTTTTATGAAATGTGTATATGGGTATATATTTTTTGCGGAAGGATTCTATGCTTCCTGAAAGTTGTATTGCAACAAACCTTGAAGTCATGAACTTCCCTTGTGCATTCAAAACATGACTAATTTATAAAATTCAAACGATTCACATGGGCTGGAATTTGGGCGCAGCCCAAAGAACAGCATGACCTAGTGGAAAGAGCACAGGCTATGATTACGGCCAGACTACCACTCGAAAGCTACTCCACCGCCTCCGGTGGGACCTTCTGCATGTTAACTGCTAAAGAGACTCAGTTTCCCCTTCAGTTGAATGGGCAGATTCAGAGAACACTGTGTGAAATAAAGATTGTAAAGTATTTAGCTTGGGGCCTCATGCAGTATAAGCAGTCCAAATGTCTTTTAAAAAAAGAGCATGAAGGATGCAAATAAAAATAGTAGGTCCTTAATAAGTGCTAAAATTATGCAAATGAGGTATCTAGGCAATAGAAGCCATTGTTTTGTTGTGTCCGATGTAGTGTGACTTTTGCTCTTTCTCAGCATGCCTTCCTATGGCACAGATACACACATTGCTCATCCCCCGGAGACAACAGGAAGATCGGTTCCTCTGTCAGAGAAAATATGAAAATTCCAAACACAAATCTAAGTAAATAATCATGAAATCAAGTGTTCAGAAAGTTGGTGGGAAATAGAGCCCTTGTTTGATGAGATACTTGTGAGAAAAAAATCTTGTATTTTCTTTCTTTCAATGAACACACCCACTCCTAACATGTAGTTCCTTACAGTTAAAACACGATTTTCTCAAATAGTAGAGTCAGTTGCTTGTGAATTTGGGGGCGTTTTCAACATTTTTGTGGAGCTTCCTCTTGTTGTCCCTTTTGGCCTGGCCAGGATTTAAAAGAGTAACATTTCTATTATCTCTTGCTCATTTTCAAGTTGTCTTGGGCATTTTTAAGGCATCTATTTGATTGTGTCGGCTCATAGCAATGACTCCTCAGTTTCCGAGAGGAAGTATTAGCTTCTCTTGATCTGGCCTTTATTCTATTTTTTATCCTTTTTTAAATTACAGGATATATACTGACGTTTTGACCAGTTCACATATGTCAGGAACATAAAAACAGAAAAAAATCATCAAGGAACTAGTTTTGAAATCTGTAAATTACTAAGAAGTGTGTGTATACATATGTAGGATGTAGATTAAATTGCATCCAGGCATACCCACATGACGATACACGACTAAGAAACCAAAAATGTTCTTCAAGTCCCTGCGTGACCTTGCGCTACCTTCATTTTCCCCATCTGTAGAGTGGGCTTTTCCTGACTTACGCGTGCACAGATTCGTGCAGGTGAAAAGTGTTCACATCTATGGAACGTTTTATCTGAACACTTTGGGAAACAGGTCGGTAGAACAGAACACTTCAATTCTTGGTTAGTTTGCTACTAAATTTCCACTGATAGGGAAATTCTGTTTCTCTTTGACCTAGTGGAAAGAGCACTATGATGCAGCAAAACCTAGCTCTGCCTCCCGTGGGACCTTGTGCACGCTAATTGCTAAAGAGACTCAGTTTCCCTTTCCCCTTCTCAGTTTCTCCTTATCATTTTCAGAAATGAAATCGCACATGCAAGTGTAGCATTTGGTGGATCTCCAACTATACTTTTCATGAAATGGCCCGCTGTATTTTGAAATAAATAAGAAAAGCTTTCCCAGACAGCGTGAAGGGTCCTGCTATTGTCATAGCTATCGTCATTCTGGTGACAACAAGAGTGGCTTCTGAGACATCCTGGAGAACATAATTCCTTAGTGTCCTCTTGTACCCCACTAAGGGGTTAGTTTCATAGAAGCAGGTTAAAAGTAAATTGCAGCAGCCAGTACAACCACCGGAAGCCCATTGGTGAAGACTGAGTCTTGTAGCAAAACCAACACAAACATTCAGTGGATACAAATCATGTGGCTCAGAGTAACTTAATAGTGGCGGAGGTTCATCTAATAGGTTTTCCTATCTCTGTAAAGCCAGATACAGTTTCAGAAGTTGAAGTTACCTACATTTTGGTTGGAATGATGGACTTTATGTGTTTTCTTTGCATGGATGTTTGTGTATGGAGGAAGGCAAAATCCATATTGCCCATAGATACACTGATACATTTGCCAGGACAATCCAAGTGTGTGTCAGGCCCCTAATGTTAAACCTCTATTAAAATATATATAATTGGGGCGCCTGGGTGGCTCAGTTGTTAGGCATCTGCCTTCAGCTCAGGTCATGATCCCAGGGTCCTGGGATCGAGCCCCACATCGGGCTCCCTGCTCAGGGGAGAGCCTGCTTCTCCCTCTGCTTCTGCCTCTGCCTGCCTGCCTGCCTACTTGTGCTCTCTCTCTCTCTCTCTCTGTCAAATAAATAAATAAAATATTTTTTAAAAAATAAAATGTATATAATTTATATAATGTATAAAACTACACATCCAGAGTGCTTGCTTGAAAATACTTGCTACAGTGCTCTGTTTTTCCTTTGTTTCTTTTTATTTGCACTTAAACTTCCATGGAAAATACTATTTCTCACTTGACAAATGAAAAAAAGACCATGAAGTTAGACTTGAAATCATATACTAGTCCAGTACTTACCTTGAAACTTGGGGACCATGTGTAGAGGAGGCAGGCACTTATGTATCTGTGGCAGAACTCTAGCAGAAAGATTCCCATACAGTTGGAGTTCAATGTTAGATGGTATTTTTAAAGCTGAAATTAGATTCTCTGCTTTGATTATTTCATTGTGGGTCCCCAGTTCTATTTGAGTGTCCTTCACCCTTTCCTCCTTTATTATTTATAACCTGTACTCTTTGAGCAATGACCAGTACTAATCTGTAACCTTCTGTCCTTCTGCCTGATTCGCTGCCTTTTTTGAAACTCCAAGATTGAAGCATATATTCTGAGACTTTCTGTTAAAAAATATATTACATTTTTTTTCATATTTCTGAGCCTGAAATAAGAGTCAGTCGTGGGTTTGCTTGTCTCATTCATTTTCAGCAGGCCAGTTTCAAAAACACCCCCCCAAAAAACCCACAAGAGAGAGAGAAGGGGAGGGAGGGTGGGAGAGAGAGAAAATTTATAAAGAAATCACATTTTATATTCATTATGTTATAATATCTGTCACATAAACACACAAATACACTTTTGCATATCCATGTATAAAAAAATTGTTTTGTTACCTTGATTGCTAGATTAAAGAACTGGGTCTTTCTTGCTTTCCTTGTATTTTTTTCCCCCCTCCATCTACAGTAGCTGGACTCAAATAATAAAAACAAAGAATAGCAATTCATTTGTACTTGGTGTGCATTAAAAAGAAGTGGAGCATAAAGCAACATTAGTGGCAAATTCCCTTGAGGACCAAAGACTCCCACTGGGTTGGGTCTCCTGAATGCTGCCCGTGCCTCCCACGCAGCTAATGACTGAAATGGGATCCATTGCCACTGGGAGCTTTTAATTTCTTTACATTGTTCAGGTTGCTCGGATGCAATGCAAAGTGACAGCTTCCATTTCAGTCTGGCTCATTATCATCTCTTACACCAGACGGCAAGGACACACAGCTTTATCTGCAACCCCGGCCACCATGAGAACCGAATTTGGCCATGGCTAAGATTTAAGGTATAAAATAATGTAGGCATGCGGGCAAAACAGGTTGCATCCAGAGAGGTTGAGAACAAGAAGAGGAATGTGGAGGCAATGCCTGGGTGCCTTCAGGATTCATAAGCTGAAAAACTTCTGTTTGGCTGAAATCCCCCATTTCTGAGGAAGGTCCAGTGGTGAGAAGGGGAAGGCAGATTTAGGATGTGGATCTGGAAATGGGTCCAGGGCTCCTTGGTTCTCTGTGATGGCTACTGGTGACCGTCACAGTCAGCCAGGAGCGCTCAGTCGTTGAGCAAAGATTGAGTCAGTCCCCGCCCGTTAAGTATGTGGGATGCGTTTCTTTTTCTTCTAGCAATGGCTTCATGAACTGTGCCGTGGTTCATGGACTTCTGCCATGCTCAGTCTTCATTTAGAAATGGAAGTTATCAAATCGGGTCTGAGCTTTTCCTAAGTAGGCCTCAGCCAACCATTGAGATTCTCAGTATTTTGGTGATCGAGTTCCTGGAAGCTAACGCTCTCTAACACTGCACGAGAGAAAGCTGAAACCAATTGTGTGTTTCATTTTTTAAATGTACACAGACATACACAGATATTACAGTCTATGCCAGGATCTCCTTATCTGCAAGGGGCTTATTGGTCCTGAGTATTGAGTATATATAGGATAAGTTAGATCTGTGGGCTAAAAAAATAGATGAAGGACCTAACAAGTGGGTAAACTATACTTTAGATATGCTTTACTCGCCCTGCCCAGTAGAAATTAAATGTGAGCCTCCTATGTCAGCTTAGATTTCCTAGTAACCACACTTAAAAAGTAAAAAGGAACAGGTGAAGTCAGTTTTAGTAACCTGTTTTGTTTAAGCTAATGTATATGAATGCTGTCATTCTGATACGCAAACTAAATGTACTTATGAGCTAAAAATTATTGAGATACTTTACATTATTCTCTTTTGTATTTAGTCTTTGAAATACATTACAGTATGTTGTGTGCGCTTATAGCACATTTCACTTTTCGTGGCACATTTTAAGTAGCCACACGTGGCTCATGGCTGCTGTAACAGCTTTAGACATAGTGACTCAGAAGGAGCTCTGTCTGGTTCCTTACCGAAGTGTGGCCATTTAAAAAATAATGAAGAGGGATTGTCTCAGTCGGTTCAGGCTGCTATAACAAAATACCACAGATTGGGAGTCTTAAAAAAATAGAAATTTGTTTCTCACAGTTCTCAGTAGTGCAAGATCAGGGTG
Organism: Callorhinus ursinus; assembly: GCF_003265705.2. Classification (NCBI taxonomy): domain Eukaryota; kingdom Metazoa; phylum Chordata; class Mammalia; order Carnivora; family Otariidae; genus Callorhinus; species Callorhinus ursinus. The sequence goes on from NW_027397135.1 coordinate 966,641, forward strand.
CCAGTGTGGTTGGGTTCTCATAAAAGCCTTCTAAATATGGGAAGTCTCACTCTGTCCTCGCATGGTGGAAGGCGCACGAGATCTCTGTGGAGTCTCTGGTATAAGAACATTGATCTCATTAAGGAGCACTCCACCCGCACGACCTAAGCACCTCCCAGATTTCTTACCTCCTAATACCATCACAATGGCCATTAGGATTCCAAAACTAGAATTCTGCGCGTGGGGAGGGGGAGAGTTGGGGGGGGGACACTAACATTCAGACCATAGCAGGGATCTTGATTGTATCTCATTTTAGGCAAGAAACATTCGATCAGTTATTTATGCGTTCTGCCAGGATCCAGGGCCCATCCTGTACCAGCCATGTACTTCCATGATAACACGCAAGACACGTATCATGGACGGAATGGGGACAGTGTGTAGAAGTGAAAGAGACAAACAAGGTCTCTTCTGCCAGGGAGCTGACATTCCAGTGGGGGATAGAGGGAGAGAGACAGATGAATATGGAACCCATCAGGTAGAGACAAGGGCTATAAAAAAGAATAAAATGGGGAGAGAATTAGAGAGTGACGGGGTACCATGCTAGATTGCAGGGGGCTACAAAGGTGTCTGATAAGGGGACATTTGAGCAGAAGCCTAAAGGAAGGGAGACATTGAGTCCTGAGGATATCCAGAGAAAGATTGTTGCAGGGAGCAGCTGCAAAGGCCCTGAGCCTGGAAGGTCCTGCCGCATATGGTCCCATAGGCCACTTTCAGGACTCTGACTTTAAAGTTCTGAGTCAAGAAATGACAAGACCTATCTGGATTCTCCATGAAAGTAGACAGTTTGGGGATTCTGTGTAGAGAGTCCAGTATCATTTCATTGTACATACATGTATACGTTTATTTCTTTGTATTAGTCCATTTCCCTTTAAAACATATCATCTCTCCAAGATTAAATTCAATATGAGGCAAAATGACATTCCTGCATTCTACTCAAACAATGCCATTATCAACTAAGCAACTAATGGTGAGATTTCCCTCTCAAATAGAGAGGAGCTGAGTCCCAGACATACCTTGCATGTTCAGGCTGGTGCGGAGATTAGGCAGCTCATCTGAACATTAGCAAAAATTGGGATGTGCAGATTATTACCAAAAAATGGGTTACATTAGATGTGTCTCTTAATTTGCCAGTTATTAGTGGGAAATATTCGTGCACAGAGACTCCATGTACGGACTTTTTGGTGTATAAATGTAGAATTCTAGTCTACTGTCAGTCTTCACACAAAATTCCGATTATCATCAGTAATGAATGCGCACAGGGTGAAACTGGCGGTATTTTATTCTCATTCAACATGTGGATTGCTAGGAAACAAGAAAGAAAACCAAAGGTTTCCAGTTACTTGGATCTCTGATTGCAGCCCAACCTTATCTCCTATTAGCATCACACATTATTCCTGCTCTCTGATTTAAGTTTTCTGCAGAGTGAGGAAAGTACATTTCCCTCCGAAAAGGAATTCAACTGAAATTCTGTGGGAGTTTATTGGACTCTAAGAACAAATCTCTTGCCGGCATCCTTATTTAGTAAAAGACTCTCTGAATACGGTTAGGATGAAATCCAAGATCAGGATAAGAGTGGATATTGCTTCTGGAATATCATGGTGAAAATAAACATATCTGAAAAGACAGGGAGCCTCTCAGGAGTTCAGACTGAATAAAAGGCTGCCGAAGGATTCAAAGGGGATTCTTTTTATCTCGGTAATTGGCCATTTCTTAGCGAGAGGAAATTTGACCTGAATTGACTTAAATATAAAATATCCTTTCGGAAAGCCTTCAAAATTACATCTGATTCCCCAATCCCCATCCTCACTTTGACTGTGGACTCATATATGTAATTTGACTATGAAGTAAGGGACAGTTCTTGGCATTTAACCTTCAAGTGGGTTTCACAATTGTAGTATCATAATACCATCTTCAACCCGGTAACATGGCCATGATAGATAGATAGATAGTAGATAGATAGATAGATAGATAGATAGATAGATAGATAGATAGATGATGGATAGATAGTCAAACTTCTAGCTCCTTACTCACTATTTTTCACACAATTTGAAGGCTTTATTTTTCCATCAGGTAACAGCTCAAACTTGAGCATAATTACAATTATTCAAAAATTTTTTCATAGCATAGACTCAAGTAAAATATCATTAAAAGAACTAAAGAAAGGCCTGTATGTGTATCTTATTAACGGAAAAATATTTCTTATGAGACAAAACAAAACCGACGGAGGTAATTAAAGTAACTTCCCACTATCTGAAAGGTAGAGAAACGCCACCTACCTGTAGATTAGGAGACTCGAATTTTTTCTTAAGGATTTTACTCTTTAGGGCACCTGGGTGGCTCAGTTGTTAAGCATCTCCCTTCGGCTCAGGTCATGATCCCGGGGTCCTGGGATCAAGCCCCACATCGGGCTTCCTGCTCCGCGGGAAGCCTGCTTCTCCCTCTCCCACTCCCCCTATTTGTGTTCCCTCTCTGTCAAATAAATAAATAAATACAATCTTTAAAAAAAAAAAAGAATTTTACTCTTTAAAAATAGGATTCCCGATTTAGACACACGGAGGCCGTCCTATTTGACTTTGTTGACAGTGTATACAACTGCATCATAGCTTTCAAAAGTTCACTGGAGAGAAGTTATATAGGTACAACCAGCTTGCCGAGCTCAGCGACTGTGGCTCGGAATTTCCTGATTTAGAGCGTTCCCTTATGTCCCTACACAAAAGTAAAATGAAACTACACACAACAAATTAGGGAATCTTTCAGGTTTTTAGAAAGAAGTTTTGTAATTATATGCGGATAAGGCACTGGATCCTAATGAACTTTATTACTCAGAAGAATAACCAAAAAAAAAAAAGTCCCACATTTTTTTTCCTAAGAGGAAGAAAGTAATTTGCTTAAAAACAATCTTTTCTGGACCATGTCCTAAAACAGTTCTGAGTTTTTGGATGCTAAGCAGGGCTTGGGTGGGACCGTCAGTCACCCAAAATGAGCCAGTGGTGCCTTCAGAGAGACAGTCTGATTCAAAAGGGCTCACGTGGGCTTTGGGGGTTGGTTTCCTGGCATCTGGGAGGAACCTGGACCTTCTGCGCTCCCACCTGCTGCCCCGCGCACTGGGAGGCTTGTCACGGTGGCGCCCGGATGCAGGTGAACCCAGCACCGAACCACTTTCACAGTCCAGAAAGCATGACATTCCCTGTTACCAGTGGGAAGAAAGGCTAATTGAGAAGTGTGTATAAAGGCTGTAATGAGTAGCATTTACATGTATTGATTAGAAGTAGGGCCACCGTTTCTCATTTATCACCACCAGCAGCTGTGAAATTTTCCCCACGTCGATTGGCACGGCTCATATTCCCGCTCCTCTAGTTCTTTATTGCTTTTTCCCCCCTTCCCCTCCGGAACCGGAGTGCTGATCCACCGGCTGGAATGGCCTGGTAATTACTCCTGCTCCTCCACCAGCTGCTGCAATCGCCAAACCGCTGGAGTGAAAAATTCCATCCCGCATTTCCGATTTTTTACATTACCATTGCATAATCATATTTGACGAATAATTAACCTGGGTTAATACTTCAGGGAGCCATTTGCAAGTAAATTGATAAGCTGAGTGCTGTAATGGCGCGCGAGGGCTGAGGACCTTGGCGGTGGCACGCGGCTGCCGGGGGGTCCGGAGGCACTCAGGGCCGCTCAGCATCCCCCCCACCCCCGCCTGCCCATGACCATGGCGGCCCACTTTGAAAAAGAGCCCTGGACGGTGGCTCAGTTGGGTCAGAAGATCAAAGACTCGAAACCTCAGGTCCCCTTGAATGACTGGGATCTCCTCTTTCTCATTTCATTTCATTTATTTTTTTATTATTATCTTCAATTAGCCAACACATAGTACATCATTAGTTTTTGATGTAGTGTTCAACTATTTATTAGTTGCATATGACACCCAGTGCTCATCAGATGCCCATCGTTTTAATCACTGCCTTTGTTGGTTTTCCCTCCTGGATGAGCCAAGAGTGACCTCTTTCCTCTCCTGGCCACAGGAACACCACACCACAGAAGGATGAGGGGAAGCTTCTGGTGCCCACAGTTTGGAAACTCGGTTCCTGCCCCCAGGTACTGGGTGCCTCTGGGAGACCAGAAGCTCTTCCAGGAAGGCGAGCCCTGCATCACCCAGAGCCTCACTTGGCTGGGATGTCACCACCTCCTGGAGGCTGGCAGTAATCTCCTTGTACCCCGCCTCCATGTGTATCAGAGCCCCCTCCCTGAGTTCCTCCTAGTTCCTCTTTGGATCTCCTCTTTCTTCAAGGACAATCCTCACTGCCCACATCCTGTGTGTGGAATGGGTAGTTTAAGTGCCATACTGAGCCCATTTTGAGAAGTGGGTTGGTGTTGAGGAAATTACTAACTTTATTGTGCCTTATCTTCTGATCTCTTACCTAAACAATGGCAAGCCTCCTTTGACACTCCCCTCTGCCCCCCAAAGCCATACACTCACCTTCCTATGAGTGGCAACCATTTTGGAAGTAAAGGAGAGATGGACTCATATGTCCAGGAGCGTGTGTGAATGTGTAACGGAGAGAACTAGTGGGAGTCGGGAACAACAACCATATTTCCAAATCAAAAATCACTTGGCTGGCCATACTGGAAAACTGTTGATAAGGGTGAAGTAAGAGAAGAGCATCAGTATCTACCCATCTGAATTCAAAGTTGCTCACAACCCTATTTTTTGTGACCAACTGGGATATTGAATTTTTTTTCAATTGCTTAATTCTGATACCTCTTGATTTCTTTTCTTTTGCACTTGTTCATCTTGGGCCATGCTCTCTTTCAAGGCTAATCAAGGGGGCAAGTGATGATCCTGTGATTTCAGAAATAATATTTGTATCACGTGGTCGGGTTTTGATATGTGAGCTGACTATTCTTTAGGTGGCCTCGGGATGTACAAGCCCGACAGAAAGTCAGCCCTGAGCATTTGTCACTGTGTGAGGCATTGCAAGGAAAAGCAGTTCCTTTCAGACTCAACTGTAGCACTAAGTAAAATCAATGGCCAGACAATCAAACACAATTGGTCACATATTGATAGAATTAAACACTGCTGTTAACGTGACTTGTCATCGATCTGACAAAAACGGAGTTCAGGGTAAAAGTAGCCTGAACACTTTAGACCCTGTGTTTATGGGGAAGGGGAGAGAGGAATGAGAATTGTTTTGCTCTGTCTACTTACATTTTTGTTTTCTCTAGTCACTGTCCATCACTGTGGAACGCACTTTCAGGATCTTGACTCTTTTTCCGTTGGTGGCATAGAAGGAACTAGAGGTAGCTCACTCTAAGAGTTTAGAGATGGTATTACACTCAAGGAACATCTTCTTGCTGGTGGGCGAGATTACCTCTTTTTAATTGTCCTGTGGACAATGAAACAAGTCAACCCAATTCATAAAACATCACATTCTACTATATTCCCTATATCTACCTATGAGCAGGGATCTTGCTTGTCCGATATAATTTCTGGAAGTATTTGCGTCATTTGCGTGCAGTCAAAGAATATTGTAAACTCCTGTGGCCGGGAGAGACAGGCCATATCATTCCTCACGGTGCTTCTGAACATTGTACTCAGCTGTTTCTAGGGTTCCCTCTGCCTTAAGCATCCTTAAGCATATGGCTAGTAAGAGAATGTCCCCATCAGAGAGACAGCTGTTGTGTGGAGCCTGAGTGTGTGTTTTGAGTCAAGAGTACCCACATCAATTGATTGCTGTGATTTCTCAAGTGCTACAGAAGAGGGAGCAGGACTGTGTCAGTGTCTCGTCTCTGCAGTGAATAAGGTCAAGAGAAGCAACATGGTGGAAAGGGGGGGAGTTTCTTTCCTTACTTTGCTTCAAAATGACTGTAGGTTCATTGGTGAATATACTCAGGGATTTGAATATGAAATAGTTGTCTCTATTTGGTAGTCTGTGTAGTTTCTTCAAAGCCCTCTCAGAATTTATATTTATCTTAGGCATTTGATTGTTTACCAGGTTCATGTGTGTCTCCCCCAGGAGAATGGACACTCCATGAGTACAGTAACATTGTCTGTCTTGTTCTCCATAGCATCACCCTAATGCAATAGCCTGTGGTTTGGCAGATTGTCCTGTGCACTGCAGTACTTCAGGGGGTGCCATCATATAGATTATAGTTCTACATGGCAGTCCTGTGGAGCTAGAACAGAGTAGATACAGATGCCTTTGAAATGAATGCATTTGTTTTTTCTAAGGTTACTGTGGACAGATAAAATGCCCGTCTTTTATTGCTGAACAATGAGTAACTCTAAGGCAGTGGCATGCATGAGAATCATCTAGAAGGCCTTTAAAAACACAGATTGCTGAGCCTCCCCTCCAGGGTCTCTAAGAGAGTAGATCTGGAGCGGGACTCAAGACTTTACATTTTAACCGTTTCCCCAGTGATGCTAATGCTGTTGGCCCAGAACCACAGTTCGAGAACCACTGCTATAAGGCCCACAGGTAATGATGATGATAACGATGATGAGAGCTGATGACAATGACAATTCTTCTTTCTCCTTCTTCATTCTCTCACGTTGGAACTCTAGTGTTCATATCCCAAAGTATTGATCTAATCGAAACTTGAACCCTGCTACAAACTTTTGATAACTTCATAATCTTCCATAATAAAAAAGTGAATAAAAATAAGTGAAAAAGGCAACAATCTTAAGCAGTTAGGAAGAGAACAATAAAAGAAAATGTGTAGATTGACATAAAAAGGAAGACAAGAGAAATCAGTAAATTAGAAAACAAACAACAAACAGGGGTGCCTGGGTGGCTCAGTTGGTTAAGCCTCTGACTCTTGGTTTTGGCTCAGGTCATGATCTCAGGGTCCTGGGGGAGAGCCAGGCATGGGGCTCCACAGTCAGCGGGGAGTCTGCTTGAGTATTCTCCCCCCTCCCCGCACCGTGCACTCTCTCTTTCTCAAATAAATAAATCTTTAAAGGAAAAGAAAAAGAAAACAACAAATAGAAAGGAAAAAGAAATCTAGGCCATGGATCTTGAAGAAATGGTAAGGCACAAACCTCTGATAAATACATGAACAAATATATACCAAGAAATTTGAAAAAGATGAAATAAAAAATGTTATGAGAAAGCAATTATGAACATGGGCTCAAGAACTTTAAAAAAATACCAATTATTGTTGAGTCTATTAACTCAACAAATAATTATCATTACTGTGCACCAGGCACTGTCCTAAGCAGAGGAATGTGAACAAAACAGAAAACAAAAAACAACAACAAAAAACCCAACCTTCGTGGAGTTTACTTTTTATGAATTTGAGTGTCAAACTCTAATAAGCCACACAGAGAGGGCAATAGAGCAATCATATATAAAGATGGGAAAATGTAAGTAAAAGACCAGGAAGTTACCTACATTCAACAGTACATTAAAAGAACACTCATCCAGACTCAGTCCAGGGTTATGATAGTTTAATATTAGGAAATGCATTAATATAATGCTTCCAATCAATAAGTCCACTAATTTTAAGAATGTTGATCTCCGTAGATGCAGAAAAGGTATTCAATAAAATTAAATATTTATTATATCTTGAAACAGTAAGAAGAGGAGGAGAGTTCCTTAACCTGATAAGGGATATCTGAAACCAAGAACCAATGTCATACTTCATGGTGAGACAGTGGAGGCATTTCCATTTAAAGCAGAAACCAGAGATGAATTCTTACTGTCACTGTTGTTATTTAGCGTTGTCTGGAAAGTTCAGGCAAATACAATAAGCGAGGAAAATAAGAAGAATATAGAAAGCGGAGATAAAATTATGGTTATATGATGACAGTATGATTAGACAAATCTAGGAAATCCAGGGCAACAACTAAATAATGTTTTGAATTAATAAGTAAGTTCATCAAAAGTGAATGGCTTCAGGATAAATATGCAAGAACCAGTGACATTTCTATATAACAGCAGTAAGCACATTAGAAGATATAAGGGCAACTCCAGCCATGAATTATCAAGGAATGTGTGACACCTACGTGAAGCAAACCACACGATTTTACTGAGCAATAGGAAAGGAGATTTGAATAAGTGGAAGTGCATATTGTGTTCTTAGATGGAAATACTGTAAAATCAAATGATCTTACTTTCCCCCTGATAGTTCTCGCATAATTCCCATCGAAATCTATATGGGATTATCTGGTTGGCTGGACAAAGCCTAAATGTAAAAGAATAAAAAGTATAAAAATGCCAAGAAAATGCCCAGAAAAACTAATGTCCCTGGGGTGTAAACAAGTTTAGTACACATTGAAACCAACTTTTTTTTTTTTATTGAAGTATAGTTGACACACACTGTTAACATTAATTTCAGGTGTACAACATAGGGATTCCACAAGTCTAGGTAATGCTCTGCTCACCCCAAGTGTAGCTGCCATCTGTCACTATCCAAAGCTATTACAGTACCACTGACTATATTCCCTGCACTGTACCTTTTATCCCCATGATGTAGTCATTCCATAACTGGAAGCCTGTGTTTCCCACCCCCCTTCACCCATTTTGCCCATCCGCAACCCTTTCCCTCTGGCAACCATCAGTTTATTCTCTGTGTTTATGGGTCTGATTCTGCTATTTGTTTGTTTACTCGTGTTTTGTTTTTTAGATTCCACATATAAGTGAAATCATATGGTATTTGTCTTTCTCTGTCTGACTTATTTCACTTAGTATAATACCCTCTAAGTCCACCCACAGCAAAATCTGACTCTTTTTTATAGCTAAGTAATATTACTTTGTGTGTGTGTGTGTGTGTGTGTGTGTGTGTGTTTGTGTGCCACATCTTCTTTATCCATTTGTCTATTGATGGACGCTTGGGTTACTTCTGTATCTTGGCTATTGTAAATAATGCTATAATAAAGATAGGGAGCATATATCTTTTCAAACTAGTGTTTTTGTTTTCTTTGGGTAAATACTCAATAGTGGAATTGCTGGATTATATGGTATTTCTATTTTTGATTTTTTGAGGAACCTCCATACTGTTTTCCACAGTGGTTGCACCAATTGATATTCCTACCAACAGTTTCCAAGTGTTCCTTTTTTTCCATATCCTTGCTAACACTTGCAAAACAAAATTTTTCAAATTTTTTTGAGAGAGAGAGAGTGTGAAGGGGGCTGGGTGGGGGGCAGAGGGAGAGAGAGAGAAGATCTTAAGCAGGCTCCACACTTAGCATGGAGCCTGACACAGGGTTTGATCTCAGGACCCTGAAATCACAACCTGAGCCAAAATCAAGAGTTGGACACTTTATCCACTGAGCCAACCAGATGCCTCATAGAACACACTTTTTTTTAAAGATTTTATTTATTTGAGAGAGAGAGAGAAAAAAAAAGAGCGAGAGAGAGAGCATGAGCAGGGGGAGGGGCAGAGGGAGAAGGAGAAGCAGGCTCCCCAATAAGCAGGGAGCCTGATGTGGGGCTCCATCCCCCAGGACCCCGGGGTCATGACCTGAACCGAAAGCAGACACTTAACCAACTGAGCCCGCCCAGGTGCCCCAGAAGAAACTTTTTAAGAAAGCAATTTTCATATGCTTCTAAATATAAGGATAAAGAGTCTTTGACCCAGTGATTCTTCCTCAAAGAATCCTAGAAAGGAGTAGTTAGAGGTACAGATCAGTTGAGACTAGAGGTGTTCCTTGAAACACTGTCAATAGTCACTTTGAAATTCAAAACAACATAAATGACCTGCCAAATGTCAATTAATTATGGCCCTTCCATAAAACGGAATTCTTTGAAACTATTAAAAAATGTGATTTGACCGAGCCAAATATGTTAAGTGAAAAACCAGGATTCAAAACCAAAATCACTGTACAATCCCACCTTCAATCAATGTGCACACATGAAAATATCATAGAGAGAAATGTATCTAATTGTTAATAGTGATTACTTCTGAGATGATGGGCTTATAGATTTTTTATAGGTATAAAAACTTTTAATTTTTCAACTTTTCTAATTAATTACCACAAAAATAGACATTAATAAACATAACATAAACATTAAAAACTCATGTCCTTTCATGCCCAGCTCAGCTATCACCTCTTCCATGAATTTTTCAGATTTCCCAATCAGAATTAATCTCCCCTCTTCCAAGCTCCCATAAACTGGCCGTGTCTCTTTGGAACTCTCTATATAACACTCCTGGCTGAGGTGCAGTTAAATGTATGCATGTTAGCTTAATTTAATTAAACCATTTGATTCTAGGCTTCTCGGGATTGCATGCCCTAACTAAGGACTTCCCGTGATATACATTATGAGAGTCCAGAGAGATGTCCGCAAGTACAGGGTCCTGTAAAGACATGTTTCAGCATGGAGATTGAATGGCATGAGTGCAAGGCAAAGTATGTCTTAGCAAGTGGGTGCTTTCTTGTTTTTATTACAGAGGGTGGGGCTCTGTAAAATTTTGCTATTAATGTAGGTGGTGGTGTTTCTCAAGATACCTGTTGAATGTAAGGCAACAATATAAAGTAGTCCTTAGGAATGAGACATTTAGACACTAGACCCAGGAAAATTAGCAGTTTCCTTATGTATAAAATGGGGAGAGCACTATTACCCACTCGTGGATAGTGGTGAGAATTAAAAAAGATGATTCAAGTTTGCAGGGAAAATGTCTGACCAACAATGAGACTATAAGAAATATGCCACCAGAAGAACTCTATTAGTTACAACAGTCTGACTGGAACATCCACTCTTATCTTTGACATCATGAAGTCATAGTTAGAGAGACTCCCTCCACCACCTCCTCTTGCTTCGACACAGTAAACCATCGTTTATCACCCGTCTGGAGAGGGAGTGGTCGTGTTTTTGCAGGGTCAGCTGCATGAGCTTGAGACCCGTGCATCACACAGGGCTGGGGCGGAGAAGGGTTCACGCTTTGTTTCCTGCTCTACTGTCACCATCGTGACGTTTTTACTAATTTCGAACCAGGGGCTCTGCATTTTCATTTTGCACTGGGCGATGCCAGTGACGTAGCCCACCCAGTAAGCTCTCCAGCTGGCAGGTTATGCTCACCAGTGGACTGGTAGTTCCTAGATTCCCAACGCATTAGGGGCGTATGACTTGTCTACCTTCTCTCATATGTAATAACAGCCTTTGCCCTAAAGGGGCAGTGCCTGGGAGGTGGCTGGTATGCTGATGTTTTGTTGCTCATCTTATGAGTCTGGGTTTAGATCTCCTCTCTTCTGCTTGTGCTGTCTGCTACCTGATTTCTTCCTAAGAGTGGCCGCGATTTTTTTGCCATGGAAACTAACTGTTGTTTGTTTTGCTTATTTTTTATACATTACGAAAAGCCATGTTGCTCCTACCGTTGGTCGCATTTGTACTTTCTAATCCTGATGCTCTGGACAGCGTTCCACTGTCATTGCACTTAGATCTTCCTTCTCCTGCAAGGACTGTTTCAGAAGCTAGGCTGGGAAGGGCTTTCGAGGGAGTGCCCTCATGTGCAAACACAAGAGGATTTCTTTGCATTGGGGCAGCTTGCGGAGTTGTTTTTCATTGCTTCTGAACACAGGGAGAGTGGACAGGAGGGATGCCACTGGCCCATATTCCTGGCTTGCTCTGTGACTTGTTAGTTCTTGATTTACAGATTGATCCAGCTGTCCCTTCTGGAAAGAAATCTGAGTCCGCCTGGTGCTTAATGGCTGTCCTACATCTAGGAAAGCCTCAAGAGCAACTAGTAGCTAGACGACTTGAACTCGGGTTGGGAATCAGGTACCGGTGCTTTTTGTGGGACACCGAACATTCTTAGTTGATTCGGACCAGAAAAAGCACTGCAGACAGAGTCAAGAGCCTAATGTTGTCATTGACCAGTTGCTGGGAGATTGTCTCTGAACCTCAATTTTCTTACGTGGAAAGGGTGGTATTATTTTCTTCCCTTTCCCGATGTCGTAGGGCTATTGTGAGGATCAAATGGGATGGGGACAAGCCCTCCATAACCTGCAGAGCACTGCGAATGTGTAAGATCTGCACCCCATAACTCCTATTTTACGAATCGAGGCAGAGAGTCAAAGTTTATTTCTATTTTCCATTCGGCATCCCTCCACCTCCTGATTTCGAGTGGACAGGAGTCTCTCAGCAGAGGGAACAGACTATGCTAAGGGCTAGAGGTGAAATGGAACCATTTGTTTGGGCAACTACAAATCCTTTCGGAAGGCTAGGGTAGAGAAGGAGTGGAAGCGGAGAGTCTGTATTCGTTTCCTGAGGCTGCTCTAACAAACTACCACCAGCCAGGTGGCTGAAAACAATAGGTTATACTCTCATGGTCCTAGAGGGCGGAAGTCCAAAACCACAGTGTTGGTTGGCTGGGCTCCCTTTGCAGGCTCCAGGGGAGAATCTGTTCCTGCCTCTTCCCAGCTTCTGGGGGTTGCTGGCATTCCTTGGTTTGGGGCCACATCCCTCCAGTCTCTGCCTCTGTGAACATCTTTCCTCCTCCTCTGTGTGGTCGAATCGCCTTCTGCCCCTCCCTTTTTAAGGACACTTGTGATTGCATTTAGGACTCCCCTAGATAATCTGGGATAGTCTCCCCATCTCAAGATCCTTGACTCTGTCACATCTGCAAAGACCCCTTTTTACTATATAAGGTAACATCCACAGGTTCCAGAGATTGGGAAGCGGATACCTTTGAGGGGCCACCATGGTGCTTACCATCGGGGGTGGAGATGAAAGGATCTTGATCTGAGCCTTGCCGTGGAGTTTGGAATTTATCCTGAGTGCAATGGGGAGGCACTGGAGGCTTGTAAGGGTCTGAGGAGATGGGCTGAAGGATCCAGAATAGAGGTAGGAAGCCTTGTTAGAGAACTGCCTTGTTAAGAGTGCATGCCTGGGCATTGGCCGGTGGAGGGGGGGTGCCCCCTCCTCAGACTACTCTGGAGAGTATGTTTCTGTTGGCCAATCTTAAAGTCACACGTTATTCTGAGGGCCTCCTTGGCCTCTGGGTCCTCTGACTTCATCCACACCAGAGCCTTTGAACCTGAGGTCAAACATCCAAGGGACTGTGTTCTTCCATGGGGCACACCTGTTCTCATGTTCTCTTTCTTTCACTTGAAGAGAGATGAGAGCCCATGCAAGCTGGACCAACCAATGCTGCAACATCTCACCCTGTCTCTGGAATATTTTTAATTTAATGAGCAACAACGTCTTAATAAAGCAACTTGGTTGGGATTTCAGTTATCAGGAAACAACTGGGAGGGGGTTGGGGAAAATGGACTTTCCTTCCCAGATCCCAATTTACACCCAGACATCTGGGGCTCCCTTATGGTTGCGATGTAGGGTGAGGAAAGGCAGGGAGGCCCAAGCCTAAAGTTCTCTGATTTATTTAGTCTTCAAGACTACCAGTAGCCTCATTTAATAAAGTCTTATCATATTCTTTATATGTATTAAACATAATTCCGGAGATCTTTGGTATTATGTGGTTTTATCTTTAGGGTTTATCCCACCGTCCCAAAGCATATATCCTAATATCACAAGTAAAAATGAAATACTGTGCTCTTAAATTTCTGGTCTCAGCCACACAATATATTATCAGTAATAATCATAGTGAATATTTGTATCATTGAAAAATATGTTTACACATGGAACTTTGCAAATGCCATGAAAAAATTATTACACATATCGTCATACCGAACAACAAAATATGAAAGTGTCCTGTAATGTAGAGCTCAGCTCTTTACCCAGTTCTGTGAAGGCATAGGGTATGACGGCTGCCCATGTGGCCGGCAGCTTAAACTCTGCCTTTGCAGACAGCTAGTAGTCTGCTTGTGCCCTCAGAACATGATGCCAATGAGCCAGGAGAAGAGAGCGTTCATATTATTGTCTTGCTACTGTCGTTGTACCTTCCATCGGGCAGAGAGGTGCGTAATGAGCGGCTGAAAATTGTTCACACACTTGTAGATGTCCTTTTGCATTTGGCTGCAAGTCTGTTTCAGAAGAAGAGAGGGAGTCACTCTGGTAACTAATGAAAAAAAGAAAAGACAAGGACTGCTTTTTAGACCCAGATAAAAATATGACTTAATAAAGTTCCCATGATGAAATTAGATTTTCACAAAAGTTCCTCTACCCTTGATTTTGTTTCTTTATTGATGTTCGGCTGTTGTTGAATCGTAAAACTCTTGGCTATCAGAAATACATGGAGTCACCTACTCCTAGCCCTGGAAGAACTTTGCATTTTTAGCTAAAGTCCTCTACTTGGTCGTCCTCTTCTCCTTGTACCAGAGAAAGAAAAAATATAGCCACCCCACCGCCTTCCCTTTAAATCAGCTCCCGAGCTAACAGATGTGAGCAGTTGTGCGTGCAATTTTCCATATGTCATATGCTTTCCTACCCATTTAAAAACATATATAAATATATTTAGATTTACAAAAGCACATAGACATCTATTTATTTAACATATATTTACTTAATTAAACAGATTTTCATTGCATTGTTATGTGTATCCAGCACTGTTCTAGATGCTGGGGATATAACATTGAACAAAACAAATAAAACCCCCTGTCCTCACTTACATTCTAGTGGAATTGTTGTTGGTTTTGTTTTTTTTTTTAAGAAAGTCTCAAGATCTGGAATAACTTTGATTTAGGGGAATACATGAGATGAAGGTGTGATCTGTCCACTTTGGGGGGCTCACCTACCTTGGGTGGTCTTTGAGTTGGTCTTCCCTGTGACAGTTTTGAGTCAGGAGGAAGCTGCCAGAAGGAACATATGGCCAAAGGGAAGGAACAGCTCAGTGCCTTGAACACTGTCCTCCCTGCGAGGAGTGGGAAGATGAGGATATGAACTCCCCAGCAGAGGATTTGGTCTAATTGAGGCAATGAAATGTTCATGCACAGCTTCCGCAGGACTGCTGACGGGGCATGCAGAGAGGATGGGCTGCAGTCAATTCGGTTCATCAATGAAGGATTCTGCAAGGCTCTGTTTGTTACAAACTTTGAAGAAGATGAAGAATTTTAAAAGTGGCAAAAAGGAAGAAGGTTGTGTGCAAAAGAAATAGCAGTATTTACCCAAGTGTGTTTGCTTTATAAGCAAGGTGCCTTGACCAGCAGAGGTGAGCATTTGGGGAGTAAGAGCAAATCAAGGGGTGGGGCATCTGCTGGACAGAGGGTTTCGTGTTGGCCCTTGAATCCCCCAGCTCTAACTTGGGTTTTGGCACATCATAGGCACTCAGATCATTGTTAAAAGAAAGAAAAGTGGGCTGGGAGTGGGGGTGAAGGGAGGAGACTTACCGAGGGTCTGGACTATTGGATTCAAGAGTTTGAACTTCAATTAACCCATTCTAGGTGGCAGGGTTATTGAACTATGACATCTATGGTGGCCTTCTTTTTTTTTTTTAAGATTTTATTTATTTATTTGACACAGAGAGAGATAGCGAGAGCAGGAACACGAGCAGGGGGAGAGGGAGAGGGAGAAGCAGGCTTCCCGCCGAGCAGGGAGCCCGATGCAGGGCTCGATCCCAGGACCCTGGGATCATGACCTGAGCCGAAGGCAGGTGCTTAACGACTGAGCCACCCAGGCGCCCCTATCGTGGCCTGCTGAGCTCCTGAGAAATCTTCAAAAGTTTTCAAAAGTTGAATTGAGGACTTTGGACAAGCAGGCAAAAGGAGTGGACATATTTAGGAAGTCTAAAATACCAGGGTTACCACCACAAGCCAAACAGCTCGGTAACATCAAAACAGTCCTTCCTTCCTATTCTTCCTCCCTTCCTTCTTCAATATTTATTAAGTAGTTACCACCAGGTTCCAAGCATGGGGAAAACGAAATGAAACACATCTTGGCCTCTGCCTTTGAAGAATTTGGCTTCTTAAGAAAACTGCTATACTCTCCTTGCCTCTGAATGACATCGTAGGGTAAATACACGAGAAAGCTCATTTTTAATAAGGAGTATCTACATCTGACCATCGTATATCAGAAATAAGTGTTGATCTGAAAGAAAAAGCTTCTTCTACTGCATAATTGATTATTTCTGAAAAAACTGTGGTCAAATGCATAATCTCAGAGTGAATCATGTTTCCCTTGACATGCATTAGAACTTTGTCAGAGCTCTATTAATTAATCAGTTAAGGGACACCTGGGTGGCTCAGTTGGTTGAGCATCCAGTTCTTGATTTGGGCTCAGGTCACGATCTCAGGATCCTAGGACTGAGCCCCCTGTTGGGCTCTGCGTTCACCGAGGGGTCTGCTTGGGATTCTCTGTCTCCCTCTCCCCCTCTCCCTGCTCACACGTTCTCTTTCTCTAATAAATAAATGTTTAGAAAAATTAATCAATTGATTGCCCATGGCCTTTGAGTTCATTTCTTCCAGCTTTATTCTATCATCTTGTTCACCCTCTCTCTATCCCTAATTGACACTCCAAGTAAATAACTAGATTATTTGGGAAGTTTCTGTTTAAAGAAATATCTGTAAGGTCAAGTGGCATTTGGAGTGTGAGTAGTTACCCCATAATTTATCTGTGGTCAGGCAGCCGCTTTGTGAGTTTCTCTAGTGGTTTCGATGGTCTCTCTTTATATCTCATGGAAATTACCAACTCTATTTCTCAAAATGCCTATGTTTTACATGGAAGATCTCAGGCAAAACTTTCATTTAGAGCAATTGTTAGAACAAAGCTCCTTAGAATTACCTAAGGCTATAATTCTTCTTCTAAGGTGTTAGACACATTGCAGGTGCACAATTCTGAAGATTCGGAGGGTTCTTCTTGTTTCTTCTGGAGGCATCCTTGGCCTATCATTGCCTTCTTTCTCCAGTGGAGGCTGGGGGTCTAAACCATTATTCGCTCGAAAACATGGATGGCTTTATCTAAAGAAGGCTTTGCTTCTCTTACATTGCAACATGCTCAGTCCCTTACGGTGGACTTTCTTTTTATTTTTTTTAAAGATTTTATTTATTTATTTGACAGAGACAGACACAGCGAGAGAGGGAACACAAGCAGAGGCAGAGGGAGAGGGAGAAGCAGACTCCCCACTGAGCAGGGAGCCTGATGCGGAGCTCGATCCCAGGACACTGGGATCATGACCTGAGCTGAAGGCAGACTGAGCCACCCAGGCACCCCTCCTTACAGTGGACTTTCCAGGCCAGTTTCCCAGCTGCACCTTCTTCAGACTTCTGTCTCCACTTAAATCTGATAATTCAGGGGAAAAGAAAAAGTAAGCCAATTTTTATGACTCTCTATGCCCTTAAACATTCACTAAATATCAAAATAAACAAATTATTCCCTCCATAAATTGACAATCAACGTGCTCATTAAGAAATCTGCAGCAAGACCAGGTAGTATATAAAAATAGACTCTGAAAACTGTTGTATCACCATTTTAGAACATACTTGAATTGGTGGGAGTATGCATTGGTGGGCAGAGAAGGAGCCACATTACACCTTTTTGACCAGCCTATGTCATTTATTGGAAGCATCCAAATACAACCCGCCCAAACAGAGAGAAATAACTTTGGTGCATTTGTTGGGCTTATTTACAAATGTGTAGAGTGGACATACCTGAATCCTGACTTTCCTGTTTCTATCTGGCAATGGTCTTCTCCGCCCCTTCTTCGGGAGCTGCTGTGTATATTTTTAAGAAGGTAGGATTGCGGATGATTCTTACTTTGTTTTTTATGTCTTCTTCAAGAAAGAGAAAGAATAACATAATCCACCCCACATTTGTTTTTATTTATTTCCTTTTCTCTGCCCGGATACGAAAAGGTTGTGAGAAAGCTTACCTTAACAGAAGTTAAGGGGAAATGAAATTTAAAATGCAGTCAGCTCTTGAACAATGCAAGAGTTAGAGGTACTGACCCCTCAGCCTAAAATCCACGTATAACTTTTGACCCCCCAAAACTTGATAGCCTACTGTGGACCAATAACATGAGCAGTTGATTAACACATATTTTGTATGTTATATGTATTATATACTGTATTCTTATAATAAAATGGCTAGAGAAAAGAAAATGGTATTTAAAAAATCATAAGAAGGGCGCCTGGGTGGCATGGATGGTTAAGCATCTGCCTTCGGCTCAGGTCATGATCTCAGGGTCCTGGGATTGAGCCCCCCATCGGGCTCCCTGCTCGGTGGGGAACCTGCTTCTCCCTCTCCTTCTACTGCTTCCCCTGCTTGTGCTCTCTCACTCTCTCTGTAAAATAAATAAATAAATAAAATCTTTTTTAAAAAAAGAAAATCATAAGAGAAAATATATCTACAGTACTGTACTGTACTTCTTGAAAAAAATTCACTTATCAGTGGACCCGTGTAGTTCAAATCTATATTGTTCAAGGGTCAACTTCATTTGAAGAAGGAAACAGGCAAAGATAAAATTCATTCATATTTTTAACAAATATTTATTAAGTGCCTGCTATGTGCCAGAATTGAGCTAGGCGGCAGGGATGCGGTAATGAAGCACACAGTTCTGCCTGCATGGGACTTAGCGTCTAAAGAGGAAGACAGGTATCTATCAAATGACCACACACACATACACACATACACACACACACATTCATGCACTAGGATAAATGTTATGGGAGAAGGAGCACAAGCAATTGTGATCTAAGTAACTCAAGGGAAGGAGGATGGATAGTATTAGCTTTCCCTAAAGCCTAAATATTAAGATGAGCTGCTTCTGCTGAATGTGGCGGCCACAGGCTGGTGGAACAGTGGATGCCGAGGCTCCCAGGCCTCAGGACTTGATGCCTTTCAGGAGCTGGAAAGTACTGGAGGATGGGAAGGTGAATGAGCACAGAGGCTGGTTGGGGCGGGGGGGTGCATCTCAGGCAGGAGCTTTGGAAGAGCAATTATGCACCATCGAGGGGTATCATCTGGAGAGTGATGTCTTAGATTTGTTTTTTGTTTTTCTTGTTTTTAGATTTTATTTATTTATTTGACAGAGAGAGAGAGAGAGAGAGAGAGATCACAAACAGGGGGAGTGGCAGAGGGAGAGGGAGAAGCAGGCTCCCAGCTGAGCAGGGAACCCAATGCAGGGGCTCGATCCCTGGACCCTGGCATCATGACCTGAGCAGAAGGCAGATGCTTAACCAACTGAGCCACTCAGGCATCCTAGATTTGTTTTTACAATGACAGCAGAAGAGAAGCAAAATGAGGTTGGGCTACAGTGAGTAAGGTTTCATATGTTTGATAACACGGTCACAACTTGGAGAGAGAAAAGAAGAAATGAGCCCAGCATTGGGCAGGGAGATTACAGCAGAGCCTGGGGAAGGAAGCTTCCCCCAGCGCTCCTGAGAGGCCATGGATGGCTGGGAATTCAAGTCATGAATTTCCTCAATGGAGGTGGCAGTGGTGGGTCAGTGAAATTATTTTATTCCTAATTCTCAATCAAAGCCCAGGAAACCAAGAGTTAGAGAAGTACAGTGACTTGCCCAAGGTCACACAGCATGTTAGTGGTGGAGCAGACCATCCCCAGGCAAGAGATTTTCACCAGGCTGCTTTTTATGCTTAAAATGATCAATTCACACCATTTAAAATAGTCTTATAAAGAATTTAATAGCATGAATATTTTTCAAATATATGACATTGTATGAAAAAATAAGTTACATAGCACTAGATACAAATAAGAGGTTATGGGGCGCCTGGGTGGCTCGGTCATTAAGCGTCTGCCTTCGGCTCAGGTCATGATCCCAGGGTCCTGGGATCAAGCCCCGCATCAGGCTCCCTGCTCGGCGGGAAGCCTGCTTCTCCGTCTCCCGCTCCCCCTGCTTGTGTTCCCTCTCCCGTTGTCTCTCTCTCTCTCTCTCTCTGTCAAATAAGTAAATAAAATCTTAAAAAAAAACAAATAAGAGGTTATGTAACTATATTTCCATATACTTCTATGTGTGTTTGCATAATACACACAGAAAAACACGTGAGGAGTATATATTAGAACATTCTTTTATCTGACTAGTGGGATTATGGATAGATTTTATTACAGATAGATATTATTACAGTCATTGATATTTCCCAAATTTTCTACGAAAAAGTATATTATTTTTTACATTGTTAAAAATGATTTTAGGTTTTAGGTATTTTCCTGTCAGAAAAATTTTTCAGGAAATCTAAATATAGCCTAACCAAGTAAATCCTATGGCAAGGGCAGCACACATGTATATGCATTTTATTGTAGGAAATGCTGTTGAAACCTGAGCATAGAGGACATAAACATCCTGGAAAAATACAATTTTAACCTATAATTGAGCTGAAGTTGCTTATACACGAATAAAGAAAGGACAAAGAAACAAGTTTTCATTGGTAAAGATGGATTTCATGAGCCGTGCCTTGACGGGAGTGGGAAAGAACCCCAGACCAGGGTAGATGTGTCTCCACACCATTCAGTGCTCTCTCCTCCCCTCCCCCATCGAAAAAATGCTCCAGTGCTTGTGCATTTCTCTTTTCCTTCGTATCCTACACATAGTAACTGAGAGAGAAGGGAAGGGCTGGGTTACTGGGAGAACCTAGGATGCCCTGGAAATTATAGGGGGAAATCATTTGAAACTAGAGAACAAACAGGTAACCTTGGGCTACAGCTTGTCTATAATCACCTAATTTCTACCCCATACTTCATTTCAGAAGACATCCTTATTACACAAGACCCACGTACCTAGAAGAGATGAAAATCTGCACCCACTTTCACGTTATGCAGTAAATCACTCATACACACACACCCCCCAAGTCCTCAAAAAGCCGTTTTTAAATATTTCAGATGTTTTCCAAAGGAGGCAACGCTCCTTCCCACCCCCAGGCACTGCTCCCAACCATATCCTTTTTAATCACTTTCACCACACCATGAACTTGGCAGGAGCTCTCCTGGGGACATAAAAAAGCCTTTCACAACTGGGATGGGTCCCTCTGCCCATTGACAGAAAGGTTGACCCAGAACAGAGGAGTTTCCATCTTGACTAGGGTATGATCGGCCTCTTTGCCAAGGGGCCCTCCCCTCTAGACAGGTGGCTCAAAGGTCGGGTTGGATCTCCTTGAGAGCCGGCGGGATGAGGCCCGGGGCCAGGCCTGGGCATGTAGATTCAGAAGCTAGTTTACCTCCTGACTATGTTCTGATCTCTGGCTGCCCCTTACGTCCCACTCACTGGGTTTGGGGTTCTACATTTCTACTCTCAATTTTGTTACCCCTGGCACAATCATTTCCTTGTCTTAGTTTCAATTCCTTTTGTTAACACTGGTCTTGAACACCCGCCCCAGTAAAGTGTTAAGTTTGATAATGATGATGATGATGATCACTTCTTTTTTTTTTAATTTATTTATTTGAGAGAGAGCAAGCTAGAGAGAGAGAGAGAGCATGAGTGGGAAAGAACCCCAGACCAGGGTCGATGGCACTTCTTGAGTGCTTTCTATGGACACATCATTAACTCTATTAGGGAATACAGTTGTTATCCCATTCGTGTACAGAAGAGAAACAGATAAAGAGGTTAAGTAACTTGCTTACTTTAACATAGCTAGCACAATGCAGACCTAGTGTTCCAGCCAAGCATCTGACCCCAAGGATCCTGCTTCATCAAAATGGGTCTTGGTAGCCCTGAATGGGGTGGGCAGGGTGTGCGTGAGCAAGGATGGGAGTTAATGTGGAGACTGAGAAGTTAACAGCTAAGAATTTTGTCAGTGAGAGTAGAAAGAGTAGGAGGAATTATGTGGGAAGGATGGAGGGCTTGCTTTTTGATAGTAGAGCCTCGAGCCTGTTTATCTGCAGAGGGGAGAGCCCTAGTAGAGAAGAAGGTGAGGATCCGGGCAGGGGTATTGATGAAGGGAGCCGTGAGCAAGCAGGGGAGAAGGAATTTAGGAGGAATCCGACTCTTGCTGAGGCTTCTTGAGTTGGCGTTCTGTAGCTTGTGATGCATTTGCTTTGTTCCATCCAAGAATGTTTCCCTCGGTCCCTCAGGTAGAGAAGCCCGTCACATCTCTGGACAAGATGTGGGCTTGCCATCTCTTAATGATTATGGAGCATCCATTAATGAGCCCATATAAAAGTTCAGTCTATATCCAGCTATATACTTACTTGCAGGAAATTTTCTGGTAAAATCTCATCAGAATGCCTTTTGAAAAAATGTATGAGGTAATTTATTGAATTGAGGGAAGATTCCTCATTCGGGAAAACAAAAGCTTTTTCTGGTAATACAACTTATTCCTGGGGCATTATGTGGGATTGGTTCTTCCCAGCCCTTATTCCCATGGAAATCTCTCGTCCTATGGGAAGTGGGGAGCTCTGCCCTCTGAGGTCCCATGATCTCAAATACAATGCTGAAGTGGCATGGCTGTCTTTGCTGTTAAACATGAGTTTTTTGCCCCTTCTGGAAGGTTCTTTTCCTGCTGGAGGTCAGCAAGCTGCAAGGTCTAGCAATGATTGATCCCAGCCCTGTGTGGCATTTTACAAAGCTGAGTAACAACAGTTTGAGCCCCTGCACAGTAAAAGTGGTTTTATGTTTCCGATGCTTGTCCTAAAGTAGCTTTAGAGGTCAGCATTAATCAATAAATCATTCTGATCATATGTATCCTCTCCGGGGTCCCATTAGCCAGTGGTGATGACTTAGTTGTCTCACCACCAGCTTCCTTAGACCAGAAGTCCTTGGGACCGTGAGTTCAAATCCCTGTTGAGCTGGGGTAGCTCTTGGCTCTTCTGAGGTAGATAAATTGAGCTTCGCAGAATTTGCTGTACAGAGATTTCTACAAAGCTCATCTGCTAGCCAGTGGCAGAATGATATCTATGGCCCCCTTTTTTTTAAAAGGGAGACAATCCTTGTATCTTCTCTTTTCATCCAACTGTCAAATAAGGCAGATCTATGGCTTCTGAGATGGCTGGCGTCATTTGAGTCTTTAAAAAAGAATGTCATGCGAATGACGGCCTTTTGTCAATAATCCCACACCCTTCACAGTGTGCAGAGGCTTGAGGGCTTAGGAGAAAGGTGGTTGCAAATCCAGTGATCCCCAAACTACAGAAGATGATCGCATTCAGGACTTAATAAAGAACGGGACTGTTGTAAGCCCCCTTGAAAGACAGGAACAGGCTTTCTACCACATTCTGCCATGTGTAGTCCCAGGGCAGGCCTCTAAATGAAGGTGTCGAGGTCCTACCACCCAGATGCTCCCTATCCCTAACAGAGATTCCTGCTAACTATTTTTTTTTCTCCATGTGGCTTGTGACAGGTGAGATTATCAGGCTGAAAGTAACATTGGTGCCTTATTGTCCTTCTGTTGCCTGGAAGGCACACGATAGAGAGAGACCTGCAGGCCCAGGGACCTTGCTCACACTGCGTATTTATACACACAGACATTCGTGGAATGTTGGAAAATGCAGCTGACTGAGTTTTAGTTGGGTATGGTTACGACTAAAATTGGAGTCCAAAAGTATCAGAAATACTCCCCTAATTGAGACGCTCCGCATCCTTTAAAAAAAAGTCCTAAACAGTACGTGATTAATCCTCTTCTGAGAATCCCTGGGAAGTCAACCAAGGGTCAATATTATCTTCTGGGCTTGTGCATAAAGAAGGAGCCCCCGGATGGTCGTTAGGAACTGACCATTGTAATCGTTTATGTCACTGGGCTGGAAATGGCATGAGAACTATATGATCCCCGAAGCCCTTGCCTGTCATCCTGGCCGCTGGAGAGGGATGTGAGCAAAGTGTGGGGCTGCAGTTCTGTTCGGGAGCCCAAGCCTCTCTCCCCTTGTCCTTGTACCAAGGAGTCTCTCGATCCTGTTGTCAGAGCCCCCCGGGGAGGTGGCGGGTTAGCGGACAGTGAGAGATCCAAGCTTGGGAGCTCTAGTTTCTCCGTGGCTGGGCTGCCTGAGGTTCCCAAGGTCACTCGGTGAGATGCTGCCCATGTGGCAATCAGTTCCTAGGTCCCCTGACTCCGCATCCTCCTCGCTATCCATTAGACCATGCAGCCTCTCCCCGCCAAGGAGACACACTCAGGACACTTTAATTTCAGAGTTAGATTCAATGTCTATTTTTTAGCTATTTGCTTCAACATTCTGGGAAAGTAAGGCTTGAATTTCCTACAATCCAAATCATTTTCTAGTTTACTTATAAGTGATTCTGAAACAGTTGGCCCTGGAAAGCTGACAACTTGATAAAATATATCTTTCAAATCAACCCAGTGCTGCCTTTATATATAGTTAAATCATCCAAATCCAGGGTGCCGAGTTAAGAAACGGAGATCTTCTGTTCTCAGGCTGCCTGTCACTTTGGGTAGGGAAACACACAGAGTTATGCCCGCTTATGCTTACTCAAGTGTGGTCTCGTGGGAAAGAAATAAGCACTGGCTTTTGGCAGGTTTATCTGCTTTTAGCCAATAAGAAATGGTTTCTGCAGTGATGTGCATTGGACAAAGGTGGTTTGGGGAGACTTAGTGTCAAAAGCAGCAGCTAATATAATGTTGATGGAGAAAAAGTTTTCATATATTTATTTATTTATTATTATTAAGGTTACAGGTGGAAGAACGATCCCGAGCTTTCAACACCAATGATGGCAGTTTCTATCGCTTTAAAAAAATAAATTGATCTGTACTTGAACTGATATGACATCTATTCATGACACCAAGCGGAGACTGATGTGAGATACCTAGCACTATCCCAGCACCCACCAAGGTGCCCAGACACGGCGGCTTCTCTCATTTTGCTACAACACGGTTGCATCCCATCATTTGGGACAAAGGGGGCCAAGAGCATGAAAAAATGAAGAGTCATTTCAAAACATTCCGGATTTCAGCAGAAGGGTTGTGATGCATTTCTATTTCAAGGTAAATCAGGGAAATGAAATCAGTCTTCATACCGCCCCTGTACTTGAGAATTAATTTAAACATTAATTTAAAAAGGGTACAGGTAAAGTGTAGTGATTCAGCTGATGGTCTTTAGATTTCAATAGCCCGAGTAAAAGTGTGGTGCTACTTGCTCAGTTTTCTTCCTTCATTTTTGTGTGGAGCTTGTTTTTCTAATGAGTAAGAATGTTAACAGTCAGTAGCCAAGTGCCTGAGCATCCTGGCAAGGGGCTGCAGTACCACGATTGGCCGCTGGGGCAAAGAGGCTGCATTTGACAAATGCATTCAACCAGGTTGCCAGGAGGGCAAGGGACCAGATGGGTACCCTTGCTCCGGATGGTAAGGAGAATTGGAAGCTAATTTAATATTCTCTGCCACATATAATGTCAGAGCCTGGGTTTCTGAGAAAGTTAGACCTGGGTTTGCCTCCTGCTTCTACAGTCCATTACAACCTTGGTATATAACTCTTGGCCCCAGAAAAATAATGCCCACGTGAGCTTCTTGGACAGTTAAACGAGTTAAGATAGATACAGTTCTTTGCTTAGTTACTGCCATAATAAGTGTCCACCAAACAGTGCCTGTTACTGTTATGTGCTTTATTTTTTTTATGTGTCTGATCATTATGTCTCAGTTCATGAACACGTAAGATCCTTAAGGGCAAGGCTTAGGTCATGGTCTCTTCTAAAGAACTTTGATACATTTGAGAACAGTTAATACACTTTTTAATTATTTGGATTCAAAATTGCCCCTATGGGTAGAGCCACTTCCAAGTGTTGACAGACCCTGAGTGCAATGCGAATTCCTATCCTTCTTTCGTGCAGAGGTTCTGTGGGTGAGGTTGAGGTCCCCTGGCTAAGTTAAAATGGAGATGGCATTTGAGGAGGAGAATAATACCTCCACAGCAAGGAATGTGCTGCT
This sequence comes from Callorhinus ursinus, assembly GCF_003265705.2. NCBI lineage: Eukaryota > Metazoa > Chordata > Mammalia > Carnivora > Otariidae > Callorhinus > Callorhinus ursinus. The sequence continues at coordinate 992,323 of NW_027397135.1, forward strand.
AAGCGTCCTGTTCAAGGCACGGTGATCATACCCATCTGTTTGCTGCTAATCTAGCGAGAACCAGAACACCGGAGAGGCCAGCCGTGTTTCTATAGTGATCCCAGGGCACAGAAATAGGAAAATATTTCAACACGCCTCATCTAACTGATGCTGTGTGCTGATTCACGTTTCCAGGTTGTAGGAAAATTGGATTTGTGTAAAGGAGGTGGACCTGTTGGATAAAATGACTCCAGTACACGGGTCCAAAAAAACAAAACAAAACAACCCATACCTGAAGGATCCTCTTCATAAAGTCAGGTTTAGCAGTGACTCTCCCACATGACCGATGCAAGGCAGAGAGTAATAAAGCAAACTCATCCCCAAAGCAGATGAAGCAAGATCAGACTGAAGATAAAGCATTTGGGGGTTTGAAGGGAAACTGAGCAACTTTAGAAAGGAATGATAATTCTAAACCAATATTTCTCTTGCATTTATTGATTTTTTTTTTTGAGGAGTTCAGTACTAGAGGTTTCCTCTTTTTTTTCCCCCCTTTTCTTTTGTGAGCTAGAGTAACTTTTGTGGTAGAAAGGAGCGGAAGGGGAGGTTTGGAAAGAACATCAAATATCTTTTTCACTATAGCTGGAATGTCTTGCTTTCCAAAGGTCTAAGAAAGTGACAAAAAGTGGTTTTCATGTTGGGGAAGAGAAGGAAGAGAATAGGAGGGTGATTTTTTTTTGAAGGCATTCCTGAAAGTATAATATTCACTCAGAAGAACTCAACTTGCAAATAGTAAGCTCTAATATGGCAAATACCTTTGAAAAACTTTGCTAGCAGATTTAAATCAAGAGTATTCTGTAATATTTATCTTAAACTGGTTTCATGCTTACTGTTACATTTTAAATTTGAGCCCACTCCATGTTGTGTCAGAGAATAAATAAAGGACAAACACCCAATTGTATAATTCACATTATAATTCAATGCTCTTAATCTTTGTCCCCTAAGCTTTCTGAAAGGAAGACAGGCTTGAGAGAACACAGTTCATTTTAAAGATTAACCTATTATTTAATTTTTACTCTGAAAATTTAATTTATACATTTAAGATAAAATGTGTAAATAACAATATGGCAAACACCAGGCTACCAACCACTCGGATTAAACAATATAACACTGCCTACAGTTGAAGCCCCTGAGCACCCCTCCTTGAACAAATTCCCTTCTCTCCTAAAATGTAACACCTAAGGGCGCCTGGATGGCTTAGTCATTTAAGTGTCCAACTCCTGGTGTTGGCTCAGGTCGTGATCTCGGGGTTGTGAGATCAAGCCCCGGGTCGTGCTCTGCGCTCTGCATGGAGTCTGCTTTGGACTCTCTCTCCTCCTTCCTCTGCTTCTCTCCCCGCCAACTCATGCTCTCTCTCGCTTTCAAATAAATAAATAAAATCTTTTTTAAAAAAGAAAAATAAATAAAATATGACACCTATCTTGTATCTGGTAAGTCATATTATTTTTCATAACTATTCAACATTTTTTCAAAAATGCATATCAAGTATCCATTTGGGCTGATAGGGACACAATGACCTAAGGAAATGTCTGTATCTCGTCTAAATCACCAAGTCAAATCCTGATTGTGAGTTTCTTGCCTAGCGCGGCATGTAGCACAAATAATGGAATGTTTTATAGACTGTGGCCGAGATTCCTGGATTATGGTATGATAGCTAGACACGCATTTTGCAAAAGGCCAGCTTAACCACAGAGTCCCATCTTTTAGTTAGCTGAGTGATCATGAAAGAATTGGCGAGTGTTCGTCGACTTTTGAGGCTTTTTTATTATTCACTAGTTAATTTGCAGTCTCCTGTGATTCTGCCCTCCTAGCCCTGTCACTAGTCTTCATCACAGCCGCAGATGCCCAGGACTGTGCTTGTGATGAATTGGGGTAATATATTAAAAGGGTTTGCAAAACTGTACAGCACGAGACAAATGTCGTTGTAATCTCTCTGTTACTGAGGAAGAAGCCAGAGGTTCCGGAGGTGCCAGTTAAAAGAAAAAAGAACAAAATCTCAGAGTGGGCTTTGCAAACTAGTTATTACACATGAAGGACTTTGTCTTAGATTTTTAGAGCTTTATAGCTGGAGGGAATCTTCAAGACAGTCCAGTTCATCCCGTTCATTTAAAGATGAGAATCTCAATAGAGAAGTTATATAACCTGCTCCAAACATTCAGGATCCTTCAAGAAGATTCAGGATGGAAACCGCCCCTCCCCACGCCTCCTCCAAGGCTTTTCTCTCTTCTCTGCTTTCCTCTGGGAAGGGATATCTAGCTGGGGAAGGATATATAGAATTTAACCATGGGCCACATAGGTACAAACACCTTGACTTGATTTCAAAATAATGCTTCTGTGTCCTCTGGCCAGGCTGCCCTAAACAGAATGGCTTTCTTCCTCATCAGACCTTGTAAATACATCACATTTTCCAGGTAGGGTTTTCCTTTGTTTCTACTTCAGAGAATGTGGTCTCTTTCATTCTAGTCACCACCAGGTATGTCCTTAGAACTTCTTTGTATTTATTGTAATCTGTGAATATTGTTTTACAGCTTGTAAATTAGATATAGAATTGGATACCGAGGCAGAGCACAGAGTGTTAAAAATGTTCAATTCCAGTGGGGGAACCAGCAAGCGGTTAAGGCCTGCTGCATATAATGTTAATATTACATTAAGTACTATGTTATTGCACGAGATGCTTATTGTTAATGTCTGTAGGGAGGACCCGTTCCAAAGATTTCAATTTCAATAAACAGATTATGCAGTTCCACCATATACAATTAAGGAGGTGGTAATGAAATGGTTATAAAGTCCCTGGTGGGCCTGTCATCTTTTTTTTAATTTTGTAAATAACATCAGAAGCACTGGAGGGAAGTGCTTATGCATTTATTTATTATTGATTTTTTAAAAATACATTTAACATTACTAGTTATTGCAAATCCAGTCTCCGTGAGTTGAAGATAAGCTGTTTCTACATTATTAAATGTTGAACATATAGGGAATTGTGAAGTGGTATCCTTCATGTAAATATATTAAATATTAATGAACAATGATTGCAAGAAATTAATTTGAAGCTACATTTACTCGGCAAATAAAACCTTTTCAAGGTTTTACCCTATTGTTGCACAAAATGCACATTGTAAACATCCCTTTGGTGAATGGTTTATGTGATGGCAAGTGATTTTATCCTGCAGCTGGATCCTGAACAGCCGCAAAAAATCAAGTTGGATTAAACATGCACTGTTTTAACGGGCAGCAAATTGTTGGAGAGGTGACTTCAGTAAGCTCCCAAACTTTGAGGTATCCCTAAATAGTTAACTGCTCTTCCTTCTTGGGACCATAATAAAGCAGGAAAAATGAATGCTGGATGAGTAGCAGCCAATTTTTCTCCTTGGAGTAAGATGCTTAATACAGTAGATAAACACTCAGGATGCCAGCCATTCACGCTGAGGGGCAGGGGTTGGAAGCAAGCTGCCTGGATTCCATTTTTCCAATTTCAGCCAGTTGCATAACTTCTCTGAACTTCTGTATCTTCATCTGTAGGATGAGAGTAATGATAATATATTCCTCCGAGGGTGGTAGGGAGATGAAAGGACCAGCACCCAGTAAGCACTAAACCAAGCACACTGCTCAGGGTGCTCAATAACTGTTAGCTCTTTTTAAAAGTGTTTTTCATTCACTCTGGGGTATTAGGAAGTAATAATAAAAATGAATAAAATAAAAATTTTAATAATAAAAATTAAATTAAGTCATAGTAAGGAATTATTAAATATGCCATCTGGCAGGACTGAGGATACAGTGATAAATACTACTCCTCAAGTTTCATGGATTTTGCTGAGGGAGTTTAGATGCCCTCTGCCACTGCTTTTATGGGATTATTATGTTCTTATAGGCTTCCCCTTATCTTTCTTTTTTTCTTTTCTTTTATTTATTTGTTTGTTTATTTGAAGTACAGTGACACACAATGTTGCATTAGTTTCAGGTGTACAACGCAGTGATTCGACAACTCTATACATCATGCTGTGTGACCATCAGCCACCACGAAACGCTATTATGGTACCACTGACCATATTCCCAAAGCCGCGCCTTTGTCTCCAGGCTGGCTTCCATAGTTCACTGGCACTTTATAATTACTCACAGATGTAACAGCCGCTTTTCTTTCTCTTTCTCTCCCCCAACCTGGTCTTCAGTGCTCTTCCGAAGAGTGCTATTGGACAGAAAGCCCCCCCGCCAAGCCTCAGCTCTGCTGAGCACTGAATATAATTAAGCCACTCAGAACGTATTGTCCAGAGACTCACTCTTTCACAGCCTTGCCTATCATTTTTAGTATCTATATAGTCTTCTTTGAAGGTTGAAGTTGTATGTGCCTTTCTATTGGGTAAACACAGAAGCATAGAGCTCCGGGGCGCCTGGGTGGCTCAGTCGGTTAAGCGACTGCCTTCGGCTCAGGTTATGATCCTGGAGTCCCGGGATCGAGTCCCGCATCGGGCTCCCTGCTCAGCGGGGAGTCTGCTTCTCCCTCTGACCCTCTTCCCTCTGGTGCTCTCTATCTCTCATTCTCTCTCTCTCAAATAAATAAATAAAATCTAAAAAAAAAAAAAAAGAAGCATAGAGCTCCATCTGGATAATTATTGTGGACCTACTCTGTGCGCGGCCCTTCAAGAAAAAAATGCATAGAACACATATTGAAATGGGTGTTATATTAGGTACTGCAGCAGGAAGAGGTAACAAAAAGAAAGGTGGTAGATGAGAAATAGATAAGATAGGAGGAAGGGAAGGAAGGAAGGAAGGAAGGGAAGGATGGACGGAGGGCAAAAACAAGGCAAAATGTACTGTTACGCAGAGTTGAATTTGGGAATTTGGTCATGAGAAAAATGAGAGAGAGGGGTTGGGGAGGGGAGGAAAGGAAAGAGGAAGGAAAGAGAAAAGAAAAAAATCTACTTAAACTTGTCAAAAATGAGAGAGGACCAGTGGCTCCCAACCAGAAAGACATGCCTTCTTGGAATCTTAGGATGCCATGCACAGTTTAAACAAGCCAACCCCCGACCTGAGATTCTTCCGTAACATGAGAGGGCTGCCATCCTGACTGAGTGTCTCTGAAGGTGTGGACAGGAGTGGAATCGGTACGGGACACTGGGAAATAGGAGTTGGGGAGCTATCAGGAGACCCTGTAGAGGACAGTGTCCCAAAAGTTGATAGAGTGTTTCTAAAAGAGGGTGGGGCTACTGCAGAGTACGTATTATAGCTCTAACACATGGTAAACACTTAATAAATGCTAGTTATTAAAATCACTTATAAATCCTGTATGGAACATCCAGTAAGGTGAAAAATAAGAGGCAAGTGGATTTCATGATTTCCATAAACTGGTGTCCAGTGGAAGGCTTATTCTAGAGCTTAGGGAACAGTAGGCTCGGAGAAAAGTCACTCCATCCGTCCTTCATGACTCTTCTGATTCCTTCCACTTTAGTGTCTCCAACTGGTCTCTTGGCTTGGAGTCTCTGCTGTAAGCCATAGCTCAAAACCCTTCAGTGTCCCTGTTCCTGTCCCCACTACTCCATGACCCACTCCTCAGTCATCTACAAGAGGGGGCCGATCTGTGTTCTGCTAATGGGACACTGCTTTTTTGAACCCGATATTTATCTCAAACTGGGCTTATGTCTTCTCACTTCTGGATCCCTGCTCAAGCCTATTCTCCTCTCTCTGTTCGTTGAAATCCTGCCCACAAGCTCTATGTAAACATCGGCATCCTTCATGAAGACTTTGCTAAGTGATTCTTTGGAACCGGGTTCTTCATACAAGTTAGAATATTATACATGTTCTGAAAGCATATGTAATATTCTAACTTGTATGATAGTTGTGGAATTGGAAATGTCTCCTTTCAGAGGTAAGCCCCTCGGAAGGGCTGGCGACTGGAGTGTTTAAGTTCCCAGAGGATAACCTTTGTGAGAGAATTGTTGAGAAAGAACATTCCCCCTTTTTATGCTTCCTTGAGTACCCAATACAGTGTCTCGCATGTGACAGTTACCTGTTAAACGGATGTTGAATTGAACTCACGGCGATCACGGACATCTTCCATTAATCCTTAGGTCTTCACACTTTGTGCACAAAGTGGAAATAAATTATGTTGAAAATTCTGGGTCAGACTATCAGAGCTGCGAGGGCTTGGCAGAGGAGCAAACATTAAAGAGGGGACTCACCACATCCTGGTTATCTGTTCTCGTCTGCCATGTATTCTGGTCGCCATCTTTTCCTAAGCGCAGTCTCTTAGACACTTTTCCTCCTTTTTCTCTTTCTTTCCTATGCTGAGATTTATCGTCACAAATCTCTTGATAGGGAGATGGCTTAATACCTTACACTTCATGAAGTCCTTTATCTTTTCAAAAGCATATCACCTGCATCTCATTGAAATGGATAGGCTACTTGAGTCAACTCTGTCTACCTTGAGTATATTCCTTTGGGCTCACTTGGTCTCATTTCTGCGAAGGCCAGTAGAATTGTAGTACTAATATTTAGTATTTCCCCAGTTTTCAATCTGCCAAAGACAGCCGTATGACAGATATGTTGGCATAGGTATTAAAACCCTGCCAGACAGATCCATATCGATATCTTTGTTTTATAGGTGAAACAAAGGAGCCCAGAGAGGTCAAGTGATTTTTCTCAAGGTAGCTGGCTGCAGAATGGCCCATGTAAACTGATGAGGTGTTCTTCAAGGCCTGAGAGCAAAGCCATGTGGGTGTCACTTTGTTCCTGGTCCCATTGGTCAGGGACAGTGCCTCATCGCTCCCCAACTTCATGATATAAAAGCACAACTATGGATGTTAGGGACTATCAGGGAAAAAGTGAAGAGGGAAAAAGGTAAATGGATCACGCATGAGAGGAAATAGACTGCCCTGCCCCAACGTAAGTCCACTTTGCTGTGGTATTTAGGATAAGAATTTGGTGTCTTCTTATGCATCAGTATCCCATGTGGTGTGCTGGTCATCTTCCCCAATGTTCATTTAACCTGCATGGTGTAGTAATGCTGTCCTTTAATCAGAAAACATGCACCTGATCCACCATTCATCATGATACAGGCTTTGGGTAGTTTTTTTTTTTGTTATTTGTGGGGATTCCTTTCCGCTGATCCACCTATACCCAGCTCATGGAGTTTCCATGGTGACCAGGATATATTATTATAAGACACATGGTTTAGGGCTATGGGTAGAGTCTGTGGCTGTAGAACATGAAAAAGCTAAGTGAGTGTAGCAAGAGAGAAACTTGGTAAGTGCAGCCAAGTAATATTATGGAAATGGCACAGGGAGGGGGAGACGTGAGGACTTAGTGCAAATAAGACTTAGTGAGGAGCATTTAAAGTAATTAGGGCACTTTTCTTTTCTTTTCCTTCCTTCCCTCCTTCCTTCCTTCCCTTTTTCTTTTCTTTCTTGCTTTTTTAAAAATTTTTGTTTCTTACAATGGACACTCTACAGAAGAGTGGTACATGTCCACCAACCAGGCCTGATTGCATGCCAACCTGACAGTGTTTTATTTCTGGTAGTCCTAATTTCCCCCCAGACTCAGATAGTCTCCATTTAGCAATTCAGATAAATCCCCATGATGCAAGCTGCTCTCAGTCCTGTGGTGCTGTGTTTCTCAAAGTGTGTTCCATGGAGTACCACTTCAGCAGAATTTTCACAGGTATAAAGCAAAACTATAGTTCTGGGGTCAGAGAAGTTTAGAAGACACTAAATTAAGCAGTCTGGCCTTCTCGGAGCCAGTATGTCATCCTGCTGGTAAATTTCTAAGGTGGGGGAGGGGTAGTATTCAGTGTTTCCCAGCCTTCTCAATAAATAAGACACTCTTCCCTAGAACATACATTATGATCTTTTGAGACGTGAAGACATGGCGTAAATACTGTTTTGCAGGCACCACCTGTGACATCGTTCATTGTATCAGCCCAGGAAAGGTAGGACCTAGTAACCACGTGTCTCTCCTGCTTCCCCACACACCCTGGAGGGTCTGTATGCCGCTGTGCCAGCTCCTTGGTCGGCTTTCAGAGAGCTGGCTTGTGACACTTTGCCAGCATGACTTTAACTCTTACGTTCCCTCCGGAGACCATTATAAAGGCAACATGTCAGAGAGGGTGGGGTCAAATAAATGCTGACTGAGGCGACATGAGTATCAAGCCCGGGTCCATTAGAGGATTTCTGAAAAGCTCCCAAGAAGCATGTCTAAACCCTCAGTATCGATTTAAAGGAGCCGCTTTGATCCCCCTGCTTGATTCTCTAGCGGACACAGCAGGCTACCCCCTGGAGCTGACTAGCGTCGTGGAGAAGTTTCTAGAGCACGCGGTGGTGGAAGAGACAGCACAGAGAACCAGGCATGGCGCGTGAGGCGCTGTACATAGTGGGAGGGGTTGCGGAGGGAGATGCGGGGTCTAGTCCCTGCGTTGATGCCTTCCGTCCGAGGTGACTTTAAACAAGTCCCTTAAAACCTCTCCTGGCCTCAGTTTTCCTCTTTCACATACGACTGTGTGTTGGTCAGGGTTGATGGGAGGAAAGTTAATGGAACTTAGGGATCGAGGAGACCTTCGAGATCATGCATGTTCCCTGTCCTATGCAGGTTCATACGAGAGAATGCAGAGACTGACTTGCCAAAGTAGAGGTGAGTTGATAATGCAGCCATTTCTAAGCCTTGGCAATATGCTGAGCACGGTCTAAGTGCTTTACATATTATTGAGCTTAATTTTCTCTAACATTACCAGGAGGGAACTGGTAGCCTTACTTTGCAAATGAGAAAGTTGAGGGCCACAGAACTTAGGTCACTTGTCTAAGTCCATGAGGTGGCACCGTCAGTGATAGATTTGACTGAACCCCTTCTGTTGGGCTCAGAGCATATTCTCCCTCACCTCCCTGCTCTCCATTTCCTTGCCTCCCCGCCTCCCTGGCCCGACTGCATTGCCTATAACTGTGGTACTTGCCTTTTGGTTTTTTTATGTTCTTGCGCCATATTATTAGACTAGACTTTTTAGCGGTTCTGCAATTGAAAAATGCAATTCCCATTAAAAAAAAAAAAACAAAAAACAAAAAAAGAAAGAACAAACCAAAACTAAAAGAAAACAACCTGCCTACAGTGACCACTCTATCTCCCTGGCAGACTGTATTGCCCTCTTGCTAGTGCTGCCCTGTGGCCAAACGACGCTCTCTCTTCTGGATGCGTGTCGTTCTACCACATTCTGTTAGATAGGAATTCTGTTTTTAAGTTTTATCTGCCGCCTCTTACTTGCAACTATCCAATTCTACTTTATATCTTTGAACTTCTCTGCTCCCAGTTCTGTCTAATGGACATCACAGTAAATATCTCTTCAGCTGTAGGACAAGTAAATGATATACATTGGTCAAAATTTGGTGGCCCACCCTGCTAGAGTTTTCAGCTCACCCATAGAGTGGTATAGATTAAAGGCCAAGTTCCTGAACCCTGGTTGGGCACTCTTTGTATCATACCTGCGCTGGAATCTACATGCCTTATTCATTTCTCCTCTGCACCAGAAAGATGATTTTCTTCGTGTATCTCTAGCACTAATATCATACGCTTGCATTATTTATGAATTTTAAAAAGACTTTTATTTATTAGTGACAGTTTTTGTGAACTAGCCACCATTAAAACAATTACTAAGTTGCTTTGGTCTGTTTCAAAATTTTTATTTCATTTTATTTATTTATTTTTTCTCTTCACCAATTTTATTATTTTATTATGTTATGTAAATCACCATACATTACATCATTAGTTTTTGATGTAGTGTTCCGTGTTTCATTGTTTGCATACAACATCCAGTGCTCCATGCAGAACGTGCCCTCTTTAATACCCATCACCAGGCTAACCCATCCCCCCCCATCCCCAGAACCCTCAGTTTGTTTCTCAGAGTCCATAGTCTCTCATGGTTCATCTCCTCCTCCGATTTCCCCCCCTTCATTCTTCCCCTCCTGCTAACTTCTTTTTTTTAAAAAACAAATAAGGTATTATTTGTTTCAGAGGTACAGGTCTGTGATTCAACAGTCTTACACAATTCATAGCACTCACCATAGCACATAGCCTCCCCATTGTCTATCACCCAGCCACCCCATCCCTCCCACCCCCCATCACTCATAAGTATTTGTCTAGCATTCAAAACCTGCCCAGGATAACTCTAAGCATTGTGAAAGGGAACAAGGAGGTGTAACATGCAATCTTATTCCTCAAGGAGCTTCTAGTCTGCATGACATAGAATCGTGAAACAGGTTAAACAATGCACACACACACAAAAAATCATCATGGACAGTAAATGCCCTCAGAGTTATTAAGAGAAAACAAACTGTGGATTTCAGGGGCTTGAATTGGATCTCAAGTGGTGGGCTTAACTGTGATAAATAAAATGAGGGCATTCCAGATCTAGAGATGGTAGGGACAGAGTTACAGCCACAAATGAGCCTGTGCAGGTGACTCAGTTGGGAGGGGTTGGAAAGGCTGTGGCTAAGTTTACTTGAGCAGTCCTGGGAGGTGAGGATCACTTTGAAAGGTCCAGAGCCTGGGGTAGGGGACTCATAAACTCCTTTGAAGACTCATGCTTTCTCCTGAGGGTGGTGCAGAGCACTGATAGTTTCTTCTGTCTCTACTGGTTTTCCTTCCTCCACCTTCCGCTTAAATGCTGGAGGTATAACATGCAATCTTAGTCCTCGAGTTCTCGAGGGTTCTGTCCCCATATCCTTCCTGGGCTTTATTCTTTAGTCCTAAGCTTTCATTAATATTTGCATGATTCCAATATGAGTTTTTCTATCTGGACCGTGGGACTCCCATCTGTCTGACTGTCCCCAGACTATCTCCACCTGGATACTCCATAGACATCTCAAACTCAATATGCCTGTGATTTTTATGCTCTACTTCCTTTGCCTTCTGTTGATTTTGTGCACCATATACCTGGTACCACAGTCTTAGAGGACGATTAATCTGATCCATCATTTTATATCTCCTACCTACTTTGTTAACTCCTCCCCGGTGGTAACCTCAAACATGTGGAGAGATGAAGCATATTCCCCAGCCCCAACTCAACCACAAGCAGAAGCTTCTCTAACTTAGTAGCTCCTAATTTTTCATATTAAAATGAGGTGAGAGGGAGTTATTACTCAATTCTCCTGAGCATCTCCCATGTGTACAGAAAGTATGCATATTATTAAATGTGTTTGTTTTTCTCCTGTTAAAAAAATAACAATGAAATAACAGGACATGAGAGCCAGGCAGACGACTAGTATCAAACATATAAGTGAAATCATACGATATTTGTCTTTCTGCTATTTCGCTTAGCATAATACCCTCTGGTTGCAACCACATCATTGCAAATGGCAAGATTTCATTCTTTTTGATGGCTGAGTTATATTCCATACACACACACACACACACACACACACACACACACACACCACATCTTCTTTATCCATTCATCTGGGCTCTTTCCATATTTTGGCTATTGTGGACATTGATGAGCAGGAATTTTTCTGTCTTCGATGGTACCAGAACTGAGTTGGGGTGGGCTTTCTGAAGGAAGGTAAAAGTCAAAATGTCTCCAAAGGCCACTGTTCTTATAATATTGCAAGATTGTAAGTTCTTAGGAGATAGGGAATCTTCTGCCTTGTTCCACAATTCTCCATTAGCAGCTCATTTTCTCTGCAAATACTCAAATATAAATTGAGTAAGACCTCTGGAATGAGAATCAGTTGTGTCCGTGTTTCCCAGCCTGGGATGGAGGATGTTAGAGGGGACTCTGTGTAAATGATTCGTATACTGCCCCATGCCTAGCATAGGTGCTTCCCAGAACCTTGTGCTTGAATTTTACCACTTAGAAATATAGAGTTCACTGAAGAAAAAAAAAAAAAAAAAAAAAACCTGCTAAGTCAGAAAATGATGATAGTCCTGAGAAATACATACAACTTGCAGGCCGTTGCCTTTTCCCATCACGCAAAGAATTTCTGGTATTAGAGATTATGCAGTGCGAAAATTTTGTTCAGGATCTTTAAAAAAATTCAAGACCCCCCCTCCCACTGCTGCACAAAATATATAATTGGGTACAGAGAGGGCTAGAAAATCAATTACTTGAAGGTTCCCTTGTACTGGAAATATGTTCAACTCCCAAACTTCCTTACTCTTTGCCCTCAGCCCCAACTGAAGACTATACCAGGGAATCTATTTCCACTAAAATATGGAAGATTAAAGTTAGATCAGTTATAAAATCAATTGCCTAAAACATTTTACTTGAGTCCCTGGATCCCTAGAGACTCTGAAGCAATAGTGGCAGGTCATTAACCATTTTTATTGTTTCAAAAACCAAATAAGAATTTGCAGATTTACTCATAGTAAGCACCTGGAAAATCAGATTTCTTTTGTTAGGCCAAAGTTATGTTACCTTTGTAGAAATATGCTAATCTGTAACTCTTAAAGAACAGTCGTGTGTGTGTGTGTGTGTGTGTGTGTGTGTGTGTGTGTGTGTGTGTGTTTAGAGAGAGAGAGAGAGTGCTCGGGAGTGGGGAGGGACAGAGGGAGATGGAGAGAGAGAATCTCAAGCAGGCACCACACCCAGCGTGGAGCACCACATGGGGCTCGAACTCACAACCCTGAGATCATTACCTGAGCCAAAATCCAGAGTTGGACGCCTAACTGAACTGAACCACCCAGGTGCCCTTCATATGTATTTTGTAAATCAAAATGAGATGAAGATATTATTATGGTTAAGTAAGTGCAGTTTATTTGGCTTAAAAGTTTTCTAACACCTGGATGCCTTTGAGAAAAAGTTAGTCAAGCTCTTGATGGTGGAAAAACCTGAGAACCTAAGAGAAAGGGGAGGGAGGAAAAAGAGTTCTTCAAATAGGGGATCTAGGTGAATAAAGATCCAAAAGCAAAAAAAAAAAAGTAATAATTAGCCAATAAATATAATGAAAATCAGGAACTGATCAACCTCAAGGAGTAGAACTTTTCTCAATCCCAACTCAAAATCCATGTCAAGTGTTGTAGATCCGAGGTGAGATGTTGTGGTTTGTGATGAATAATCACAGCCTCCAAAGAACATCTCCCCATCCATTCCCCACCCCTTCAGGATTGCTCGTGTCAACTCTCTGTTCCTGATAGATCTCTGTCATATCTCTGTCATTGTACCTAGCCACAAATATCTCTTTGTGTTTCTCTCATCCACCAGACTGTGTCATATCTCTTGACATTTTCAGTACCCAGTATAGTGTCAAACACAAATGAGGTATTTCATGCATGTTGGTTGAATTAATTAAAAAATGAATGAGCCTTGCCGCCAAAACCTAGGATATTTTATCGTTTTAGGTCCCATTTTTCCAAACTGGTATTTTATAGACAGTGGTTTGGTTTGTTGGTTCCACAATTAAAAGTAACTTTGTAGAATGCTATATACCATCATCCCTTATAGATGTTCATTTTACATATTAGAAGTAGTTGGACATTCTCACCAAGATAAACTTGACTTGGCTTGGTATTTCCCAAACTCATTTGATCATGGAAACTTTATTTTCTCACTAAATTATAGTTCCCTGAGAATTAATGTTCTGCAAGACACTAAGAACCAGTTTTTTGGAGAAATAAGTTGTACTTAGGAAGAGATGCAGTAGACTTTCATTTTTGTCAGAGCCCAAGGTCAGCCTATCACGTGAAAGCTGGATCATATCTCTAGTGATTGGAAAAAATCACACCCCAAGGGAACTGGGACCTTGTCCCTACCTGCTCCCATTCCTGGGCTCTCTGGAGCTTTTTCCTTCCCCTAGGATCCTTGTTTACCTTAATTGATCTTTGTTCATGGCTGATGAACTATTAAACCTGCCTGTGGAATGCAAGGTTGGAATGTTCAACTTGGAAAGAGACTTTCTGGAGGATAAAAGAGACATTTCTCTGACCAATAGGGTCCCAACTTTGAGGGGGTTTCCTTACAGACTAACGTTAGCTCAGTGAGTTTTATATGTGGATACAAAGAACCAAGATCTTGGGAAATTTTTATGGCCTTTTCTGCTCACTTATAAGACATGCTCTTGGTAGCGCAGGCAAATGTTATAGGCTTCTTCCCTCATTCCTCATGTTCCATTCTCCAGTAAACATTTCGAATATTTTGGTTTAAATTCTTCAAGACTTTGTGTATATTCAGACAAACTTGATTTTTTAAAAAGTTTTATTTATTTATTTGAAAGAGAGAGACAGAGTTAGCGAGAGAGAGAGAGAGAGACAGAGCATGAGCAAGGGGGAGGGGTTAAGGGAGAGGGAGAAGCAGGCTCCCCAGGGAGCCCAATGTGGGGCTCCATCCCAGGACCTGGAGATCATGACCTGACCTGAAGGCTGATGCTTAATGGACTGAGCCAACCAGGTGCCCCCAAACTCATATATATATATATGCAAACATATATATATATATGAAAGTAAATAGTTAATATATAGGTCTATAAAAAATACTTTTGTTTTGTTACAAAGTAGGCTCATCCTAGGAATATCATTTAGAACTTTTGTTTTTACCCAACAAAACATCATCCACATCTTTCTATAGCTTACTTTCTAGTATCTACATAGTATCCTAGTATTCCATGTTATGGATGATTCATAATTTATTTAAGGAGTCTTCTCTTGATTGGTTTATCTTTGAGTCATTTGTAAAATATTTACCTGTAAAGATGATGTCTCCATGAATATGCTTCTGTAACCATCTGCGTGTTAGTGTGACTCTTACTACAGAAAGGACATCTAGAGATGAAATTTCTGTCTCCCGTGTATGAACGTCTTTCACTTTCAGAGATACTACAGACTTTCCCTTCAAAAGGACTGTACCATTGTTGTTTTTTTTTTTTTTAGGACTGCACCATTGTATAACTTCTCCAATTCCTAGTGCTGTTAAGCACATTTTCTCGTGTTTGTTAGCTATTTATATTTCCTTTATGAATTGTTTATTCATGTCTTTTGCTATTTCCTATTAGATTATCTTTTTATTGTTGATTTATAGGCAATGTTATATTTTATGAATGTTAGTGCTCTATTATATATGTGGAAAAATTGTATACCAATTCTTTTTTTTAAAGATTTTATTTATTTATTTGACAAAGAGAGACACAGTGAGAGAGGGAACACCAGCAGGGGGAGTGGGAGAGGGAGAAGCAGGTTTCCAGCGGAGCATGGAGCCCGATGCGGGGCTCGACCCCAGGACCCTGGGATCATGACCTGAGCCGAAGGCAGACACTTAATGACTGAGCCACCCAGGCACGCCTGTATACCAATTCTTTGTGGTCTTCCAAATTCATTTGTGCCCCAGAGAAGTTATAAATTCTATATAGTCACACGTGTTACACTTTTTCTTTTGCCTTTTAAGTTTATATTATGCTAGTAAGGCTTTTTTTAACTCAAGCCTATAAAACTATGCCTATATTTTCATTTGGCACTTTCTCAAATTCATTAATTTTTTCACAAACAGATATTTAATCTATATAGAATTTATTTTTGTGGATGGCATGTGGTAGGAATTTTCAAGTTGGGAAAGATATTACAGAAAACGTATCTACAATGGTTAACACTATTACATCTTACAAAAGAAATTTTAAAGTCTTCTAAAAAATAAAATTAGATATTTTGTCAAGTATCGGTTAGAATCTATGTTTATTTTCTTAAGAGACATAATATGACAAAATGCTTCGTATTTGTTTAGATCCTTAAAATTGTCCAAACATTTTTGCATCTGGATTCTCTTTTTCAGCGTCATGGTGACCTTACGGGGTAGACAGAGCAGGTGCTATTATCTGTCTCCAATGACTTGTCTAAGGTCTCCAAGATAATTAATGGTTGTATTGATGCTAGAAATCAGCTCTCTTTAAATCCAGTACTCTTTCTACTATTCCAGCAGTTATAACCTGCGCACCAGGTAGCAGAGTCAAACAATATAGATGTCTTCCCTGGTCTGCATTAGACGTCTTCCCTCCTTTCTGCATTAGAAAAAAACTCCCAAGGCAAAAGTCTTGACTATAATAAAAGTGAAAGACTTAGGTTAAGCAATATAGATTTGTTAAAACCATTGGCCATGAGGCCTTTCTGCCCATCTCTGGCCTAACATAAATGGCCGTGACTGAGTTACAAACTTGCTGGAAATGGGACGAGGCTGGGTGCAGGTGCAGGCTTACCTGGAGAGGCACAAATTGTGCCCGTGTAATTCCTAATACAAGCCAGGAGAAAATTGCTAGCACAATTGAGAGTTGTTAACACAATAGAAAGGACTCTGGAGGAAAACCTGATGTGTGTCTCCTGCATCTTTTTGTCCCCACTGCCATTTTCCGAGGGGATAAAATGAGATGACATTGGGAAGAAAAGTACCACACCAGAGCCGGCCGTGATTGCTGCTTTAAATGCCGCGCAGCTGCGCCGGGGTGGCCAGATTGATCTATTTCAAAGCAATGGTCATTATATTGCATTTTACTCTGAAAATGCAGTGCCTTTCTGTTTCCCGACTTGTCTGTTGTGATGGATGGCGTGATGCTCTACCTCAGTACATTATTTTATGTTTAACAATCCTGCATCGTGGAATTAGCGGAGGTATACATTTCAATAGCACTCCACCCCCCCCCACACACACACACAAAGAAAGTCTGGACCATGAAGAGAATGCAGATCAGGGGAGAGGGAGTTTGAACAGCAGAAAAGAGTTTTTTTTTATTTTGTTCAGACAACTGTTCTTAAGATCTGATTACATCCAGGGCACCTGGGTGGCTCAGTCGGTTAAGCGTCTGCCTTCGGCTCAGGTCATGATCCCAGGCTCCTGGGATTGAGTCCCGCATCGGGCTCCTTGCTCAGCAGTGAGCCTGCTTCTCCCTCTGCCTGTCGCTTGCCCTGCTTCTGCTCTCCCTCCCTCTGTGAAATAAATAAATTTAAAAAAAAAGATCTGATTACATCCAGCATCTAAATTTTACACCATTATCTTAATGCCTTCTGATTTTTATTCTCAGAGAAAATTCCTGTTCTTAAAAGAAATGACTAGAACCCCCCCCTTTAATTTCTCTCCTTTATTACTTAATTTTTAAAAGTCACTATGCTTTGAGAATGAAAGTTTTGGAGAGAATTGTTATGCGTGTACTACGTACAATGCAATCTGTGTACTATGGATGAGTTCATATGGCCAAGAGAGCTGAAAATTTCCAATTTCCTGGCTTTGAACAGCATAACCACGCAATTTCAATGTTGCAAAATCCTTATATGTATTTAATCGTAAACTAGGAATAATAGAGACAGAAGACATATTAAGACTTACCTAATCTTCATTTAATCCAAGAACCTACATATCTCCTTAGGATAATTAGCCATTTTAAATTACTTTTTAGCAAATACAGAATAAATGTCAGAATTAAAATGGAGCTCACCTATATCTTAGATGTATTTCATAGTATATATTCATCCTATAAGTTCTGCTATATAACACTGCCATGAGTTCTGCTATAAAATTATTAGCTAGAAATTAAATAATTTTCTTTGGTCAAAATGTTTTAGTAGCTATATTTAAAGACAGAATACCTGACTTTTAAGTATCAGGGCACATTTTAATTTGGAAAACAAATAATCTGTAAGTTATAATATTTCCATTACTTAGATTTAGATTTTTCTTAGTTTTAGCAAGCACCTTTCAGTGCTATTTTATAAAAAATTGAATCAAAAAGAAAGAAAAGGAGGCTGTCAGATTAAAAAAAAAGATGTTCAACTATAAAACAAAAATAATCCTTCAATTGGTTAATGGCCATCCTTAGTAAACTCCAGCAAGAAATCCAAATTCCAAGTACTTAGCCCTAGGACACCCACCATTGTTTCTTTCCATGTGGTCTCAGATAGGAAGACATGGTAGCCTGTCCTTGGCCCTGTCTTCGGCAGCAGCACCATCTACTCAATCTCCTCTTTGAAAATCACTTCAGCCTTTAACACGTCCAAGTGTTAACAATTTTTAAAGTCAGCAAAGACATCCTTATAAAGGCATACCTCAGAGACATTGTGGATTCAGTTCCAGACCATACAATAAAGTGAATTTTCCAGACCATACAATAAAGCCAGTCCAATGAATTTTTTGATCTCCCGGTGCCCATAAAAGTTATGTTTACATTATACTGGAGTCTGTTAAGTGTGCAATAGCATTATATCTTAAAAAATCATTCATACCTTAATTAAAAATACTTTATTGGAAAAAAATGCTATCATCTGAGTTTTCAGTGAGTTGTAATCTTATTGCTGGTGGAGGGTCTTGTCTCGAAGTTGATGGTTGCTGGCTGATCAGGGTGGTGGTTGCTGAAGTTTGGGCTGGCTGTGGCAATTTCTTAAAATAAGACAACAATGAAGTTTGCTGCTTCCTCAAACAATTTCTCTGTAACATGAGATGCTGTTTGATTGCATTTTATCCATAGTAAGGCTTTTTCAAAATTGGAGTCAAGTCTTCTCAAATCCTGCTCTACATTATCACCTAAGTTTAGGTAATATTCTAACTCCTTTGTGGTCATTTCAATAATCTTCACAGCATCTGCGTTAGGAGTAGAGTCCTTCTCAAGGAAACACTTCCTTGCTCATCCATCAGAAGCAACTCTTCGTTTGTTCACGTTTTATCATGAAATTGCAGCAATTCAGCCACATCTTCAGGCTCTACTTCTGATTCTAGTGACTTCCTCTACTGAAGTCTTGAAGCTTTCAAAGTCATCCGTGAGGACCGGAATCAACTTCATCCACATTCCTGTTAATATTGCTATTTTGATCTCTTCCCACGAATCATGAATGTTCTTAATGGCATCTAGAATGGTGAATCCCTTCTAGAAGATATACAATTTATTTTGCTCAGATCTATCAGATAAATCACTATCAGTGGCAGCAATAGACTTATGAAATGTATTTCTTCAGTAATAAGACATAAGAGTCGAAATTACTCCTTGATCCATGAGGAGTAGAACGGATATTGCATTAACAGGCATAAAAGCAACAATAATCTCATTGTCCATCTCCATCAGAGCTCTTGGATGAGCAGGTACATTGCCAATGAACAGTCATATTTTGAAAGGAATTTTTTTTTTCTGAGCAGTAGGTCTAACAGTGGGCTTAAAATATTCAGTAAACCATGTTGGAAACAGATGTGCTGTCATCCAGGCTTTATTGTTCCACCGAGAAAGCACAGGCAGAGTAGATTTAGCAAATTCTTAAGGGCCCTTGGGTTTTCAGAATGGCAAATGAGCATTAGCTTCTACATAAAGTCAGCAGCTGCATTAACCTCTAGGAGAGTCAGCCTGTCCTTTGAAACCTTGAAGCCAGGCATTGACTTCTCCTCTCTAGCTATGGAAGTCCTAAATGGCATCATCTTCTGATAGAAGCCTGTCCCATCTACAGTGAAAATCTGTTGTTTAGTGTAGCCACCATCACTTAGTATCTCAGCTAGATCTTCTGGAGAACTTGCTGCAGCTTCTACATCAGGATCTGCTGTGTCACCTTGTACTTTTATATCACGGAGATGGATTCTTTCCTTAATCCTCACAAACCAACCTCTGCTAGCTTCAAACTTTTTTCTATAGCTTCTTCATCTCTCTCAGCCTTCATAGAATTGAAGAGAGTTATAACGGACCTTGTTCTGGATCAGGCTTTGGCTTAGGGGAATGTTGTGGCTGGTTTGATCTTCTATCCAGACAACTCAAACTTTCTCCATATCAGCAATAAGCCTGTTCTGCTTTCTTATTCATGTGTTCACTGGAGTAGCACTTTTAATTTCCTTCAAGAACTTTTCCTTTGCATTCACATCTTGGTTTTTTGGCTTGACAGGCCTAGCTTTTGGCCTGTCTCCGCTTTCAACATGCCTTCCTCACTAGGCTTAATCATTTCTAGTTTTTTATGTAAAGTGAGGGATATGCGACTCTTTTCACTTGAACACTTAGAGGCCACTATTAATTGACTAAATTTTAGTAGTAGTGTGTCTCAGAGAACAAGGAAGCCCAAGGAGGGGGAGGGAGGTGGGGAAATGACTTATGGGTAGAGTGGTCAGACACGCCAACACTTATCATTAAGTTTGTCATCTTATGTTGGTCATGCCCCAAAACAATTACAATAGTAACATCAAAGATCACTGATCGCAGATCACCATAAATAATAATAATAATTAATAATAATAATAATAATAATAATAATGAAAAAGTTTGAAATACTGCAAGAATGACCGGAATGGGACCTAGACACATCATAGAGTGAGCAAATGCTGTTGGGAAAAATGGCACCAATGGACTTGCTTGAAACCAGGTTGCCACAAACCTTCCATCTGTAAAAAAAAATGCAACATCTCTGAAGCACAGTAAAATGAGACAGGACCTTATTTAACTTAACTTCCTTCATGCTCCACAGTTTTATGATTGTTGATGAGTTAAAGATTTCCACAGCCAATTTTTGCAATTGCTTTTTGTTTGTTTGTTTATTGTTTATTTGTTATTAATGGCAGTGGGGAAGGAGAGCAGAGAGTCTGGAAAAGGAAAGGTTGTTGGCTTTGCTAAAGCATCATTTCTTGAAAAGAAACATTTGCTCCTGGTAGAGAAATCAGAAAAATCAGAAAGGTATAAAGAGATTAGTTTTCTTAGAAAAATCTCCCCAAACCTTGTTCTTCCCAAGAGAAGGTTACTGTTAACATTTCAGTGCACGATTTTCTTTGTCTTTGTACATGTATGTTCCCATAGTTAAGATAATACTGTACATTTAACATTAGATCACAAACATTTCCCAGTATTGTAAAATCTTAGAAGCATCATGTTTAATATTTTATTTAACATTTGACCTTGCATCTATTCCATAATTTCCATAACCATTCTATACTGTTGGACACGTAGACTGTTACCGATTGTTCATGAAATGTTTTTTTTAATTTAAATTCAATTAAATTAACATATAATGTATTATTGGTTTCAGAGGCAAAGGTCAGTGATTCATCAGTCTTATATAACACCCAGTGTTCATTACATCACATGCCCTCCTTAATGTCCATCATCCAGTTACCCCATCCCCCCACCTCCTTCCCCTCTAGCAACCTTCATTTTGTTTCCTGTGATTAAGAGTCTCTTATGGTTTGTCTCTCTCTCTGATTTCATCTTGTTTTATTTATGAAATGTTATTTTAGACTGAACTCCTACATCAGTTTAGTTCTTGCTTGCATAGCCGTAAACAGCTTACTCTACGGAATTTAGGATTACTCTATAGAACTTAATACATGGAGGGTGATTCTTAACTAGAATGTTATTATTTTCAAGACATGTGTAACCCAGGAAGCATGGGAAAATACTTGAGAATCAGTTACTTCATATTTCTCCCCCATGTTTCAGAAAATTGAAGATGAGATCCCTCTTCAAAACTATCGAGAAGTACTGTCCCATAGAAATATGACATGAGCTACAAATGCAAGCCACAGATGTAATTTTAAATTTTCTAGTAGCCACATTGAAAAAGTAGAAACAGAGGAAATTAATTTAATTTACTTAGTCCCAAAAAACCCAATATATTATCATTTCAAATGCAATCAGCCTAAAATCTTAAGAATGGGATATTTTATAAATATTTTTCATACTAAGTGTTAGAAATCTGATGTGTATTTTATCCTAACAGCACATCTCTATTTAGTCAAGCTACATTTCAGGAGCTCAGTATTTATGTGTAGCTGTTGGCTACCATACTGGAGAGCACAGCTGTAGAGAGAGAAAGGATGGGACATCGATAAAAAGGTGGATTCCATTTGGAGTTTGAGCTACTTTTGTCACTGATTAGCTAACCTCAGGCAAATTACTTTTCTTTATGAGTTTTATGTATCTGTTAAATTGGAACAATAACAGTAACTACTGTGTAGAGTTGATGTAGGGATTCATGAGACAATCCATGAAGTACTCCATAAACGTTTTATATAGGAAATCCCGAAAAAGTGTAGCTAGTGATCTGACTCTAATTTAACCAATTAGTTTCAGTGTCCATGATCCTCCCCCTTAATCTTGTCACTATTTTCCCTAAAAATGAATTATTTAGAAGATGATCACTGCTCTCATGCTATGACCTCTCGTGGAGGCCATTGCCTAGACAACCAAAGCAACATGGAATCATGTACCTCCTTGTTATTTTTATAAATCGCTGATGGTCCTTTTCTATGCCCCATGTTGGGCCTCTTTAGCAAAGGTCTGCACTATTTCCCTGTGGCCTGTTGGATAATATGTTCCAAATGTAGTAGAGGGAATCACAGGTTCTTAGCATAGCTACCTTCTCTGCCTGCTGGCTGCCAGGATAGTTTGCATGGGTTATATAGGAAAGATTTAAGCTTATTCTCCTCTCTTCTCAATGTCCAATATTCCAGCCTGAAACAGAGACGATTGAAGAGTTTGGCAGGAATTTCTGAGCCACAGAGCTTGGTTCTCATGCTAGTTCGAGTGTGGGTGCATCAGTGCTTCTGCCAGATGAGGGGAGAGACCCACTGGGAGAGCCCATGTAGGGGATCTGAATGAAGAAGGCTCCCTTGGGTTGACCCTGGTGGTGGATTGGATACCTTAAAGCAGAAGGACCCTGGCTGCACACATAGCTTTTGTTCTTAGAGAATGTGCCGGAGGCTGATGGAAATGCTATATTAAAGGCAAACACTCTTGCTGACCAACAGACATCTCCAGACAGACTGCACTTAAAAGGCATAACTTGGAACCCATTGTTGAATTCAGAGGTCACAATAAAGTATGAATTCCTAATGGTTGCTACTTCTCTCTATCAGCTCTGGAGTGTTGAAAATTGGGTGTTGGCCCCCAATATTTTTATATCATGTATGTAAAGAGTCTTATTTTTTTTAAAGGTTTTGTTTATTTATTTGACAGAGAGAGACACAGTGAGAGGGGGAACACAAGCAGGGGGAGTGGGAGAGGGAGAAGCAGGCTTCCTGTGGAGCAGGGAGCCCGATGCGGGGCTCGATCCCAGGACCCTGGAACCATGACCTGAGCCGAAGGCAGATGCTTAACTGACTGAGCCACCCAGGCGCCCCTAAAATGTCCTATTTTTAAGGGTAATTGTAATTAGAAAATCATGACCAGCACTATCTGATTTTCACTGTATTCGTATATTACTGTGATCTCTTTATTGTCATTGTACTTGGTGCTGAAAACACCTATAAACTTATCTGCAGTCACACCTGTCCTTTGTTCATGTAGAAAAGATGTTCCTGTTCTGGTCACATCTCCTCGGGTGATTGCTCCTCTCTCTCCTCAGTCTTCAATGCTGATCGCTCTTGACTGGCTCCTTCATATCTATTGTTTTATCTACTCAAGTCCTTCTCATCTTAAGAAAGACAAAGTCTTGCTGGACCCCACATCTTCTGCAGTTATCGCCTGATCTCTGTCTTTCCTATCAGGGCCCGGACACTTGAGGAACCGGCATTACTGGCTGCGTCCCTCTTCCCCATCAAGGCCTCCTCAAGTCACTGTCTTCTGGACCCCCTCCAACCACTGCAGTTACGTTTCTCTCACCCAAGTGGCAACGTGCTCCTTATAGCCAAAGCCAGAAATGCTTGACCCTCCCTTCTCACGTGACCTCTCTTCAGTGTTTCATGCTGTTTTCTCTTCCATCCGCCATCAAATTATTTTTCCCTGGGTTTGCGACACCACACTGTTTTGTGGGGTTTTCTCCTCCTACCTCTTTTTTTTTTTTTTCCGCTAGTCCTTCTTTTGTCCCTCCCTGGAATGTGCTTTCCTGGGGTGCTGTTTTCCTCCTCTATTTTTCTCATGCATTCAGTCCCATGGCTTTAATGGAATTTAAATACCAATAGCTCACACCCTATATTTCGACTCCCAAGTCTTTCTTCTGACTTCCAATCAGATGTCCCAATAGGCACCTCAAACTAAGCATGTCCAAAACATAGGGCATCACTGTAAGGTGACTATGTTTGCCTGTCCAAATTAGGTCACTTTTGGATGTGAAAATGGTATAGTACTAACAGCAAAACTACAATAACAGACATAAACCAAAACTGTTCCAGGTAAGTCAGGACACATGTCTAGGGCTGACTTCATTAGGCACAACAGGTGAAGCCCACTGACCATGATACTTGTATCATGACAATGTTTTAATTGCAGTTGTGTTTAATATCAGAAGAAAAACAAACATAATAAAGGTATTTGCAACTTACACATATAGCATATAATAATAATAGTAAACAACACATATACTAATAAATATAATGATGAATCCAGCCCAGATTATATCTGTCTTTATACCAAGGCAATCTTAAAATATAATTTTGGTTTTTTTTTTTTAAATGACGGAAGAAGCTCCAAAATCTAAGGGGCCACAAAAATCATTGCTTCCTTTGCTGGTTTCTTTATCTCTCAGACTGGCATCCTCGTCATCCGCTCCAAAGACCCCAAACTGGACACCTGGGTTTCACCCTTGCCTGCCCTCTACCCCATCCTTTCTGTCCCCATAGAACTTACCAGAAGGATCCCTGTGATTTAGCAGTTCTGTCCCACGGCTGTCTTTTATCTGAGGTCATTCAGCAAGTCAAAGAGCGTACTTTTGCCAAACTTGTTCCCATTTTTCTTGTTCTCTTCCTTGATCTTTCCTCCCCTCCCTCCTTCATAGCTGTCAGCATCCTTCTCTTGGCCACTGGCCTGCAGCCCCCTCCCTGTGCAGGACCCCACCTCACCTCTCCCATGGGAAGTGAGGGAGGAGTGTCTCCCACCTCAAGATCCATGCGATGACGTTCGCATCTGGTGGGCTCCTCCCTCAGCCTATAAATTCTTTGTCAGAGAGAACAAGTATGGCTTAATCACCAAAGCAGCCTCACATTTTCCTAGATTATTCCTTCCGTTTGATTTTGAGAGAAATTGCCGCTGTAGAGAATGTTGATTTTATCTTTAATAGGACGGATAACGAGAATGAGAATTCTCTCGAGTGCCTGGGTGTTGCCTCCTGGAGGGTTACTCAACACCATCGCTGAGTCCCCTCTGTTGTCATGTTTTATCTGGTGACTTAGCATCTGCTCCATAGATTGGACCCATGAGGCAAGACTAGGGGAGGCAGGAAAGCTTTCCCTTCCCAAAACATGCTCTACGGATGTCTAACTGATAATGACCATGTCTGGGGGAGGGGCATTCTGAGTGGAGTTTCATTAGGGGAGCGAAAGCTACCTGTTTCTAATTAAATTGCCTCAGAGTCAGCTCTGAAGGTCTTCTGGAAGCCCGAGTTTCCAGGGTTCTGGCCTCCAGATAACTGGAGAGACAGTTGCATTATGATAATGTGACTGCATTCCACTTTATTATAGGATTATTGGTCAGTGAAGAAAACCTACGTCACCACTACTATGTTGAGACTGGTGTCTTAAGTGCTGTGGAACAGTCCCCAAAGACTAGGGAGGGCACACATTTCTTGGCCCAGGAGGCGGAATAGCATTGTGCTCAAAAACATGCATGCCAGTGCCACACCACGTGGGTTCAAGTCCCAATTCTGTCACTTTTACTTGGGTTGGGCAAAGTCACTTAACCTCCCCATGCCTTGCGTTGGCTGTTTGTAAAAGGGAGATCACAGTGGTGCTCTCTCCTTCTCCAGCTGGGGCTGGCATGGGGAGGAACTGAATTCGTATATATTATGTGTAAACCCAACATGAGGCTTTGCTATTGGTATTGTTGTTCGTGGGACTCAGAGAGACACCCCCCCACCCCCCCGCCACACACACACACGATCTGCAGCAGTGGATCTCAGTCCTTGAAACCACCTGGGGATCTTTTTCCCCCTTGGTTATATTGAGATATAATTGGCACATATACAGCCCTATATAAGTTTAAGCTGTACAACATCAGGATTTACCTTACGTGCACACGAAATGATTACCACAATGTTTATCGTTTCATATAGATACAGAAAAAAAGAAAAAAAATTTTTTCTGTGATAAGGATTTTTAGGATCCACTCTTTTAGCCACTCACAAATGTACCATACAGCAGTGTGAACTGTAGTCATCACGTCATCCTTACATCCCCAGTACTTATTTCTCCAGTGACTGGCAGTTTGTATCTTTCATCTACCTTCCTCCAATTTCCCCTCCTACCACCCTCCGCTTCTGATGACCACAAATCAGATCGCTTTTCCTTTGAGTTTAGTTTTTTTTTCTTTTTTTGGATTTCCCCATATAAGTGAGCTCATACAGTATATATCTTTCTCTGACTTATTTCACTTCCTATAATGCCTTCGAGGTCCATCCACGTTGTCACAAATACCTGGGGATCTTAAATCTGGGGACCACAGATTGTGATCCAGTAGGTCCAGGGTGATCTGAGATTCTGCAGTCGCTGCCTGCCCATGGACCACGCTCTGAGTTGTAGGGACCTGGAGCAAATGAAGAACAGTGTTTACAGCAAATATGAAGACTGGAAAATTAACGTGGCCCCCGTTACAATCACTCCCCGTCCACTGACAGGTTCTCCGCGCTGGCGGGGAGCAGGGAGGATCCAGTTCTGGCCCAACACCGCCATGGACCAGCGGCATGTCACATCACTCAGGGCCTGCCACTTAAGTGCATCATATTTCATTTTCGCCGTCTTCCAAATGGGGATAATAATACTTGCTCTACCTACTTCACGGGACTGTTGTAAGGGTCAAATGAGAAAATGTATGTGAAAGCTCTTTGAAAAATTAAAAGTGCTGCCCAATTGTAAAAAGGATCAATAGTAGCAGAAGGAGGGGCTGGCTGAGTGATGTTTGGCTGGTAATGGAGAGCTCCCCAGAAGAGTAAATTCTGAGCTGGTGTTGGAAGGCGGCAGCAAGGGAGGCCGATTCACTGTTATTCCAACTGAGAGGTAACTACTGATGCAGAAAATGGCACAAGGAGAGCAGCATTGAAGTCCAGCTGCATGTGCCCAGGCATGCAGGAGGACGGCAACAAGCTCACGGGGCCCTCTGTGGAGGGTCCGTCCTGAGGAATTAATGAGCTAGTAGGTTTTTTAAAAAGTAGTCAGAGTTGGGGCACCTGGGTGGCTCAGACGGTTCAGCGTCTGCCTTCAGCTCCAGTCATGATCCCAGGGTCCTGGGATCAAGCCCCACATTGGGCTCCCTGCTCTGTGGGAAGACTGCTTCTCCTTCTCCCCCTGCTTATGTTCCCTCTCTCGCTGTCTCTCTCTGTCAAATAAGAAAAATCTAATAAAAAGTAGTCAAAGGATAAAAGCGTAAAAGGGAAGGTAGAACGCTGCATCTGAAATCTCCATTGAAACCTTTTGAGTTGATGCAAAGACAAAAGGAGGAATTATGGGACCAAGCACTTTCCATGTTGCTCATTTAGCAGACAGGGTCCTCCATGCACCTGCCCACTGATGACTGGCTCTGTTAGGGCCCCGTGCTGCTAACAATTACCTCGTGCTTGCATCAAAGGATGAATCCCAGAATTGTACAGGAAACTCCCGCCTTATGTCTTTGCCATCTTGGTCACGTGCCTTCTACTTGGGACAAGGCCAGCCACACACATATGTGGTCTGGGCCGCTGCACAAGGCCCCACCCTCAGAAGAGCTCACATCCCCACTGCTTTCAGGGGTTGTCCAGAACATCACCAATCACTCCTGAAATCAAGCCATTCCTACCTCTCTCACAGCAGATGAGCTGATGTCCTCCTTCACTTAGAAAATTGAAGTAATCAGGTTGCTTCTCTACCTGCTTCATCCAAACACAATCATTCTCTTTCCTTCTGGTCCCAAGAGTGATTTTTCCTTCCCGTTGTTCAAAGCCAGCACCTGGTGTGAAGCTCTGAGCCCATCCCTCCCACTTCTTTGAGGTCCTTATTCCATGAGGAGCACCAACTTTCGTACTAATTTTTTTAACCTTTCCTTAACTATCTCCTCTACTCAGATTATTTTATTTTTTTATAAAGATTTTATTTATTTATTTATTTGACAGAGAGAGAGAGGGAACACAAGCAGGGGGAATGGGAGAGTGCCGAGCAGGGAGCCCAATGTCGGCCTCCATCCCAGGACCCTGGGATCGTGACCTGAGCCAAAAGCAGACGCTTTAATTACTGAGCCACTCAGGTGCCCCACCTACTCAGATTATAACAGGCTTTAGTTTTTACCTTCTTTAAACAAACAAAACACTTTACTCCAAACTATCTTTTTTGCTTTTTAATCCAGAAGATTTCAAACTTTTTAACTTCAATTTACAGTACCAAACACATTTCATATTGGGACTTCGTGTACACATAAATGTAACCGAAACTAAAATTTCTTAAAATGATACTTGCCCTTAACATGTGCCAAACATTTTATTTCTATCGTATTCTACTATATGCTATTATATTCTTTACTCTTATTTTTTTAAATGCTGGTTGCAACTCACTAAATTTATTTCACACCCTGCTAAAGACTATACCCCACATTTTGAAACTCACTGATCTAACCTGCCCTGTCTGTTTAAACACACAGTCTATACTTCACTTCCTGTGCATCTCTCCGCTCACTGAAATGCAGGCTTAAGTCTCCGTTATTCCAATGAAAGTGCTCATGGTAGCCTTTATCCCTCTAAATAATATTTTAAGTAGCTGGTATGTGTTAATGTATTTACAGAAAAAAAAAAAACAACAACCCATATTTACGAGTCTAGTAGATGTCTTTCTGTTCTCCTACTTGACCCCTCAAAGCATTTGGGATGACCAATGGTACCATCCTCTGGCTGAATCTTTCCTTCCTTGGTGACTAAATGACTTTGAACCCTGAATTCTCCCCTCAGTGAACTTCTGGGCTCCTCTTTCCTGCTGCAATCACAAACTGTTGCTGTTCCCCAAAAATTCATCTTTAAGTCATTGCTCTTCTAACACACTTGTCCTGGGAGTTATCCACTCTATGGTTTTATGTACCACCTGTTTGTTGATGGCTCTCGAGTCTGTGTCGGCAGTTAGCCCCTCTTCCTTGAGCATCTGGCAGTATCAACA
Source organism: Callorhinus ursinus (assembly GCF_003265705.2). Taxonomy (NCBI): domain Eukaryota; kingdom Metazoa; phylum Chordata; class Mammalia; order Carnivora; family Otariidae; genus Callorhinus; species Callorhinus ursinus. The sequence goes on from NW_027397135.1 coordinate 1,021,289, forward strand.
TGTCCACGGGCACTTTAGATGCATTATACTCAAACCTGAACTTTTTATTCTGGGAGAAATGCAGTGAGGAAAATCATGGGTTCTGTAACCTGGGTTGGCAGCAATTGAGAGTATTCTCTAGACCGATAATTCTGCATTTCCTTAGCCCCGATGATCAAGAGTTCTTCTAGACTAGCTTCTCCTATAACTACCTTCTCCTACCTTGCCAAAGAATAAATGTAAAACTTGGCATTGCTAGTCATGATCCACCATGATGAAGGGAATTCCTTATTATTATAATACAGAATACGCTATGCAAATCTGAATTAGTATTTCACGCTCCAAGCCCAAATATGAACACTACCATGGTCTTAATATAAAACCACTAAGAATCTAGGATTCCAACCAGCCTGAATAAAGGCTGCATAAGTCCAGGATGATACCTGCATTCCCCCATCAAGTCTTTACAAGTGCCAGGGGTCTCTCTTCCCCAGAGTCCCAAATCTGTCCTGATAGATAATAACGGGGGACAATTTCATGTATCTCTCTAGTCCATGGGAGAGGACAAACTGGTCCATGCAAATGAACCATTAAATCATGGACTTATTTGCACAGCAACAGAACCGTCATGAAGATTAGAGTGACCCCCATCCATTAATTTTTCTCTTTCTCTCTTTTGGTTATCTTTCCCCCCTCAGGTGCAGAAAATTTGGATCAATTCCAATTTGTTTAATTGGATTTTTAAAAATAAGCACAAAAAAAATACCAAGCCGCCCTTCTAATCTCTTTCAGTGAGCTCAACAAGGGCCAAATCAATTAAGCAAATTGCTTTAAAAAATAACCTACCCACTCCGAATAACCTCTTTCCTACTTCAGAGATAGTACCTGCTAAGGTTTATGCAGAAGAGATTTTTCCAGCTGAATACCAACTTCTCAAACCTGGGTGTTTACAAGGGAAATGCTGACAGGAACTTCAGCCGTGGTTGCAAAAGAGTGCAGTTCTGATTTAGCAGAGTTGTTCTGATAGCACTTAGGGGACAAAGCAATACCAGTCTGGACGCCTGGATGCTCACCCAGCCTGTGCCCCTGTGCCCTGAGGTAGGGCACTCCTATTAGAACTATCTGCACTCTTTAGTTTCCTTAAATAAACAGACATGAAACTTGAAACACCGCCCGGGTAGAAGGTTCCATGGTTTTCTTTTTCCCTTTGTCTGCTGCCTCCCCCCTCACCCACTGTGTAATAAGCAGAACACAGAGCTGTATTTTCTTGCGAGCAGTAATATGTAACCCAGAACAAACAGAGGACATAGGAGAGGTGGAGAAAAGTTAGATATATAAGCAAGAAAAAGTGAGTTATTGATTTTATTGACTGGTCTGTTAACTTCTGACATTGCAATAAAGTCTTATTTATTTGTATACAGAAGACTCAATTACATAGATACATATCATTTTAACAACTGGGTTATTTACAGGAGAATTGCTGCTTCATAAATAATATAGACCTGTGATTTCTAGAGATGATGTTTATCCATTGTTACCTAAGGAAGTTGCAGATGGGCACACATACACCTGCCTGTGGTCATTAGACCAGCATTACAATAGGCTACGGAGAAGAAAGGATTGCAGGCAAAGGAGCAAGAGCCGACTAAGGAGGGGGTCTCGGCGCAGCTAAGATATACAGTAAATAATCTTGGGGGTAATCAGATGGCACACAGAGCCGTGGAACTGTTACTCCTTTGGCCAGCATGGCAAAACTGTCATTGGAGATGGTTGGCTTAAAGGATCCAGGTCTTTAAACTTCCTTCTCAGTCGTACAAGTCTTTCAATTATATTCCAGGTTTTGTATTTTTTTTCCTTCCAGGCTTTAGATTTTTAAACATGAAGGGTATGTCTCAAAGGAAGTCTGACAGGAATAGGATCAAGGATTCCCAAATGTCTTCTCTTGTCGAGGCAACTAGTGGAAATGGAGAGGAACATCCTGGGGGCTGTTCCCGGTTGCCTACAGTTCCCTGGAGCCTTGTACAGGGGGGTCTCCTGAAATAATTCTTTGTTTCACTGTTAGTCTAATGCATAGCTTCCCTGCTAGCTGGAAGGCCCCAAAGGCCCAGGGATCATGCCTGGTCAGCATTCAGTAAATATTTGTTGGGAATGAGTGGATTAATTAAGTAACCAGGAGAAGTGGGACCACACAGTATTGTTTTTACGTGTCCCTAGCATCTTGCAAAATACCCCCCACCTAATATTGTGAACAACGAGTGATCCAAGGGTTGTTTAGCATCACCATTTCATGGATGAGGCGGCTAACATTCAGAGTTGGTTGTGATCCTGGGACTCGGACACAGGTCTTGGGCTGCCCCAAAGAGCAAGAACCAGAGAGCAAGTACAGATCAAGGGCACCTGCAAGACAATGCAAGCATATCTTGGCTATTGTGAAGGATAGACACAGTCTCTTTGAGATCCTATTTCAGTTCTTTCTTGTATATACCCAGAATTGAGATTGTTGGATCAGATGGCAGTTCTATTTTTAATTTGGAGGGGAGGAATTTTTTTACTGTTTTCCCAGAAGCTGTACCATTTTACATTCGCACCAGTAGCGTACAAGGGTTCCAGTTTCTCCACATCCCCTCCAACAATTTTTTAATCTTTTTGAGGAAGGGTTAATAGCTATCCTAACAGGTGTCAGATGATAGTTCATTGTCCACCATAGCCAAGGTATGGAAACAACCGAAGTGTCCAGCCGTGGGTGAATGGATAAAGAAAATGTGGTGGATCCATAAAATGGAATAGTTTTCAGCCTTAAAAAAGAAGGAAATCCTGCCATATGCAACATGGATGAACCTGAAAGACATTATGCTAAGTGAAATAATCCAGTCCCAGAAAAACAAATACTGCACGATTCCACTTATATGAAGTACCTAAAATAGTCAAACTCATAGAAACAGTAGAATGGTGGTTGCCAGGAGCTGGCGGGGTGCGGGGGGAGAAGAGGGGAGTTGCTGTTGGATGGGTATAAAGTTCTAGTTACATAAGATGAATAAATTCTCTAAGCGCAACATTGTGCCCATAGTTAACAATACTATATTGTGCACTTAAAATTTTGTTAAGAGGATAGATCTCACATTAAGTGTTCTTAACCGCAGTAAAATCAAGTAATTAAATAAAGTAGAAAATGCAAACAGAATCCAGGCTGGGCTCTAAGCAATCACTTGCCACTTGCTTACCCACGAGGGCTGTCACCACCTTCTTTGTGGCTTGGTCTACCTGGTCCTTGTATTCATTTGGTCTTTATTTTCCCGAGTCCACCTTTACACACATCTATGCTTCTATGCCCTACTGTGGAGCCAAGTTCTGTTTTGGACTCACATGCAGACACCAGCCCAGCCTATGTATGGACTCCTACGCACAATGGAGCCGTTTTTGGCCAAAGCCATCCCTGCCAGATGTTGCCCTGAAAATCATACCTCCCGCTCTGGGAGTATAATGTCCTTCCTTCTTTTGCACAACAGGTCCCACGTGACTGCAGGTACTTCTGTCCTGAGTTCTGTTTCCCTTGGTGTCTGCGCCACGAGCGGTGCCTGTCATTCTGATACCCAGGGAGCCTTTGCAAACTGCTTGGGGAGGTTGCTGTCACTTGTGGCTCCTTCCTGCCTCTGTGTTCTTTTCCTGACAACACCTGTGGGCTTTGCCCTGCTCTGGAGGCGTTGACATTGTGGGAGGCGAATGCTCGGCCTGTTGTCAAAGTCAAACAGCTGTGGCCGGGTTTCCCAGGCATTGCCTGGAGTGTTGCCTGCTCTGTGTTCCGTGTTTGGGAGCCCTGTGATGCAGTGTGCACCCCAGGCTGGACTTCTATCTCCCCCAGCCCTAATGGTGATGATGAGCGAGCTCACATTTACTGAGTGTTTACTAGATGTCAGAATGTGTGATGATGCAACTTACTTGTGTGGATTAGTGTACTTAATCCTCACTTTCTGAAGAAGGTACCTTTCTTATTTCAATTTTATAGATGATGAAACTGAGCTGGGCAAGATTAAGCAAATTGCTTGAGGTCCCACGTCTCATAAGTGGTCGAGACTGAGCAACCTGATTTCAGAGTCTGTGCTCCTCATCGAAAGGCTCTCCTGGTCTCGTTGGATCCCTCCCCGGGGCTGACCGGGCAAAGGGAATTTAGAGATTTGCTTTTGGAGCATGTGTGATTAGAAGGGCGAACACGAGTGGAAATCGTGCAGTTAGGAGGCATTGGAGCTTTTGAGAGAGGAGATGCTGAGTTTTTTTGGACCTGTGGGAGGTGTGCTGTTGAGAGATACTAGACAGGATCTCAGAGGAGTTTTTAGATGTAACTGTTTAGATTTAGAAAGGGTCCTCATTCTCCAATCTTCCAGCACTGTCTTCCCCTTCCTGAATTCATTCTTGGACATTGGCTGCATGTGTCTGATTTTACATGCTCCTCTGAAGTGTCCCCTCACTACAGGGTGTCTTCTATGGCCACCCGTTTTCCTTTCCTTCTTTCTCTAGATCCTTCGCAACAATACTCCGATCATAATTGATCACGACAGCCAACACTGTTGAGCATTTATTACGTGCCGGGCACAATGCCAGGCTCTTCCTATTCTGTGTTCTGTTTCACCTTCACAACTGTAAGGCAACTGCTACAACTACCTCCGTTTTACAGTTGGGAAAACTTAAGATCAGAGAGGTTGAGTAACTTACCCAAAGTCACACAGATGGCACCTGTGAAGCAAAGCTGAAAGCACAAGTCATTCTGACGCCACACCATGCTGTCAGAATATTATTTTTAAAGTCTCCTGTTTCCTTCTTTTTATGAGTTCTTTTTATGGGCTCACAAATGATTTTCTTGCGTTTTTCAGAATCTGACTTTCTAGACATCTGAGTCTGCTCCACATTTCTGTTCTTGACAAATAAACCGTCTAGCAATACAGTCATATTATCCCAAGGATCCTATTACTTCAGCATGGCCCTGTTGCTGGGAATTAAGTCTGGACTAAGAATACCGCTTCCTGCTTGCTAAGCTTCCTGAGAGATGAAACTGTCAGACAGGCCAACCGGAAACTTATCAGATGTTCGGCTTTTAGCAGACACTTCCAGAAGAAACCCTTCATCACCAAATACTTCTCCCGAACAAATATTTTATAATTTGCATTAGATAGCATCATCCACATCCTCCATCCGATTTGCGATCCATCGGATACCCTCAAAATGGAAGTGATACTTTTTAACTGAGGAAGAGAAAAGCAGTCCCCAACATCCAGGAGCTGGCCTGGCCCTCACCTCCTGACCACAAACAATCTTACAGAACATCAACATCAAACAGGACCACTCTGCCCATGATGGGTCCAGACAAAACCGAGTTCACTCCATAATCATGTCCGAAGACAGACAAACATAAGAACATTGTCCAGACTACAAAATGGCCAAATATTCACCCATCCTGGCTACAGTGAATGAATACTGTGCTCTCACCAATGACAGCTTTAGTTTCACTTGGCCTTTCCCGTCTTCTTCACAAGACTTGTTAAAACAAATTGCTGCCACTTCCAATCTGGAGCAAAGTCCCGCTTCCCTGAACCTCCCCAAATCACCTGACCTAAGCCCAAACGCTCTGAGTCATTCCTTCCAACACCTTCCTACCACGATGCCTTTTGGCTTCCGTGGTGAGTATTCTCCCTCCTTTCAGTGAGTCTATAAATCAAAATTAGTTCAACTACATGGTGGTCCTTGCTGAAGCACTGACCTACCTAGACACTTCTCATTATACACATTCTTAGATTAGCATATAATCAAAGATTTGCTTACAGTGCAGGATGGGGTCGAAAGAACGCAAGAACTTGACCGGAGGTGAGTTTGAATCCCAGCTTCTCCTCCTCCTATTCCTTCTTCTTCTTTTTTTTAAATAAGCTGTGAATTTGGGTCAGTTACTTAAATTTTTAGAGCCTGAATTCTAATGTCATGGGGTTGGTATGAGGACTGCAGGAGGTGACCTATGTAGAATATTCTAGGACATTGCCAGACTCTCGCCTGAAGCTCTGTGACTGTTATCTTTCTTTGGGGTCTTCCTGGGATCCCTTCTTGATTGGATTGGTTCATTCTAAATAAGGAATTTTATCCAACCACCATATTCCACTCATAAATTCTAACCCACCATATTTTGAAGATATTTAAAGACTGTATGTAAAATTTCCAGTTTATTCTATTAGATGTTTTCTGTGCCCAGATATAATAAAGACAATGAGTACTAATGTATTTTATTCATTCTGAGAAACACAGCTTCTCCCCCATATTTTAATGTGATATCTTAAAAGGAAGATCTAGGGATAAAAATTGGGATGTGTATTATAATCAGCAGCATGTCATGATTTAATCGGGAGCCTTTTTTCTTTCTTAGTGAAACATAAAATATTCATGAGTTATATACCTCAATGGCATCCGAGATTTGAAGAAATCCATATATATTTTTAAATGATGGCATATGTTTTCTTTCACTATTTCACCTTTTCACAATTGTAGTTAGTGGTTTGCTCTCTTTCTTATTTCAGTTCTGACCTTACCATTCTCAAGTCAAATGTAAACTCAACAAGTAGATCTTAAAAGTATTTGGACTTAAAACCTTACAGTTATCATCTGAATCCAAGTCATGTTTGGGAGGCCCATTTTTACATTATGGGCTCTGACACAGATCCAAAAATAAGTTAATATAACAAATAGAAATTGTGACACATATGATACTGTCATGTAATGGAGTGAAAATGATAAAAAACAATATGAACAAGTTCTGCGAAGCTTTTGTTCTATTTGACTTTAAGTGGAACAAAGCCTTCAGAACAAGAGGACGACAAAATAATGCTTTGCTAAAAGGATAAAAGAATATGACCTAAGTCTATTAGTGATAGAACACTCTATGAATGCACTCAAGTTAATAGCATCTTTTAGCAATAGATACTTTTTCAATTACAGGAATGCTAAGAGATAAATAGACTGAGTGAGAGAAAAATGGTCACGGACACAGGAATCTGACTAGATGTTTGGCTGTTCGTTTTTTTATAACCAACTGTCAGGGGAAAAAAAGAAAACATCTAACCAACATATGGACATCTATGGACGGGACATGAATTTGCATTTTCTATTCTGGATCCGCTTAATCACTTAATCATATTACAGTTGCAACATATTACAGTTGCAACATGTTGTTACCACTTCTCCGAAGAAGGTTTGGTGGCTCTTGGTAACTTGTTCCTGGGGAGCTGTTCAGCATCCTTCTGCCTCTTCCCACACAGTTTTGTTACAGAGGCTCTGTGACCTCTGTAGGGGTTGCTAACTATGGGTGACACTGCAATCCCACGTGACAGGGTTCCTCTGGGAGGTTTTCCTTCCTGTCCTTTGCTGGGTTCTGCATGACCCCTCTTCCACCAATCTTGAGTTGCACGCAAGAGTGATCGCAAATGCTACCCTTTCGGAGGATCTGTAGAAATGTGGTTTTATCTCAGCTTTAAGAGACTTAAAATGTTTATTCCCCTTTTTTAAAGTGGTGCTCTGGCTACTTTTGCAAAGAATGTGCTGTTCTGAGAGCAAATAACTGAAATGGATAGGCCAGACTCTTATCTTCACGGATCCTCACAAATGGAAAAGGGAAGATGTGGATATGGAAGGAGAAAGTGTCAGGAAAATTGCCATAAATCACAGAGCAAGAATATGGGGCTGCATTTGGCATCAGTTTTGTTGTGTTTTAAAAAGGATAAATATGCTTCCCTTTAAGAATGTAGGACCCGCTCTCCCTGCTGTGAACCTCTTTGCTGGGAGTCCTCCCACGGGTTGTGGGGGGTGAGGAGTTGTCGAGGGTTATTACTGTGACAGAGTATTCCTCTTGAATGTGTTCTTCTGCATTTCCACGCATCTCTGCCCTGACTTCTGTGAGACGGGATACAACAGTCTCCTGTGAGTGTGATGAAAAGCATTTCTGGTATATTTGTTCTTAAATGCCACCCAAGTGAAGGGAGGAAGGAAGGAGGGAAGGAAGGGAGGAAGGAGAAGGGAAACAGGAAGGGATGAGGGGAGGAGAGACGAAGAAGAAAAGAAGGAACGGGGGTGGGCGGGAAGGAAGGACTTACTTATAAACTCAGTTTATAAGTAAGTCCTGTGGGACTTTACTGTGGGTGTGAATTACCTTGGGATTTTGTCACAATGCAGGTTTTGATTCAGTGGATCTCACACGTGGATGGGCCGGGACCTGCAGATGTGCCTTTCCAACAAGGTCCCTGGTGATGCTGTCGCTGCTGGCCCAGAGATCACGCCTTGAGAATGGAGACCCTAAGAATGCAGCTGTTTTGTAGCTAGTGCATTGTGAACATTATTTTAAGGAAGATGAGGGTGTTTATCTCTTAGGAATTTGTCAGAGTCTGGGAAAAAAAATGGGGCACAGAAAAAGCTTATGCCTGGTGGGACCTGCCCTTCACCCTCTTCCCGTTGTTGTGCCCCATTTCCACTCCTCCATCACCCACTTTCCTAGACCTGGAACCTAGAGGTCCCTGGAGCCAAGTTCCACTAGGAAAATACCTGAAAAACATCATTTCTATCATGGCATTGGGGGGTTATTTGTTCTGTCTCCCTAAAACATTGACATTTGATGTATGAGGTAGTGTAGCCTTGGAGTCTAATAGAACTGGGTTCAAATCCTGATGCTGTCATTCAGTATGTGACCATAGGTGAGTTATTTAACCTGTCTAAACCTTAGCTTACGCATCTGTAAAATGGGAATGATAATCCTGATAACACAGGGATTCTATGGAGATTAAATGAGAAAATGTACACAAAATACTGAGCAAAGTGTCTCGCTCTTAGTAAGTATTCAGTAAATGGTGGCTATTATAAGATATTTCAGCAGTAGATAGTCTAACTGATAAAGATGTGGGCCTTCCATTGATCAGATGGATGAGGTCTCCTCTCTGTCACTTACTTACTGTTACTTACTTGTTACATGAATAATAGTGAGTTAACCTCTATAAAGTTTAGTTTCCTGTATAAGTGGACATAACAATCATAAACTTACAGGGGTATTGTGAGGGTTGATAAAATAATACATATAAAGAAATCAATGTATTACTTAGTACATAGAACTTTATATAAAGAAAATATATCACTATCTCTAAAAATAAAGATTGAGGGAAAAGAGGGATTAGTTATTTCAGGAAGAAACATTTTCAGAGTGTTTGTCAGACATATTTTGTTTCTGGAGGAGGATAGGGAGAGGCATACTGATTCCTTAAATCCTACCATGCCAACGAGAAGCGCCCCAATGCTCTGTGACACACCAGTTTCCCCTAACACTAAACAGACACTGTTCAAACAGAAAATGAAAAAAAAAAGTCCAATGTCGTGAGTTTTTCATTAGCCTAAATTTTTTTCTATTTAAAGGATTATCTTTTAAATGTAAACACACCCATGGGGCATCTGGGTGGCTCAGTCTGTTAAGCGTCTGCCTTCGGCTCAGGTCATGATCCCAGGGTCCTGGGATCGAGCCTTACATCGGGCTCCTTGCTCAGCAGGAGGCCTGCTTCTCCCTCTCCCTCTGCCTTTCCCTTCTGCTTGTGCTCTCTCTCTCAAATAAATAAATGAAATCTTTAAAAAAATAAAAATAGATAAATGTAAACACAACTTTTGGGGTAAGAGAGGGGCATTAAGATGCCTTTATTGTCTGATAATGACAGTTCCTGGCAGTTTTTAAAGATATTTTTGCTTGGCAAAATTAAATGCTAAGATCTTCCTATTCACATGATTATTAGCATGCTCCTTTAATCTGACTGCTCTGTGACATCCCAGAGTCTGGGAAAGTCCGTGGTCTGTGGTGATCCAACCACCTGATCTTTGTGTCAGAAACACAACCACTGCAGATGGAGGACCCCAAGTTTCTGCACCAGGGTGGGGAGTGGTCTCTGAGATCTTGTACTCTTTATTTTTTATCAGAAGCGACTGTACCCCAAGGCCATCATTTCCAATTGAAATAATGATTTATTCTGTTGTCACTCATGGTTAAATCATGTTCAGAACATCAGATCAGCAGCCTCCTTGCAGCTGAAGGGCGGTACTGAGTTCAGGCCTCTGGAAGGCATCTAGGGTCCCGGAGGAGCAGAGGTGGATGATCCACCACCGTGGTTTCCGTGACACTTTGGTCCGAGCCAGGATTTGGGGCTCACATCACCATGACATTGCAATTCTATTTGACATCCCCCCTACCTTTCAGGCTTGCGTTTCTGGGTATCTACATCGGGCTGCTCAGCTAAGAGCCTTGATACACTGAAACAGTCTAATATCCCCTGATGAGCCTTTTGATGGGTCAGCCCTGTTGGTCTGTAGGGCCACAAAGACAGGCTTGCTGATACTCCAAAACAAACCTGAATGTTGCTAGAAGAGGCTGGAGGATGGAATATTAGAAGAACTACAACGACCTCTACCTCATACCATTTGAATACCACAGCACTACAGCATGGGTGTTAGGTGGGAAAACGCAGACTAGCTTCCCTGGCTTTGGCCTCATCTTCCCACTCTGAAACACACATGCACGCGTGCGCGCGTGCACACGCGCACACACACACACACACACACACACACACACACATGCATGCATTTTCACCTAAGCTTTTTAAGCAGATTATTTAACTGCTCTGAGCATTTTTTAAGCACATTTAAAGTCAGTTCTCAGTCATTCTTGCACGTTGTACCGTGGGTAGCTAATGTGGGAGAACTTTAGCAATAGGCCAATTATATTGCCCTGGAGTATTTAGAGCATGTCCCCTTGTCGGCAAGCTTGGTGATGGTCCAGTAGCCAGCTGGTCAGAAGAGAAAGGTTGTGGGTTCTTTTTTTTTTTTTTTAGTGAAAGCACCCTGTTCAAAAGTTAGGTCTACAACTGAGGAAAGATATGTGACATGTCCTATATAATTTCCCTTTTGAGGGATGCATGCCCTGGCTTCCCAATTTAGGCATAGGTAACTGAGAAGTCATAGGGAACAAAGCAGTGTTTTATCTTTTCTACCAAATGGTGTCTTTATGTGGTCATTGGTAGTGATGTCTAATAAATGCGCTGATGATTTGTAAGTTCAATTTCTTGTTGGGGAAAAAGACTGTATCTAAATTCCTCTGTGGACACAAACATTATTTTCAAAATTTGTATTGATTTGGAAAAATGGCTTCCCAATGTAGGTTTAGGTGCAACTTTCAAAATTTGAGAACCCTTTATAAGGAAGTCCCTTGGCAGAAAACTAGTAACCCAAAATTGTCAATGAGAGCCAAGGCAGGATGCACTTCATGGGCCTGGCAGCCTCTCAAGGCACACAGGACTCCCCACCCAGCTGGTCCTCCCCCCGATGTGTGGGGACTAGTGTTCTGAGGCCATTGTCTTGCAATTCTTAGTAATTTACCTTTGAAATAGTGTCTTGTAAGTAAAGTCTAATGGGACAGCAAAAGCATGTGAGTGAGTGGGTGACGGCTTGGCACCTCTGGCAGTCCAGCCACTGTCTCCTCACTTCCCCAGGACCTGCTTCCTGCCCCTGGCGCCCCAGGACCCCTGGAAACCTGGCTATGGCTGTGGCTCTCCCCGTTCTGCCTCTCCTGGGGGCCTGGGTCAGGTGCAGAAAAGGTCATCTGCTCAGTGTACAACTCAGCAGATGCTTCCCACCCACCATGTCTTTAGCTCATCCCAGCAGGGAGGTTGCAGTCCCGTGGGTCCACCCATGTGCCATGGTTTGGAACAACACCCTCGGGAAAGAGGAGACTGATTTCCCAGCCTCATACGAGGGACCTGCATTTTTATTTTGCACTGAGCCCCGCAAATTATGTTAGCAGACCCTGGTGCAGGGTGAAGCATGGATGAAGCACGAAAGGAGGAGGCTCCATAGATAGGCATAAAAGCACAGGGTATACTCGACCTTCTCCATGGGCTGGGCTGAGAGCAAAGACTTCATCCCTGGGTTGGAAACATCCTTGGGTTGATTTAAAAAGGCATTGTAAAAATTAGACAAGCCATTTTCAGGTGGTTTAAAATCTGTGTCTAAATGGTTTCAGTTCACTTTGATACATATCTCCATCGTTTTAAGAATACCAACCCATGGGGCACCTGGGTGGCTCCATCAGTTAAGCATCTGCCTTCCGCTTGGGTCATGATCCCAGGATCCTGGGATCGAGTCCCGCATCGGGCTCCCTGCTCAGTGGGGAGTCTGTTTCTCCCTCTGCCTGCAGCTGCCCCTGCTTGTGCTCTCTCTCTCTCTGTCAAATAAAATATTTTTAAAAATACCAACTCACTATAGGATACATAAACACCAACATCCATGCATTTCTTCACATCCACATGTAAATGCATGCATATAGTCGTACATATGTACACGCTAAAGAGCTGACCTGCAGGAGATGTGAAGGTGAGTTAGAGTCTTTGCCCTGGAAGAACTTATATTCTTGTAGAAATAGCAGTACTCAAGGAATAATCCATACCCCAAAGCTCCCTATATGCCAGTAGTATGTTGTGGAATTTTGCTTAAGTGTGTTTGATGACTCTCTTTTTTCATCTCTTTTCTGAGAGGAAACATTTACCGAAGTGGAGACCTTAACTGGCCTAGATATCACAGGAGTTCAGCTCTGCTTTTATTAGATGGATGTGAAAACAAATGATAAAAAATTGTTGCAGGGAGACTGGAGAGAGATTTAGTAAATTCTGAGAAAGGAAAAAAAAATGTCTTTATGCTCCAGCGTACATAGACTAAGTCTGCTGGTAGAACAGAAGCGACTTCGGAATAATTCTGGTAGATATTACAAAAAAGTCTGCAGATAATCAAGTCCAAATAAGGGATTTGTAGGATTTCTTATTATACTTTATTGAGATATCTCAAATCTCCCCTTGACTTCTCATGCATATGTGCAGCCTTTAAATAAATATTAGCCTTGAGGACCACTGAGCACCTAGACCCACCCTCAGAGAAAACTGGATTTCCCTCCACTAAGGGCCGGGGAATTCACCTGCCAAAAGAACCAAGAAGTTCATTTTTCACATGAATGTCATCAGACCTCTGTTCTCCAGGCTTCGATGAGTGAAGTTATAAGTACTTGTCAACAGGACTTGCAAAAACACACAAACCCTTATGTGAATGAATGAGTGTTTAATTTCCAAGTGCAGCTTATTACTCTAAACTGTCCAATTCCACCAGGGGTCTGGGTAGTGTTCTGTACATAAATCTGTGTGTGGCCGGCATCCTAAAGAAATCCCAACTGGCAAAAGCAGTGGCAAATGGTGGCAGTGGCTCTAAAAAGATTTTTATAGACACACCCACTCCCTGCTTGGCATTTTGTAATCTTGAAGAAATTGGAAGAAAGGGAAGTGTAATTGAGAGGGGCCTCTGCCCTGCTTAGCTGGGTTCACATCCCAGCATGAAATAATAATGCCTTCAACTGTCCATCTTATAATAAGAAATCTTGGCATCACCTCATTGGCCGGTGAAAACAGCAAACAGTGGGGAAGGAAGGTCCGAATACCAGAAGAAGCTGAGCTATCCCTGTGACCTTCATGTGATTATGTTCGTGCTAATGCATAGAGGACAGAAACCCAAACTCTCTCTCTCTCTCTCTCTGAAGAAACCAGTTTGTTAAATATGTATCAGTCGCTAACAAGGGAATCTTAGGCGCCAAACCTGGGAGGGATGCCCAGCACAGGGGAGAAAGTGAAACTGGTTTACTCTCGATGAGCAATTCGTATTTGCAATTCTGGTTCCTTCTCAACCTATCCTGGCTTCGTATCCTCTTTGCAAAGGGAACAGGATAAGGCTCCAGAAAAGAGTATACCCTCTCAGGATTAAAGATGTGATATTTGCTTCTTAAAATGACTTATTTGGAAAAGTCAATTCCCAAAAGAGCTTGGAGGGGGGGTGGCTGGGAGCATTTAATACTCTACTAGAATGTATACCTTTGTTACTTGTAGCGTAACTGGGAGGTGCCAAGCCTGGGTTTGCCTTAGTTAATGAAAATGCATTGTGTGAAGAAGAGGAAGCAGAAGAAGAGGAAGAAGAAGAAGGAGAAGGAGAAGAAGAAGAAGAAGAAGAAGAAGAAGAAGAAGAAGAAGAAGAAGAAGGAAGAAGAAGAAGAAGAAGAAGAAGGACGAGGAGGAGGAGGAGGAAGAAGAAGAAGAAGAAGAAGAAGAAGAAGAAGAAGAAGAAGAAGAAGAAGAAGAAGAAGAAGAAGAAGAAGAATTTGCAAAAGAAAACGAACCTGATAGAAGGAACACAGTGAGGTCATTCAGGAGCTCCCACCTTGAGCTGGGTGGGAGGGTGGAACTTTCCAGGCTACTTGAGGAAGGCACCAAAGGGAGAAGAACAGAGTCTGCAGAGTCTCTCATTTCTGCAGACAGTCCTATCCCTCTGGAGCAGAGAGATCTGCAGGCAGCTTGGCAGGTTTCAGATATGATATCAACACCGGAAGGATGATATGGAATGACCCCATGCTCTGACAAGCAGGCATCTTAACAATTAAAAATAAGTTTTTTTAAAAAATGTTTTATTTATTTATTCATGAGAGTCAGAGAGAGAGAGAGAGAGAGAAGCAGAGGCAGAGGGAGAAGCAGGCACCCCGCCTAGCAGGGAGCCGAATGCGGGACTCAATCCCAGGACCCTGGGATCATGACCTGAGCTGAAGACAGACGCTTAACCATCTAAGCCACCCAGGTGCCCCAAAAATAAGTTTTATCTGAGCATAATTCCCACTCAGTCTTTCAGTGTCTCACCATTTAGGGATCCATCCTTTCCGTAACAGGCTTACACTAAGGGTTCCAGTATCTCCAAAGAACTGACTCCTATTATATAGCTATTGAAATTTTTATATTATAATCCCTTTAAAATCCGTTTTCACAATCCTTGAATTACCTGGGAACAAATCCTAATTACAAAATTGACGTATTTGAGATGGTTCTTCCCCTTGCGAAGCTGGAAGTCAACCAAGATAAGATGGAAGAACACTCCGGGTGCAGGCACTTGGCAGGCCAGCTCATGCCCCACCTGCTATTCACGGAACTACTCATGCGTGGTTCCTCAGCACAAAGGAAATCTGGATTTGTGGGGGCAGCATCTACACCACTTGTCCCCTCTGTGGTCCTCAATCACTGCGGGTTTTAGAAAACACGCATGTGAGCCACCACCACCCCTGTGCGGTCCCATCAGTAGCCTCATGAGTGAGGGAACCTCCGTGTTCAAGAGGCTCCCTGAGTGATCTGATTCTCCATCCTGAGTAGGAACTACATGGTCCAAGCCCTGGTCTGTGAAAATTGGAAACTGTTTGCTGGTATCATTCTGTCATATTTCCTGGTCACGTTACCATAGACTAAAGGAAGCCTTCTGTGTAAACTCTAGCTTTGTGGGCTCTTACGGTCAGTTTCATACATTCATCAAATGATACGGAATACACAGTTAGGGTAGCATGGGCAGGAACGTGGACCACACACATAGGGATGGGAGTATATATTAAGTTGACTTGGGGCAGGTGAATGTCATGACCAAACTAAATAATATTGGGGCACTTGCGTGGCTCAGTTGGTTAAGCATCTGCCTCAGGCTTGGGTCCTGATCTCAGGGTCCTGGGATCAAGCCCCGCTTCAGTCTCTGCTCGGTGGGGAGTCTGCTTCTCCCTCTCACTCTGTTCTCTCTCTCTGTCTCTCTCAAATAAATAAATAAATAAATAAATCTTTTAAAAATTAAATAATATTAAATACATTAAAAACAAATAGAATCTTATAAAAGTAGTCAACAGAATTAGCACAAACCTGCACTGTCCCACAAAATCTGCAAATCTCTGCACTCATTTAATCCTTACAAACAGCAACCCTGTGAGGGAGGCACTATTATCATCCTGGACTTTTAGAGGAGGAAGCTGATGCATAAAGAAGTTGGAAAACAAGTCCAAGTTCACATACCTAGTTAAGTGGTATAAACTGAGACCCAGGCAGAGCTTAAAGTTTATTTTATTTTATTTTTTTAAAGATTTTATTTATTTATTTGACAGAGAGAGACATAGCGAGAGCAGGAACACAAGCAGGGGGAGTGGGAGAGGGAGAAGAAGGCTTCCCACAGAGCAGGGAGCCCGATGTGGGACTCCATCCCAGGACCCTGGGATCATGACTTGAGCCGAAGGCAGATGCTTAACGGCTGAGCCATCCAGGCACCCAGAGCTTAAAGTTTAAAAGAGCCCTTGCTTTTAACCCAGACACCAAACCGCTTTTCGTCTCTAAACTGGAATCGAGGTAGAATTTGCCAATAAGCTAATAATTTAAAGATATTTCCAAGGCTTATACTAAACAATAGTAAAGAGTCAAGTCGATGGCAATACCTATCTTCTGTGAATTCTACCGCCCCCAGATTAAAAGCCAGACCTCTCTTTCCATTGAGTGAAGATTTCAATCGGTGCAAATGCCCTGCTTGCATTAGGGCCTGGGTGTGCAAAGCGGAGACCGTCCCTGCTCTACTAAAGCTCAAAGGCACTGCCTGAAAAATGCAGCCTATTACATTCACAACAGGCCACAGAGAACTCTCTGGGCATCCCTGATCTTGGAGAGGTAACGTGTTTCCTAGGATCTTGATCAGGAGGAACCTGCCCAGCCTGTTTAAGTTCATGTTTTAACGTCTGTGGTCGTGGAAATAGGTGACCTCAGAGTCTGCTAACGCACAGCTACGTGCTGCTTCGAATCTCACGGCAACCCTTAGCCAACGTCATTTATTCATTCTGACTGCTGGCTTCCCCCCTCTGGCTCCGAGAAGGCCCCTGACTTGGGAGCTGCCTTCCAACCAGACAGATTATTTTATGGTCCTACAAGGTTAAGCATGATACATGTGTTTGGGGGGAAACGGAGATGCACATTAAGAAGAAACATTACTTTTTGATCCAGGCAGGAGAGCATACATAATCTCCTCTAAAGCCTGTGAAAGACTTCATTTTACACATGCAATTGTGTGGACTTGCCCCGTACTGCACTGAACATGGTTTTTGAGAATCACCAGCCTCAAGACAAGCTGCCCTGTGTTGGGGAGGGCCTCCAGCAACAAAGAATAAATTGTAAGCAAATGTAATCTCTGTAAAGTTACGGGCAACCAACAACTTCTCGTTGATACAGTGCCTGTATGGGACAGATCCTGAACCTTACAATGGTATATCCTTAAGGACAAGGTCCAAAAGTGGGCCTGGTGCGCATGAAAAAAATTTGAGGCCGGAGGGCCTGGTACAGTATATAGAAATGTTTTGAAATTTAAGACATGTATGTGTTTTAATGGTGCAGAAGAGGTTTTCCCATTTCCTGTGTATCGCAAAACTCTTTTCGCAGTCCAGTGTCAAAATCCATGCCCAGTGGGGATGGGGCAGCCACCCCAAATTTTAAATTTTCTACAAAAACTAAACCAAAGTGGATTTTTAGCTATTTCAGAATATACCTAAGTGACCAAAAGAATCCCTTGGGGACCTGGATTTGCTCTATAAAAGTACACAAAGCTCTGCTGAGAATTTTAAGGCAAAATTGGACTTGATTATACAAGAGCAGAAAATACGAGATTTACCCAGCAAAGCGCACCGTTTAAAGTGCCCTACTACTCAAGCATAATGAGTACATCGCATATAAAAAATTGAGAAGAAAGGTCTCGTGCACATTATGAGGAAATTGTTGGCATCTCATGATGGGTCATTTTACCCTTGTTATTAAATGACAGCAATCATTAAAATGCCAAACATATTTTGACAGAATTCACTTTATAAAATGTCAGCAAGTCTGTGTTTTTATTAGTTTGTTCCAAATCAATTTAGAAATTTCAATAGAATGCTTGTAAGTATTCCCTAAGCTATGTCCATTCCTGACTTTCTGCACAAAAAAATATTACAAATTAATCAGATTTCCAGATTTCTGCATAATGGCTTTGCACATTTATTGCTTAATCTTATTATAAAATGCTGTTATGATTGACACATCGCAGTGGAGATAGAAGCCAATTGAATAATATGTAGCAGTCAATTTTATTTGTAGCTTAATGTGCTGAAATATATTTTTCCACATTTCCATTATTTATAAGCCTGTCCCTTTGGAGAATATATAGAAGAATTTGTTTTAAATGAGCCAATAATACCTTCTTTAAAATTTATAAGCATGACAGAATCATATCTTTTTTTCTTGGCTGTCCATGGCATGCCAGTAAACAGGGTTTGAATTGTCTCCCACTTGCTATTCATAGAACAAACATCAGGAAAGAGGATCTCGTTAAGGGTGGCTTGGAATTGGATTTCAACCACCAAGGAAACAAAAGCTACTGAGTCAAACCCCTCAAAAATTGCAGCCGGGTCTATTTAGTGATTTTTGTTTGCCTATTCATCTGTTTATGGTTCCTACCTGCTCCAGTCTGTCCTGAAACAAAGCACACGAATGCACACAGAGAAACTACACTGTTCTAAGAAGATGTGAAAGACTTGCTGTTTTGGTGGGATTTCATTTCTCGTGCTTTGGCATCCAACAGGATTTTGGCACAGGAAGGAAGCTGCATTCCCCCTGCGTAGCACAGCGGGGCTCCCTGGAGTTAGTGTGTTATTCCTACCGTTTCCGTTAGCACCCAGGAAACTTGCTTCAGGAGATCCCTGTGCTGTCCAGGGTATCAGCTAAGGTGACATTGAAGAAAGCTGTCTCTGGGAAAACACATTCATACGAGTTGGTGTCTGCCCTGGGTATGGAGAAAAGGCTTAAGGGTCTACAACCATATTAAGGGATAATATAGATGTACTTGGTCATGTCTCACGCGTTCTCTGGCTTTGGGAAATTAGATTAGCTGTTGCCCGCCTGTGCATAAAGGATGCATCTTCCCACCCGTGCAATACATTGGCACACGCCGTGCAAACTGATGGATCATGCAAGCCTATTAGCGCGACTGATGATGGTGTCACTTTCCCCCGTCACAGCCTTCCCCTCCCGGAATGACTGGCCATCCTGAATATCCGTTAGCATAATTTATGCAGTTGACAAGTGATTTGAGCACTGCAGCTATTGATAAACCGCTCTGGCATGTCATCTGTACCTTAATGTTATGTGACATCACAGGAAAATGGGGTCATGGGCAGTTCCCGGGCTGGATCTTCTATTAAAGGGAGCACTTCTCTTTTGAATTCCAGGGGCCAGAGGAAACCCGGCTCTGTCAGACCCAGGCACTCCTGACCAACACCAGGCCAGTCAGACCCATCCCCCTTTCCCGGTTGGGCCGCAGGTCAGTATCTCTCAACTGCTTTTCCATAAGGCTGCATTTAGGTTGGTTTAACCATATAAATAACTGAATAAATAGTAATGAGTTAAATCCAATCAACTCCAACAGAGCAAACACGGTGATAAATTTTTGTGTGGGAAACTGTATGACTGCATTATTTATTAAATGCCATCAAGGAAAAAAAAGTGTTTGCAGAACTCCTCTCTTTTAAAGGCAATGTTGGTTTTAATCATTAGGAAACTTTTTTTTCCCTTCTTAAAACCCACTTACCACTGTGCCGTTGGTTACCATGCGGTTTTCTAGAAAGTAAAACTTTAATGACTGGAGTGTGAAGAAAATTAAGTTATTTCAACCTTACTATAGCCATTTTTGAAATACAGGATGTGATTTAATATAAAAAAGTTAATGCAATTTTAATGCAAGTTCAGCTTATTGGGTTTGACAATACTGTACATCACATACAGCTCTTGCATTAATAAAGAAATACATTCATTATTTTTTAAAGTCCAATATTGGTTTTTTGCAGCCTGGTGTGGTTATATGGAGGTGTAGAACACAATTATAAGACCTAGGCTCTTGGCTGTGGTTGTTTTAGCTCTGGCATTTAGTGGGAAGCTTTCGGAGTTCACCTGCTTTTCTGGGAGAAGAGGCGACTATGGGAGCCTGTCTCTCCCCTTTGCGGTCATTGTTCCTGCAAATTAATCACTTTCAGCACTTTGACGGAGCACCATTTCAAGACTTGGAAACCCAAGGGTAGGGCTTGGGTTGGTCCTCACTTTTGTTCCGGCAGCCACCAAGTCTCCCTGTGGTCTCAGGTCCTAACGTCTGTCTCGGAGCACCGATGCCTTGGTGCTCAAGGACAGAAAGCCTGGGGAGGTGTCTGCTCATTTATGGAAGCCCAGAAAGGGTTCTCCTGGGAATCTCGGAAGCCGGAATCTCCTGGCTATGCCTTTTCTAAAATTTTCATGCTTGTGACAGTGTGTGTGTGTGTGTGTGTGTGTGTGTGTGTGTGTGTGTGTGAACATACCAGGGGTGACAAACTCATGCCTCTGGGTCAGATAAGTGCGGGACAGACCCAGACAGTGAGACGTGGTGGGCACCTTGATAAGCTGGAGAATGCATGCCCTGCTTCAACCCCAAGAATTCAATTTAAAAAAATACTACATGCCAAACCCCCCAAATCTCTGACCCGTGTAGTCTAAGAACCATTTGCTTCCCCTCTTATCATGATATTACTGTGGGCAGTGATATAACATCAGTGATCTGAGGACCAGTTTATCGTTTTGTACTTACTCTTAAAAAATGTTTGTTTTGTGCTTTAGAGTAGCTTTATTACTTTTTTTTTTAAAGAGAGGCAGTTACTTCATGTGAATTTAGTAGACTCTAACAAACAGATTAGGAGCGAGGCCCGTGGAATCTGGAGTAGTCTAGAACCAAGCTGCATCTGTTGTCCCAGGGCTTCTGCAAGGCCTCCCCAGAAGGAGCTGTGATGGGAGTCTGTAGGCAGCGGCCAGAGAGTCGGGTCAGCCCTCCTCCCCTCATTCTGCAAATAGAGCAGCCCCACTTCTCTGAATCAGTTCGTGCATGAGAGGGCATGGCCAGAAAGGGGTGAGCCATGGGCTCTGGAGCAGCCTGCCTTGACATGATCCCCCCACACCCACCAGACATGGGGCTTTGGGCAACTTACTAATCCTTCTATCTCCTTGGTAGGACAACCGCATTCATATGCCCATGGCAATATTAGAATAGTGCCTGCCTGTAATTCACTGGGTTTTGTACTCTGCCTCCATTTACTTACCTTTTATTTTATAGAATCATGCTGCATCAAAAACAAAAAAGTTGAAACCCCTCCATAAGAGTTTTGTCTTGGTTCCTCCAGAAGAAAAATGGACATGGCATTATGTGTCACGTGGTTCCCAAAAGGGTGCAATGAAGGCATTGCATCGAAGTCTGTAAGACCAACGACCCTTCTGGTCATGTGGCCTGGCCAGCGCAGGAATCCTTCCAAGGTCATCCTGGTGAAGAGCCCACATCTGGGCTCAAATCTGCCTAGTGCCCAAAGTGCACACCAATGAGGCTGTCTGTCCACATCAAACAATGGCTAATGGATAAACAGTGGACACAAACTCTTGTTTCTAATCTTGTATGAACTGAGCAAAGAATGTTAGAGTAATAGCAAAAGACATCTTTAAAAAGATTTGCCAACTTACCCACCTCAAATGTCTTTGTTTTCCTATACTTTTTTCAGAACTCTTAATGTACACACACAATTTTACCATTTTAATGATTTCATTGTCATTGCTTAATGATTATCCAGTTTATTTTAGGTATTCTCATACTAGAAACATTTTCTATTTTTCTGAAAGAGGCGCCATAATGATCCACTTTAAAGACTGTGTAATACCTTGTCGAGTTTAGCACTATAACAAAGTATTTTTCAACATTTATATATTTTTAAATGTAATGCATGTTTTCATGCATTTATCTTTTGTCTTTTTGAATGGTATCTTCAGGCTCCATCCCAGGAGTATATTCTGAGTCAAAAGGGGTTGAATATTTCTGCAGCTCTTGATATAGATTTCCAAATTGCTTTCCAAAAGGCTTATGATTGTGCATATGTCCTAAATCCACATAATGGTGTCACTAAAGACCTACCAGCGTGCTGTAACTCTTTTACATCATTTTTGCTGCTAATAAATAAAAATAGCATTTTATTGCTACTTTTGAGCCCAAACAAAACAAAACAAAAAAAACCCCAAAACAACAACAAAAAAAAACACCTCTGATGCCAATGAGTTCTTTCTGGAACAACAGAGAACAAATTAGCAAAGAATTTCAAATACGTAAGGGTAAGACCAAATGGAAATTCATTGGAAAAATAATATATAAGTGTAAGGTATTACTTTTAAAGGTATTTGAGTTCCTCAAAAGAAATCCGAACCCAATGAAATTTTCCAAAGAAATAAATGAAATGTGATTTCAATTTTTTTTCCCTACTGGTTCATCCTGGAACAGAGCGTGTGTATTTGCTCCTTGTTCAGGAAATTTCTGACCCTGCTAGAAGAACTAGACCCCTAGAAGAAAATGCTCTGGAAGGCCATGTCTTGGTTCCACTGGAAAGTGAGCTAGGATTATCTGTTTCTTTGCAGCCACTTCTGACAGCACAACAGTTAGCCTCGGCTGTCGCTGGCGTCATGCCGGGAGGCACGCCGGCCCTCAACCAGCCCATCCTCATCCCCTTCAACATGGCCGGACAGCTCGGAGGACAACAAGGACTGGTCCTCACTCTGCCTACCGCGAATCTCACCAACATCCAAGGGCTGGTAGCAGCCGCTGCAGCCGGAGGCATTATGACTCTACCACTGCAAAATCTACAAGGTAACCCATTGTTTCTGTGTGCCCTGTAGGGCTCTATCCGTGGCCGGTGTTCTCTGCGGTGCTCACATGCCCCCGATGGTGAATGTGGTTCAGAGCTGCTCCCACTAGCAAGGGAGATGGAAGGCTTGTGTAGGAAGCCAAGCTCCACGTTGTATGTGAATCCCAACCTTGCTCAAGCCATGGGCTTTATCAGTCCTTGTGTCCTGGCATTGATTTGCAACCTTTCAGGTCTTCTAGAGGCACCCGTGAGCACTCATTGCACAACACATCGAAAACTTAGATGTAAAATTATTGTGTTGTTATTTGAGGACCTGGGTTATGATCTCATGACTTCTTCAGTGTAGCCATCTGCAAAGAAAGGTTATACATGATTTGTTTGTGTGGGAAGTGGTTGGAACATCTCCAGTACAAGGTAGACTTCGGAAGTCTTAATTTAATTATTGTTTTCTTGCTAAGTATTTTTAGTTATAAATATTAAACAGAAAGCATATTATTTGGGTTCGTACTTCGTAATGAGAAAAACACACTTGTAGATCGAGCCTTTATATTACGTGGGCATTTAACAAGAGCTAGATTCATTTAACTCTGGAAGGGTAGTTCTTCTGGTTCTACAAAAGTTTTCACTTTTCTGGGAAAGATTCGCTAACACTGATTGATAGACTGATTTACAAAAGACTCTGTTGAAGGAAGAATTTTATGGTAAAAAATGGCCTGAATATGATACGATTAGGATGCCTAACAAAGAGAAAACAAATGTGTTTTGGGCTGCTCAAAGGTGTTTGTTTTCCCCATTGATATGAATGTTAGCAATTAGAAAGAAAAAAAAAATTTTTTTTTTTTTTTGGCAGAGTGAGAGTTTGATGGGGTAAGTTATAAGAGTAACAATTTAAAGTACTTTCTGTAGTTGGTCAAATGTCGGAGCTCCTTATGGTCAGAGCATCAGCCCAAAGATTAAGAAATAAACCACATAAAAACTGGTTAACTCTTGACCCAAACCTTTTTACACACCGTATGTTCTAATATCCCACCTATTGTTGCCACTTCTTGACTTTCCCTTTAATGTTTAAAACGAAGTCTCTCTCATACCATTAAATTGTGCCAAGAAACCTGCCATTCATAAATCATGCATGCCCAGGACACGCTAATGCACAAACTTTACTTGTTTCAAATTTGAGAGTGCCTGGTAGCCAGGATCTCAAGATTAAGCAAATAAGGCAGGAATAAACAAGGTGAAAGCAGAAGCAACAAAGTGTAGGGAGAGGCTTTCTAATGTAGGTGGATGATGAAATCTTAATGAAGAAATGGGCATTATCAAAATGCAACCTTCCATTTGCAACATTTTGTGCTTATGGGAGTATTGACTATTATAAATAAACATAAGCTCACAGAGCTCCTAGGTCATGAATTAATCTTGCTTGGTTAAAATAGATGCTAAAGTCAGAGTCCAAAAACTCAGGCTTGTTGTATCTTTATTATGGTTTGGTATTCCTAGGATTTTAGTACCTGGTTATTTTAAGGGCTCAAAGTTAGCGACTGTGGACTAATGTGGAATGTGGACTTCCATCAAGATTTTTCTCTTTTCTTTAAATATCAAATTGTGGATTAGCTTATAGTTTGGAATTTGGTTCTTTTTGGC
Source organism: Callorhinus ursinus (assembly GCF_003265705.2). Taxonomy (NCBI): domain Eukaryota; kingdom Metazoa; phylum Chordata; class Mammalia; order Carnivora; family Otariidae; genus Callorhinus; species Callorhinus ursinus. Next base: position 1,045,539 of record NW_027397135.1, read on the forward strand.
ACCTTTGGTTTCAGAAAAGAAATCCTAAGATTTGTGTCCTGAGTAAGTCGGTTCAGTAAGAGTGCTAACTCTGTTTACTCCTTGGTGCTTTTATTTTTTATGTTATGTTAATCACCGTACATTATATCATTAGTTTTTGATGTAGTGTTCCATGATTCATTGTTTGCATATAACACCCAGTGCTCCATGCAGTACGTGCCCTCTTTAATACCCATCACCAGGCTAACCCATCCCCTCACCCCCTTCCCTCTGGAACCCTCAGTTTGTTTCTCAGAGTCCATAGTCTCTCATGGTTCGTCTCCCCCTCTGACTTGCCCCCTTCATTCTTCCCTTCCTGCTATCTTCTTCTTCTTTTTTTTTTTTAACATATAATATATTATTTGTTTCAGAGGGACAGGTCTGTGATTTGACAGTCTTACACAATTCACACCACTCACCATAGCACAAACCCTCCCCAATGTCTATCACCCAGCCACCCCATCCCTCCCACCCCCCACCACTCCAGCAACCCTCGGTTTGTTTCCTGAGATTAAGAATTCTTGATATCAGTGAGGTCATATGATACATGTCTTTCTCTGATTGACTTATTTCGCTCCACATAATACCCTCGAGTTCCATCCACATCACTGCAAATGGCAAGATCTCATTCCTTTTGAGGGCTGCATAATATTCCATTGTATATATATATATATATATATACACCACAACTTTAGCCATTCATCTGTCGATGGACATCTTGGCTCTTCCCAAAGTTTGACTGTTGTGGACATTGCTGCTATAAACATCAGGGTGCACGTACCCCTTTGGATCCCTACATTTCTAACTTTGGGGTAAATACCCAGTAGTGCCATTGCTGGATCATATTGTAGCTCTATTTTCAACTTTTTGAGGAACTTCCATACTGTTTTCCAGCGTGGCTGCACCAGCTTGCATTCCTACCAACAGTGTAGGACAGTTCCCCTTTCTCCGCATCCCTGCCAACGTCTGTCATTTCCTGACTTGTTAATTTTAGCCATTCTGACTGGTATGAGGTGGTATCTCATTGAGGTTTTGATTTGGATTTCCCTGATGCTGAGCGATGTTGAGCACTTTTTCATATGTCTATTGGCCATTAGGATGTCTTCTTTGGAAAAATGTCTGTTCATGTCTTCTGCCCATTTCTTGATTGGATCATTTGTTCTTTGGGTGTTGAGTTTGATGAACTTCTTTATAGATTTTGGATACTAGCCCTTTATCTGATATGTCATTTGCAAATATCTTCTCCCAGTCTGTTGGCTGTCTTTTGGTTTTGTTGACTGTTTCTTTTGCTCTGCAAATGCTTTTTATCTTGATGAAGTCCCAATAGTTCATTTTTGCCCTTGCTTCCCTTGCCTTTGGTGATGTTTCTAAGAAGAAGTTGCTGCAGCTGAGGTCGAAAAAGTTGCTGCCTGTGTTCTCCTTTAGGATGTTGATGGACTCCTGTCTCATGTTTAGGTCTTTCAACCATTTGGAGTCTATTTTTGTGTGTGGTGTAAGGAAATGGTCCAGTTTCATTCTTCTGCATGTGGCTGTCCAATTTTCCCAACACCCATTTGTTGAAGAGACTGTCTTTTTTCCACTGGACATTCTTTCCTGCTTTGTCAAAGATAAGTTGACCATAGAGTTGAGGGTCCATTTCTGGGCTCTCTATTCTGTTCCATTGATCTATGTGTCTGTTCTTGTGCCAGTACAATACTGTCTTGATGATTACAGCTTTGTAATAGAGCTGGAAGTCCGGAATTGTGATGCCACCAGCTTTGCTTTTCTTTTTCAACATTCCTCTGGCTATTCGGGGTCTTTTCTGGTTCCATACAAATTTTAGGATTATTTGCTCCATTTCTTTGAAAAAAGTGGATGGTATTTTGATAGGGATTGCATTGAACGTGTAGATTGCTCTAGGTAGCATTGACATCTTCACAATGTTTGTTCTTCCAATCCATGAGCATGGGACGTTTTTCCATTTCTTTGTGTCTTCTTCAATTTCTTTCCTGAGTATTTTATAGTTTTCTGAGTACAGATCCTTTGCCTCTTTGGTTAAATTTATTCCTAGGTATCTTATGGTTTTGGGTGCAATTGTAAATGGGATCGACTCCTTAATTTCTCTCTCTTCTGTCTTGTTGTTGGTGTATAGGAATGCCACTGATTTCTGTGCATTGATTTTATAGCCTGCTACTTTACTGAATTCCTGTATGAGTTCTAGCAGTTTTGGGGTGGAGTCTTTTGGGTTTTCCACATAAAGTTTCATATCATCTGCAAAGAGTGAGAGTTTGACTTCTTCTTTGCTGATTCGGATGCCTTTTATTTCTTTTTGTTGTCTGATTGCTGTGGCTAGGACTTCTAATACTATGTTGAATAGCAGTGGTGAGAGTGGACATCCCTGCCGCGTTCCTGACCTTAGGGGGAAAGCTCTCAGTTTTTCCCCATTGAGAATGATATTCGCTGTGGGTTTTTCATAATAGCTTTTATGATATTGAGGTATGTACCCTCTATCCCTATACTCTGAAGAGTTTTGATCAAGGAAGGATGCTGTACTTTGTCAAATGCTTTTTCTGCATCTATTGAGAGGATCATATGGGTCTTGTTCTTTCTTTTATTAATGTATTGTATCACATTGATTGATTTGCGGATGTTGAACCAACCTTGCATCCCAGGGATAAATCCCACTTGGTCATGGTGAATAGTCCTTTGAATGTACTGTTGGATCCTATTGGCTCGTATTTTGGTGAGAATTTTTGCGTCCATGTTCATCAAGGATATTGGTCTGTAATTCTCCTTTTTGATGGGGTCTTTGTCTGGTTTGGGGATCAAGGTAATGGTGGCCTCATAAAACGAGTTTGGAAGTTTTCCTTCCATTTCTATTTTTTGGAACAGTTTCAGAAGAATAGGTATTAATCCTTCTTGAAATGTTTGGTAGAATTCCCCTGGGAAGCCATCTGGCCCTGGGCTTTTGTTTGTTGGGAGATTTTTGATGACTGCTTCAATTTCCTTGGTGGTTATAGGTCTGTTCAGGTTTTCTATTTCTTCCTGGTTCAGTTTTGGTAGTTGATACATCTCTAGGAATGCACCCATTTCTTCCAGGTTATCTAATTTGCTGTCATAGAGTTGCTCATCATATGTTCTTATAATTGTTTGTATTTCTTTGGCGTTGGTTGTGATCTCTCCTCTTTCATTCATGATTTTCTTAATTTGGGTCATTTCTCTTTTCTTTTTGATAAGTCTGACCAGGGGTTTATCAATCTTGTTAATTCTTTCAAAGAACCAGCTCCTAGTTTCGTTGATCTGTTCTACTGTTCTTTTGGTTTCTATTTCATTGATTTCTGCTCTGATCTTTATAATTTCTCTTCTCCTGCTGGGTTTAGGCTTTATTTGCTGTTCTTTCTCCAGCTCCTTTAGGTGTAGGGTTAGGTTGTGTATTTGAGACCTTCCTTGTTTCTTGAGAAAGGCTTGTATTGCTATACACTTTCCTCTTAGGACTGCCTTTGCTGCATCCCAAAGATTTTGAACAGCTGTGTTTTCATTTTCATTTGTTTCGATGAATTTTTCAAATTCTTCTTTAATTTCCTGGTTGACCCATTCATTCTTTAGTAGGATGCTCTTTAGCCTCCATGTATTTGAGTTCTTTCCGACTTTCTTCTTGTGACTGAGTTCTAGTTTCAAAGCATTGTAGTCTGAAAATATGCAGGGAATGATCCCAGTCTTTTGGTACCGGTTCAGACCTGATTTGTGACCTAGGATGTGATCTATTCTGGAGAATGTTCCATGGGCACTAGAGAAGAATGTGTATTCTGTTGCTTTGGGATGGTATGTTCTGAATATGTCTGTGAAGTCCATTTGGTCCAGTGTGTCATCTAAAGTCTTTATTTCCTTGTTGATCTTTTGCTTTGATGATCTGTCCATTTTGGCGAGGGCGAGTGTTAAAGTCCCCCACTATTATTGTATTGTTGTCAATGTGTTTCTTTGCTTCTGTTATTAATTGGGGCTTATATAATTTGCTGCTCTCATGTTAGGGGCATAGGTATTTACAATTGTTAGATCTTCTTGTTGCATAGACCCTTTAAGTAGGATGTAGTGTCCTTCCTCATCTCTTATTACAGTCTTTGTTTTAAAATCTAATTTGTCTGATATAAGGATTGCCACCCCAGCTTTCTTTTGGTGTCCATTAGCATGGTAAATGGTTTTCCATCCCCTCACTTTCCATCTGGGAGTGTCTTGGGTCTAAAATGAATCTCTTGCAGACAGCATATTGATGGGTCTTGTTTTTTAATCCAATCTGATAGCCTGTGTCTTTTGATTGGGGCATTTAGCCCGTTTACATTCACGGTAATTATTGAAAGATTTGAATTTCATGCCATTGTATTGCCTGTAAGGTGACTGTTACTGTATATTGTCTGTGTTCCTTTCTGGCCTATGTTACTTTTAGGCTCTCTCTTTGCTTAGAGGACCCCTTTCAATATTTCTTGTAGGACTGGTTTCGTGTTTGCAAATTCCTTTAGTTTTTGTTTGTCCTGGAAGCTTTTTATCTCTCCTTCTCTTTTCAATGACAGCCTAGCTGGATATAGTATTCTTGGCTGCATATTTTTCTGATTTAGTGCTCTGAATATATCATGCCAGTCCTTTCTAGCCTGCCAGATCTCTGTGGATAGGTCATTCTAATGTTTCTACCATTGTAGGTTACATATCTCTTCTCCCGAGCTGCTTTCAGGATTTTCTCTTTGTCTCTGAGACTCGTAAGTTTTACTATTAGATGTCAGGGTATTGACCTATTATTATTGATTTTGACAGGGGTTCTCTGTGCCTCTTGGATTTTGATGACTGTTTCCATCCCCAGATTAGGGAAGTTCTCTGCTATAATTTGCTGCAGTATACCTTCTGGCCCTCTCTCTCTTTCTTCTTCTTCTGGGATCCCAATTATTCTAATATTGTTTTGTCTTATGGTATCACTTATCTCTTGAATTCTGCCCTCGTGATCCAGTAGTTGTTTATCTCTCTTTCTCTCAGCTTCTTTATTTTCCATCATTTGGTCTTCTATATCACTAAATCTCTCTTCTGCCTCATTTATCCTAGCAGTTAGCAGCCCCATTTTTGATTGCACCTCATTAATAGGCTTTTTGATTTTGACTTGGTTAGATTTTAGTTCTTTTATTTCTCCAGAAAGGATTTCTCTAATATCTTCCATGCTTTTTTCAAGCCCAGCTAGTATCTTTAAAATCATCATTCTGAACTCTAGTTCAAACATCTTACTAATGTCCATATTGATTAGGTCCCTGGCAGTTGGTAGTGCCTCTTGTTCTTTTTTTGAGGTAATTTTTTCCATCTTGTCAGTTTGTCTGGAGGAGCGTAGATGAATGAGAGAACAAAATGCTAACAGGGTTACAATGTCCCCAGAAAATACACACTAAACAAATCAGAAGAGACCCCGAAACTGGGGGAAAAGAAAGGGAAAGAAAGAAAAAAGAAAAAAAAAAAAGAAAAGGAAAAAGATAAAAACAGAAACAAAAACAAAAACACAAAACAGAATGTGATCAGAGATGATCAGGCTGGTGCATAGATCAGTGCCACACACTAGATTTTGGGTGTATTTTGGCTTGTTAGAAGAAAGTGCCTCCCAAAATTTTAAAGAAAGCAAAACTTATATATGTACAAAAATAAGGGTTAATATGATGAAGGGATGGAATGTGACTGTAAAGATGCAAATTATAAAGGATTTTATAAAAGGAATTTATAAGATAAGAAGCTGGTTGAAAAAAGAAAGAAGAGGGTTTAAAACAAAAGGGAGAGAATGTGATCAGGCAGGAGACTCGAACAAAGCCATACACTAGGGATTTAGGGTATATTTTGGTCTGTAAGAAGAAACTATATCCCAAAATTTTAAAGAGAGAACAACATATATATATATATATATATATATATATATATATATATATATATACATATATATATATATATATACCAAAATAAGGTTAAGTACTATGAAAGGATAGAATATGACTCTAAAAATGAAAAATAAAAAAGATTTTTTAAAAAGCGGATTGATAAGATGTTGGTTGAAAAAGGGAAAAAGAAAAACTAAAAAAAAAAAAAACAGAAAAGAAAAAGTTGAAAAAAATTAACTTTGAAAGACTAAAGAATCATGGGGAAAAAAACATGAATTCTATGTGCAGTGTTCCCCTAGCGCTGGAGTTCTGCCGTTCTCATTGATCGGTAAACTTGGTCTTGGCTGGTTGTTCGTGCTGATCTTCTGGGGGAGGGGCCTGTTGCCGTTCCCAGATGTCTTTGCCGGAGGCCGGGTCCAGGCTAAGTCACCTGCTCGGATTTGCTCTCGGGAGCTCTTTTCCCTGCAAGCTTTCGGGTACAGCTTTGGAGGACGAGAGTGAAAATGGCGGCCTCCCAATCTCTGCCCCAGAGGAGCCAAGAACTCAGGGCTACTCCTCAGTGCGCCCCCTGAGAAAAGCAGTCAGTCACTCCCGTCTCCCCGGTCTCCAGCCGCACTCTGTGCTCACCCAGCCTGTGACAGAGCCTTTCTATCTCTGGCACCGACCCCGTGTGGAGTCTCCAAACCCAGCAGATCCCTGCGGTGTGCTCCCGTGCTGCTCCTCCCGGGGTAGGAAGGGGAGTCTCCCTGGATCTGCCACTTGTTGGGTCCCTGCTGGAGGAGCAGTGGCCTGACTGTGATGTGGATCACAGTTTATGGCAACCCCAAGCTGAGAGCCCGCGCCTCGGCTCCATCTCTTCAGCCGGCTTCCCTGCTCTGATACCTGGGAGCTCTGCCGCACTTAGGCACCCCCAGTCTTTCTGTGACCCCGAGGGTCCTGAGACCACACTGTCCCGCGAGGGTACCACCCCCCGCTTAGCCACTGGAGCGATGTCCCTCAGCGGAGCTGACTTCTAAAAGTTCCGATTTTGTGCTCCGCGGCTCTATCACTTGCCAGAAGTGGCCGACGGAGGTCCCCTCCCCCGCCGTCTATCCTCCCGAATATCACCTCGATTCACTTCTCTGCCCGTCCTACCTCCCAGTAAGTGGTCGCTTCTCTGTTCAGAGAGTTGTTGCTACTCTCTTCTTCGATCTCCTGTTGAGTTCGTAGGTGTTCAGAATGGTTTGATCCCTATCCAGCTGAATTCCTGGGACCAGATGAAATCCAGGTCTCCTACTCCTCTGCCGTCTTGCTCCTCCTACCCCTTGGGGCTTCTTACACCATTTTCTTAACGGCCTAATCTTCAGAAGTGTATTGATCGGAGTTGATGGTCAAGCGTTTGTCTACTGCACAAACACAAGGAACGCTGTCTCCCTTTGTCATCTCAGTTAAGTTGGAGGGCAGGTGGTGAGGGCATTAAAATAAAACACCTGCCGGTTGCAAGTCAGCCTGTTATAGGGAAACCTTCCTCATCGGTCTTAACACTCACGCCCCTCCTCCAACACTTTGTTCTCTAATAACTTTGTGAACGAATCCCAGTTCCTAAGTCACTGTTAGGATCCAGAGAAGTTCCCTTGGGCTTTTCTCTTCCTTTCATGTCTTCCCACGTGATTTCTTGACCACCCAGACCTCACTAGTTTGAGAAGTAACCAACCATCCCAGTTTGCTTGAGACTGGGGTTTTCTGGGGATGTGTGACTTTCACTGTTGGAACCAGGATAGTCCTGGGCAAACAAGGAGTTGATCATCTGCCAGAAGTCCAGGGGCAATAACAATAAGAATTAGGTAAATGTCTTGAATCTCTATGGTGCCCAAGATGAGTGTTTACCACCCGAAGGGCAGTGCCAGTTGGTCACCTTGTCAGCCAGCATCTGACCCAAGGATGATCTCATCCCTTTTAGGGGGCCTACTGCAGCCCTCGACAATCCATAGGCAGTGTCTATGGCTTGTGTGGTTTTCCAGGTTATATGACAGAAGGTGGTGGGACTCCGGGGATGGTGGGTGGCTGGCTGGCAGGCCATCTGCAGGAGTCCTGGTCGACTTGGAGACTGAGCCAATCCTAGACATAATCCAGTCTCATCCTCTTTCAAGGGTGGCAATCTGGTTCATGGGCTATGATACCCCAGAAGTCCTTACACACATTTGTTTGGTCGACAGGGTAGAATGCTCTGCCCCTCCCCATGGTCCACCCTAGACAAGAGCACAGTAGTTTCCAAGGCTTTTAAGAATCTTGAAACCACCAGTATGTCTGCCCAGCACTTCTTGGATGGTTTTATAAAACACTGTGATCCGTCAGCGTGAGGGGGAGGGATTTAAGTGTTAAACGCCTAGTCTGAAATGGAACCTGTTTCCATATGATGCACTTAGCTCTGGATGGGTTCCCCCTTTCCTCATTGTGAACCGTTAAGGTTTATTCATGAAATAAGCCTCCCAGCTGCCATTATCTCTGACTCTCCTCTAGCCTTCCTGCCCAGCCCTTCAGCCTGTCCTTCCTCAAAGCTCAAAAGCTACAAATTTGCTAAAAAAGAAAAATACCGACATCGGTTTCTTACTGGTTTGGAATTCAGGGATAAGTTTTCAAGTATATTCTTCTTTACTGAAGGGATTGGGAGCTGGTTCCTTTACGTTCACTATCAAGTGACACGGAATTGCTCTCAGACCCTCAGAGGCCATGATTCATGCATGTATTTTAATGAGCGCTAATGACATGATGTTACACTAAGCGGCTTTTTTCCGCTCAGGCAGCAGGGGTCCTATCACTGTCTCCTCCTCTGAGCCTCATTCCCAGAACAGCTTGGGGGGCTTGTTAGAAATGCAGGCTCTCAGCCCCACCCCAGAATCTGCATTTTAAAAGATTTCCAGGAGATTCCTATAGTACACTAAAGTTTAAGGAAGCCTGGTCTAAGGAGCTTTTCCAAAATCCATTTGGCCACTCCCCCACTATCTCCAGCAGCCTCCCCAGATCCTGAGCATCCTAGGGTGATGGGGAGCCATGTGACTGTGAGAGTCCCCTTGTTAACTGTCCGGCTCCAACTCACCAAACCAGGCCTCTAATGAGGATAAGGACTGAAAGGAGTAACTTATTTGGGAATCAACTTACTGCTTCCTTCAGGACATTCACGTCCCCAAGACCGAGAGGCGTTCTCTTAAACAATGAAAGCATGATTAAAGCCCTTGCTCTGAGATTTTTATCCAGCAGAAGCTTTGCATTGCTGAAAAAGAGACCATGTGGCCCTGCAGAAAACCCATTTGCACAGCCTAGGGATTGTTTTCCCTTTCTCCTCAGATCCTTCCATGCAGGAAAGAGAGCACTCCTATGCCATCAAGGAAGGGGTCTTCTTGTAAGGAAACAGCTGGGAATTAGGAGTTAGAAATCTTGCAGAATCCCAGGAACACCCTATGGTCCAGCCTCAGGGGCCCTGGACATGAGGTTTGGGGCTCAGAGAACCCAGTGAGATTAGAAATTAGACAATGGGGATTAGAGTTTGGGGATCGGAGAATCCAGCGAACCACCAAGCTGCGGGCTGTCTTGTTCCCTCTGAGGAGACAGGCCTGTGCCCCCACTTCTAACCTGTCTCCTGTCTTCCCCTGCTACTCCTTGTGACTCTTCTCTACTGTGTTGGTTGAGTTTTGACTAGCCCCTAATTTTAGCTCACTCTGTCTCTTGGAGTCCATGCATCTTCCCAACCCATGTACCTCTTAGGAATGCTCCATTGCTCTCTCTACCATCTCTATTTTTATCCCCATCTCCATGCCTATCAACAACTCAACCTCCCCAACATTCCCAATTCCTGATGAGCTGAGACTTTGCATTCTAGGCTAACCTGGAGGTTGCTGGCCAGACTAGAGATGGACTGCCCCGTGTGGAAGTATGCATCCCTGTCCAGTCAGCTGTAATGTGTATGGACGGGGGAGCCGGGATGATGAGGAGCAGAGCATGAGCAGCATGCTGGAGAGACACACTAGGGCCTCCCCCCTCCGTAGAAGAGGTGCCAAGCGAGCAGGCTGGGTATTGGCCTGGCCGCTGGGATTGCCGTACAGACCAGGAGGCCCTCCTATGGGCAGAGAGGAAGACCAACTCTGAACTCAGAGATGCCATGGGTGGGGGCTAGGTTCTGAATATTTTAGGGGAAGCCTATGGAAGTTCTGGCTGGGATTCAAGCCCAGAAGTGCTCTAAACTCAGATGAGATCTAGGAATGACCTACTCCTCAACACTCTATGTCCCTGCATGATGTAGATACAGTTTTGCATTCTCCCTTCTCTCTCCTTTGAGAGTGAGTGCTGCTCCCGGCCAAGCACCTCCCACCGTCACCACTCTTGGTCTGTCCATTCCCGTGTCCTTTGTCTGTCCCCTGCTCACGGGGATTTGGTCTCAGGGGACTGTCAGAGAACCCACTCCTGTGAAAGGAGACTCACGATGACCATGAAGCTTAAAGAAGGAAAATGACTCAGGGTGCTCTGTCACATACTTCATAAACTCCTTTAAAAGTCAGTCTTCCATTTACTTACTATTTTGAAGCACAGATAGCTGTGCCAAAAATATAATTTGCATTTGTCCTAGTGTGGAAACTAGATTATTATTTGATGTGGCAGAATAAAGTCCCCATTATGGAACTTGTGCAAATGGGCTGTGTTTTCTGCCTTTTTTTTTTTTTAGATTGAGGCAGAAAATGTAGACAAATAGAACCCCAAAACAAGTGACAACAAGCAGCAAAGGGGTTAATGGGACAGCAGAGGTGGGCCTATGTCTAGGACAGATGATTCAAGTTAGTGACTTGTTCTCATTGCATAGGCTGAGAGATAACCCACTAATCACTGTGGGCAACATAAATGGAGAATATAAATGTGCTACATAGGAGATTTATATCAAAGTGTGAACATTCCAGTTCAGTCAAGCATAACATTTAAATTAATGACCAAAAATACATTAGAGAGTGCCGCTTAACCTGAACATGGAAAAGCAATTAGGTTCAAGGCAAGTTGAAAAATCAAGGCCAAAGGTGGTTTTGCTGCCTTTCACGCTGGCAGGAAACCTGCCCTGGTTTTCTCTCATTCTCGAAATTAAAGTCTGTAAGGGTAAAGTATGTGAGAATGCTTTAGGTTTTAGGGATTTCTTGTACGAGCCACATCACATTTCCTTTTTATTTGTTTTGTTAGTATTTGTTGTTTGAATTGGGGCATCATTTACATACAGTAAAATGCATGGATCTTAAGGGCACAGCTCAGTGGGTCTTGATAATTGTGTATACTCATGCGACCTCCGTCCACCACAGCCAATACAGAAAGTATTTCATTTCCCCCAAAAGTTTCCCTGTGTCCCTTTGTGGTCAGTCCTGTTCCTCCAACCAGGCAGCCCTGATCTGCTTTCTATCACTATCGATTGGTTTTGTTTTTTCTAGAACTTCATACAAATGGATTTCTACAGTATGTATGATTTCATGTCTGGCTTTTTTCACTAAGCATCATGTTTTTGAGATTCATCCATGTCATTGTGTATGTCAGGGGATCCTTTCTTTTCATTTCTGAGCAGTGTTCCATTGTAAGAATATGCCACAGTTGGTTTATCCATAGCCAGTCCGATGTCTTAGCAGGCAGACATGGTGAAGATCCTCTCCCCTGGGGGTAGGGAGAGGATCCTCCGTTGGACATCCCTTAGGAAGCACCCTTGGCCACAGTTCTTCTTGACCCTTCGCTCTAGCCCTGGAAGATTCTTCCCTGTCCATTATCTTTCTTGGCTACATCTGAAGAGAAAGTTGAGAAATATGCCTTTATTTGAGCACTTCCTCAGTCCATGTATGGCTTATGGAAGCTCTGGGGGCCGAAGGGTTGCTTGACATTTCCAATAGTTAAAGATTTGTAGCTTCCTTGGAAATGTGGTTCTCTCAGAAACTGAGAATGCTTCTGATCTTTTTGCTTTCAGTCCATTCCAGGTGCCACAGGTTTTTCTGAGGCATACATCTTCAGTCTAATTTATTTTTGCATTGTCACTCCCACTCTTGTCTCTTCCAACTTAATTGGCCTCAAGGTGCGGGCACTCTGACCTCCTACCCAAGGGCCTTCGCACAGGACATTTCCTCTGCCTGAAGGACTCTTACCCCAGAAAGCATCAGCCTACTTCTCCCCCACAGCCCCCCAGCACTGCTGTTCCCCCCTACCTCCTTTCCTTTATTTCCTTTGTCCATAACACTTACTACCTTCTACAGAGCCTTAACATCTCAGAAATGTCTGAGACCTTTTTTGTTCTTTCTCTGTAAGCACTTTGGGTCATGCTTCCTGCAGCCACATTGCGTAGTGTGGCAGCATCGTGATGCTTGGCCCTGATGGTCTAGGGGACGATATCTGCGTACAATGTGTTTATAATATGTAGTGCTTTTCTGGTCCTGCCCTCAGAATGTAAGCCCTACAATAGGCATTTTGTTTGGTTCGGTGATATGGCCCAAGAACTGGCCCATAATAAGTGCTCAGGGATGGATGGATGGATGGATGGATGGATGGATGAATGGATTTTAAAGTAGGAGTCAGTCAAGTGAAAAGAAGTAAAGAGAACATTCAGTGTAGGGAAGGCATGAGGAGCATGGAGTCTAGAGTCCTCTGAACAATTTTGGCTATTGTTCAAGTGAAGGTTAGGAGTCAGAAGTGGCAAGAAACCAGACCAGATGAACAGGAAGGGGTGATACTGGAGGGCCTTGTACACCTTGCCTATGCATGCAGAGTGGCCATTGTAGGGCGAATGTATTAGAAATGAACAAACTTAAAGACGATGCAATTATGCTATGATATTCTCATGGATATATGTTTGCTTTTATATGTTATGCCTGTGTAATTTCAAGGACTCAAAGCAGCTTGTAATATAAGAAGCATGAAAGGCCAAACACTGTTATTAGAAAAAGAAACCTAGATGGAGATTTGGAACAATGGGACAAGTCAAAGGGGAGACACATCACATTCCATACTTTTAATTATCTGACAGTAAATGGAAACATACCAGCTTAACAAGAAACAGGCTTATTTATTTTTGTTTTTGCTTTTCACTAATTTTATTTATTTACTCAACACATACTTAACTGAGCTTTCATAGCATATTAGGTCATGATATCAGCTTGAGGTATAGCGGTAAATAGAATAAAGAGAATCTCGGCACTTCTGTGCTCGTGTAGGGTGTAAAGGAGACGGACAGGATGAAGGGTGGCAGGGATGGGGATATGGACAGAGACCAAAGGACATGAGCGACAAAGCCATACAATATCTGGAGGAAGAGTGTCCTGGGTTGAAGTTGGAGGTGCTAAGAAAAGTTAATCACACAGATTCCCAATGAAGAAACATGGAAACGCCTGATGGACAGGACACTGGTTCTCTTTGAGCTTTCATTAGATTATACTGTAGTAACACACAAGCACAAAATCTCAGTGAGGTACAACCAAGGTTTATGTCTTTGTTTATTTCATAATATGTGTTGGCTACAGTCAACAGGGACCCTGCTGTACACATTCATTCTAGGATCAGCCTAAAGAAGCAGCCTCCTCCTGGGATAGGCCTTTCTCTTCACAGAGGGAAGAAAGACCGGCAGAACAGAACAGCAATGGCTTTCAAAGCTTTGGCTCAGAAGTGGCCCACGTTACTTCCCCTCAGGTCCTGCGCAAGCCTGCTGCCCATGGGAATGAGGCTACTCTTAAGGGGAGGGCGTTTCTCCAGCACATAATTAGAAACTGTATTACAAGGTGCTACATTGTTCAACTGAAGATACACTGCTGAATATTTGACTTGGGTCCCCTTGAAGATTCCTTCCAACACTGAGATTCTACAATTCCATGAGGTGAACCCATGAGATAGCATGGGCTATCCATGTGGTTCCTTTGAACACAACATATGAATAATTTCTTAAAGTAGTGGCATTCAAATGATAAATATAAAAATAGATTACAAATAGATGGAACAATTAGGTGCTTTTAAAAATAGCACATGAACACATGTAAAAGCATGGCTCCATTTATGTAACATTCAGGAAAAGGCAAAATTATAAGGACAGAAAGAGATCAGTGGTGACCAGGGATGGGGGCTGAGGGAAGGCGTTGACTATAAGGCAGTGCAGAGGAATTTCGGGGGCTGATGCGACCGTTCTCTTGTCTTGATCATGGTGGTGGTTACATGACTCTATGTGTTTGTCAAACTTGTAAAACTGGATGCTGGAAAGGGTGAATTTTACTTTATGTAAAATGTACCTCAACTAAAAAAAGGGGGGGGGAAGCAGGTGGTGTGGTGCTTATAAAATACCAACTTATGTTAAAACATAAAAAAGAATATGCAAGCACAAAACTGTTAATGAAATGAGAGCAGGGGGAAGCTTCATGGAGATGAGAGACTCGGATTCTCCCATTAAAGTGTTAATGGCTCTATTTCTCAGATGCACAAATGAACCCCAAAATAGTAAAGATTTCACAGGCACACAATTCGATCCCAGTTGTTTGAAAGAAACCCAAACACATGCATACCCCACAGAGAGAGGAAAAGAAAAATATTACGTATGACACAGGGTTACTGGTAGACTCTAGACAGTAAGAAATTATGGGTGAATGCTTTCCTTCTTAAAATTTCTTCATTAATAAGTATTATTCCAAAATCAGAATACTTTGTATTCATTCAGGTTAGAAGTCATATCCAAAGTGTCATTATTAGCATTGACGAGGTTAGGTCTATATAGGTCTGCCGTCTTGACCTTCTAACCACCTTTTTAAAAAAGCATCCCTCAACTCAAAGTGGATTAATTCTCAAATTAACAATACAACCACAAAGCAACTCTATGCATTCATTATGTATGAGCAATCTTTAATACCAGTAAAATTGCCTTTAAATGTGCCTGATTTTATTGATCAAAGGAGGATTTATTGTCAGGGAGTGGGTGGGGGCAGAAGTGTGTGCTGAGCATTCTGGTAGCGTTCTTGAAGAAGAAAACAGTAGGTGGCCATGTGCGCCGCTTTTCCTAACGATTTACTTTTGTGCTATTCGAGTGATGCCCCCACTCAGAAAGTTGCATCCCCAGGGGCATTGTGAACATGAGAGCGGGGGTCTAATACCACCCACAGAAAGGGCAGGGCAGCCCCTGCCACAGAAACAAGAAGAATGGACCCTGGCTTTTAGTATGCAATGATTTCTCAGCCTCTGATAGGGAGCTTGCTGTCACAAAGTCCAATATTAAAAACACCTAGTGCATAAATTCATATTTGCAGTGTTATTCAGAAGAGCCCCACATGACACACTGTACAATAATACCCAATCCACCATAAAGAAGTTATGAAAGTTGTTGCATGTGTCTTAACTTGGGCAGTTTTTCAAACCTCCGTATCTCCGAGCCTTCAGACTTTTTATTTAAAATACCTGGAGAGCCCGTTCTGCAGTACATTATCCTTGAAGCAGGCGTCACTGAGGCACTGGGGTATGGATTAAACTGGAAGCACATGAATGAGGAGTACGACTAGTATACTGTGTATTTAAGAGATACTGTCAATGGAATAAAGCATTGTCAAAGGATAATGGTTTCCAGCTGCCACATAAATGTCAAAGCAAAGCCAAAGCATTTATTTTCAAAGCAAAAGGCAGGGAAGTAATGTGATCCCCAGTTTGTACATAATAAGGCTGTAAATCCATCAGGGCTCTTGATGGTATGCAGCAATGTGTCTACACTAGGATGTGCAAACTGGATTAGATTCCAAGGCAGCCATCAGAGCTCTGTTCCAAGATGGCTGCCGCTAGAATGGCACTGAACACAAAGGAAAAGACTGTGCTCGAAATGCTTCTCAGTCTCACTCCGTTACCAAGGATGAGAGGGAACCGGGATGATGTGTTCAAATTTCCTCTGGAACCAAAATAAAGAAGTCTTCTGTATCTGAGGGCAGTGAGGAAGGGGCAGGTAGGGAGGAGGGGAGGTATTGAGAAAAAGGAGATAGGAACTGGTCTGTTCCTCTCTGCCCACCGTTCGGAGAATGAAGAGGAAAGATTTGCCCAAGCAAGTCCTGTCTTCTCTTATGTGTGTGATTCTTGCAGGGCAGATTTCCAGTGAGAGGTCACAGCTATTTATTTCTCAGCCCCTCCAGGGCAAAGCTAAACCTCATTTCTTGTCCTGAGCTGTGCACAAAGATTGATTGATCGAGTTCACAAATACTCACTAAGCACCTGCTCTTTTCCAGGCACTTTGGTAAGCACTCCAGTCTAGTTAGAAAAGAGGCTACGGTAGCAATCCAGGAGAGAAAGGGTCCCGGTGACAGTGAGGAAGAACAGAGGACTGATTTAGGCGACATTAAGGAGGTACGTTTGGTAAGACTTGGCGATGGATTAAATGTAGAGGGGTAAGAGGAAAGAGAGGGAGACAAGTAGTATAGTCGGACATGTAAGTTCATTTCCTGAGGACATTGTAAATGGAGAGACCAGGAACTAGTTGGAAATATATGGATCTAAAACTCAGAATGGGATTGGCACTGGAGACCCTGATGTAGAGACCGTCAACGTATGTGACTGAAGTCAGGGAGGGAATAAATTTCTGGGGAAGAAGAGGTTAGGGAAGGAACACAGTTCAAGCCATCGGAAGAGGAAGATGCAGGCGCGGAAACAGACCCAGGAGAGAGGTCCCAACGCGTAAGATTGTTCTGCACCAGTTCTGCGATTCTTCGTATTTGGACTCTTTCATTGGACATAATCTACACATTCACATTGGAGCTTTTGGTTTCGCTTACCCCTTTTATAGCCGGAGTGCCACAAGAAGAAGCCAACAAATTGTATCTGTCAGTCTGCTCTTTATCTTCTGAAGACACGCCAAGTTTCCATGTATAAAGAAGCTATTTTGAGAGCGTGTACATAAAAGCTTCAACAGTGTTGCTCTTTTGCTGAAAAGTAACTCCATTGATTTAAATCTATTATTTAAAAACGTCGTTGAAGTCTTAAAATCTCAAAATGAAAATGTTTCTCCCCTGCCATTCTTCTTTTTAAAGCACTTTGGGTCATGTCCATTGTAGCCACTCAGGGCAGAGGAAGGAACGAGTTGGGATTAGCTCTAGGGTGCTGGGTTTGGATAGAAGAGGATATCTGTGCCTGGGAAAAACTGCAGTTTAGATAATGTAATTTAATTTTTGGAAATTATTTCTCTTGGGAAATTATGTCTTGTTGCTAGCAAAATTACTCTTTGAACATCCTTTGGTTCCACGTTAACCTTTCCTTTGATATTAGTGTCATCATTACCCCAATTATATTAATCAACCATACTCACCAAGTTTCTGGCCAAAACTCTCAAAAAAAAAAAAAAACAACACAAAAAACTTAGTCCATTTGCCATTTGTCACCCGATTAGGATTAGCACAAATACCCAGATCCTTTAAAACATTCTTATGCATCTCCGTTCCCCTGTGTGCCATTATTTTAGAAATTCTTAGCAGAACATATATATATTCAACACTTGACATAAGATAATTTGAGTTTGCTGTGTTTGGAAAATAACTCACATGGGAGAAAGTTGCATTAAATAAATAATAGAGATAAAATTTATACTTCTATATATTTCAAAGCTAATGTTGCTAACTTACAATAGAACGATAACATGAAGACACAGTGCTATAATTTGATTGATTTGTTTTGACAACAGCCAAATAATTGAGAGTGAAAGGTGTCAGCACAGATGAAATATTGTATAAGCCACGTTCAAAGGCAACCCTAGCAGCAGCTGCAACTAGAGTTTTATTTCTTTTGATTCCATACTGGTACTCACCTCCAGTTTATTATGAAACCATGAAAGGTGCACGACTTCTCCAGCTAGGGAGACTTTTATGGAGAGGCTAGAAATAGAAGTTTGTCAAATAGTTGAACAACGGATATAGACAACAGGATGGGAAATGGCTGGAGCATGCCGAACGGAATGCTATCAGCCTGTCCCTTGCTTTTGCAAGTTGCAGCTCTCCTGCGTTTTGGCTCATTTTGAAGAGATTCTGAGTCAGGGCAAATATTAGATCCTATTTTTCCACCCCTTGTCAGGAGATGGGCAAAAAAGAGGGGTGCTCTTGGTGCCATTTCTGGGCCCAGCAGATGGGGGAGGGGGGTGACCCACCTGAAAACCCTCATGCCTGGTGGGCAATAAGATTTGAGGTGCTTGGTGAATATAGAAGCTAAATGGCCAAGGGAGCCTTGATCAGGAGAAAGTCTCTGCCCTTAGGCAACTGTTGAGCACAGTGGTGACATGCTTGCTCGTGGCGTGACCTGGGCAGGGTACTGTGATCTTGGAGACCCTCTGTCCTCAGATATTTTATAGAGTTGTTTAATGATTCAGTGCGATACTGTATGGCTCATGTCTAGTATAGTGCCCAATGCTTAGTAAATGCAACATGAATGACAGACTCAGTGGCCTCTGTTATATGCGGGGAATATGTTCCAAGCCCCTCACTGGATGCCTGAAACCATGGATGGTACTGAACACTATATATTCAATGCTTTTCCTATATATACCTCACTATGGTAGAGTTTAATATATAAATTAGGCACAGTAAGGGATTAACAATAGTATTATAAAATAGAACATTTATAACAATATACTGTAATAAAAATTGTGTGAATGTGGTCTCCCTCTCAAAATATCTTATTGTACTGTATTGTCTGTATCTACTGTATCTACTTATTGAAAGACTTATTGTCCTTCTTGTGCTGATATGAGATGTTAAAATACTGTGTGATGAGATGAAGTGAGGTGAACGACGTAGACACTGTGACGTAGGATTAGACCACTTTTGACCTTGTGATGACATGTCAGAAGGAGGGTCATCTGCTTCCAGACAACAGTTGACCATGGGTAACAGAAACTGTGGAAAGCAAAACTGCAAATAAAAGGGGATTACCATACTTTTATTACTTAGAGTTGCAAAGTCCAAAATGATACCCAAGAGCCACACATGGCTATCAGGCCTTAGAAATGTGGCTAGTGCAGGGACGCCTGGGTGTCTCAGTTGGTTAAGCATCTGCCTTCGGTTCAGGCCATGATCCAGGGGTCCTGGGATCAAGCCCCGCATCGAGCTCCCTGCTCAATGGGGAACCTGCTTCTCCCTCTCCCTCTGCCTGCTGCTCCCCCTGCTTGTGCTTTCTCTCAATCTCTGTCAAATAAAGAAATAAAAATCTGAAAGAAGAAAGAAAGAAAGGAAGAAAGAAAGAAAGAAAGAAAGAAAGAAAGAAAGAAAGAAAGAAAGAAAGAAAGAAAGAAAGAAAGAAAAAGAAAAAGAAAGAAAAAGAAAGAAAAAGAAAGAAAAAGAAAGAAAAAAAGATGGCTAGTCCAAATTGACATATGCTATAGATATAAAATCCACATGGTTGCAAATACCTCATTAATATTTTCATCTTGATACCATGTTGAAAAGATGTTTTGGACATATTAGGTCAAATAGAATATATTGTCAAAATTAATTTCACCTGTTCCTTTTTATGTTTTTAAATAGAGATACTAGAAAATTTTAAATTATGTATGTGGTTCACATTTGGGGCTCCCATTATGTTTCTATTGGATGGCAATGACCTGGTCTGGAGGATCTCCCTAAATCCCATATACATGCGACACTAATTAAAAGTTGTGTTTGTTAAAAATGAAAATAATTAGAATCATTTAAATTTAGGACCCTCAAGCAGAAAAATCACAAAGAATCGGCTTTGATGACAAAAATTAGAGAGAATAAATTTTGTAGGTTCTCTGCTGTAGTTTAGGGACTGTTTGGGATTTTTATCTATATCTATCTATCTATCAAGGATATAATTTTTATTAACAACTTCCAGTGATTAGAATCTAAAGTTCTCTTTCCTTTTTAAAAATTATTATACTTTGTACTTTGAACTGTAGAGAAAAATAAATATATATACATAATAAAATGATCTAGATTTAACAACTAGTAACATTTTGCCACCTTTGCCTGAGATCTTTTATCTTAAAAAAATGAAACATCATAAATAATGCTAAAATCCTCCTCTACCTCTCTCCAGTCATTCCACAGTATTCCCTGTTCCTAGAAGTAACCACTACCCCTCCAGTGCATGTGTTTATAAATTTACTAAATATATATGGCTTATATATATATATATAATATACATATATGCACACATATATACACATGACATATACAGTATATAGTATATTATAAATATATGGTATTATTTTGGATGTATTAAAATTTTACATGACGGTAGCACACTCTAGATATATTTTTATGTCTTGCATTTTGCTTCTGAGGTTTGTCCATGTTGATACATGTAGATAGAAGTTATTAGAATTTATTTTGATCATCTTATTTTGTGGATTTTTTTCATCATGCTTTTTCTGCCCTTTTTCTCCTTTCTTGCATTCTAATGGATTTGTTCAGTTTTCTTTTTTTTCACCTGCTAGATTGGAAGTTAAACATCTATTTTTATTCTTTTAGTTGTTATCCATATATTTGGAAATGTGTTTTAAGGTGTCACATCAGTATTTTCATCTTTCCTCCCAAATAACATTGCAACTTTTTGATCACCTCCTCTCATCTTCTATACTATTACTCTCCAGCATTAGTTATTCTTTATACTGTTGTGTTTACCATCTCTCTTAGCTTTCATTAAATTTGCAAAATTCTTTACCCTTCATTATGTCTTATATCCCATTTCTTCCTTTCAGAGCTTTCTGATTCTGAGGTGCTTGGTGAATATAGAAATTTATTATCTTTGAATGATAAACTGAGTTTCATTCGCTTAAAATGTTCCTTCTGGGGGTGCCTGGGTGGCTCAGTCGGTTAAGCCTCTGCCTTCGGCTCAGGTCATGATCCCAGGGTCCTGGGATCGAGTCCCGCGTCAGGCTCCCCGCTCAGGGGGGAGTCTGCTGCTTCTTCTCCCTCTGCCCCTCCCCCCCTGCTTGTGCATGCTCTCTCTCTCTCAAATAAATAAACAAAATCTTTTAAAAAATGCTCCTTCTGTCCTTATTTTCTATTATTTAGCTGAGTTTAGAATTCCGGGTTAATAGTTAATATTTTCAGCAGATGAAGAAATTATCTTCCGGGCTTTATTTTTTGCTGATAATAAATATATTGTCAGTTTAATTGTCATTCCTTCACAGATAAAATGCCTTTTTAAATCATGGCTGATGTTTGTCTTTGGGATTCACCAATTGTACTGTGAAAGACTTTGGCATGGATTTATTCTTATTTATCCTGCTTGGCACTTAGGATTCCTCACATTTCAATCATTACCTTTTCTCTCCCAGTCTCTCACTTCTTTCCTCCAGGAACTCCTATTACATGTCCACTGTCTTCCATGTCTCTGAGCCTTTCATACTTTCTGTCTCATTATATTTTTGCTGCATTTTTTGTGATGATCCTTAGATCGATGACCCAGTTTTCTAATTCTCTCTGTAGTTATGTTTAATATTATGTTTCACTTTAAATTTTTCATTTTAAAGACTGTATTTTTCACTACTAGAAGTTATATATTTTTTTCCTTTATGGTTTCTGTTTTTTTCTAGGTTCTTTTTAATCACTTTAAATATGCTGGTTTTATAATCTTCTTCAGACTGCCTTTTAGCTTAAGTACTTGAGGAGCTAATTAAAGATTGCTGTCTCTCCCTTATTCATAGTGGAATATGTCAATATGTGGTAAGAAATTTTTTATTTTGAACTCACTTTAAACAGAGATAGTTTTTCTATGAAGTCCTTTAAACTTTGGGTTGCATAAGTATTGCTAAATATTTATTTGCTTGTGCCAAATGCCCAACAAATTTTGATAAATGATCTCTCTGCTTGGAGATATCTGCACCATATACATAGCATAAATTTGGACTACATTATGAAGTATTCTCACATACAGTTTTCCCTACCCGAGGCCTTTAACAGAAACAAACATCTCTGTTAATTCCCTGGGTTAGGGAATGGGATTCATCTCATCTCTTTTCACTGTTGGGGCAGCCCTTTCAGGGTTCTGGATTTTTAGAAGGGGATAAGTTCAAACAGCTCTTCTCACACGGGCCCGAGTCCCCAGATCCTGTCCCCATGTTGGTGGCCAAACATCAGCCTCATGATAGCCAGGCCTAACTCATGTCTGTCCTCAGAGGGCAAAGGTGTCAGTTAGTGGTCTTGCTGTTCTTGATTTCTGATGCCTGAGGGTTTCCCTTTCTGCCTGTGTATCTAAATTTTTGACATATTTTAGGCATAACTTCAATATATTGGAAGCAGAAAAATTGTCCATGCTAGGTCAAATATTTTTCCATGAAAAGTCTCTTCCTCTCCCTTTTGTCAATTTCTCTAGGTAAGTCAAGTCTGGATAACTAATCCTTAGCAGATACATAATTCCTAAACATTTCAAGCATTCAATTAAACTTGGTAGCAATTTAAATTGAATTTTTTCTGGAACTTCCAGAAATTTGTAAATATTCTTTGTGGAATTATTGGAAACTTTTAGAAAGAAAGCAACAAGACCATTACAAATATTAATATTGCAATCCTCTGGGATATTCTGGAGTGATAGATCTATCTGTGGTTCTTATTAAATAAACCAAATTCTGTGTGGATTCCTAAGATATTCAGCTAAACTTTGGTCTCAAAATAAATAACCAGCAGGGATCACAAATAAGTTAAGAAATTTCTCAGTTTCAGAAAAACATAAAATATATTCTTTAGTTTTTATTTGTAGGATATTTATAAATTTTGATTTTGATTTTAAAATAAATTTTAATTTATTAATTGAATAAATTTTGTATCTATTAAGGATGTGGAAATAAATTCTGAATTAATTCTGCATTTTAAAAATCCCTAATATTTTTATTCTGAAATATTCAAACCATAACAGAGGAATACAGTGAATACCTATGTGCCTACCCAGTGTTCTATCAAATTCTAACATTTTTCCCTTCTTGCTTCATATTGCTTCTTTAAAATATTACAAATACAGTTGAAGTGGTCTTTGTAACACTCCAAGATCCCATGTTCCTCCCTCATTTTTGTTTTTTGTGGGGTTTTTTTATTACGGTTAAAATATACATAACATAAAATTTACCACTTTAACCACTATTCAGGGGCATTAAATACATTCACATTATCATGCAATCATCATCACCATCATCTCTAGAACTTTTTCATCTTTAGCAATTGAAACTCTGTCCCCATTAAACAATAACTCCATTATTCCCTGCCCCTGGCAACCACCCTATTATTTTCTGGCTCTATGAATTTGAGTACTCTGAATATTTCATTCAGTGGAATCAGACAGCATTTGTCCTTTTGTGACTGGCTTATTTCACTTAACATAATGTCTTCAAGATTCATCCATGTGGTAGCACGTGTCAGAATTTCCTTCCTAAGACTGAATAAGGTTCCATTGTAAGTATATGCCACATTTTATTTCTTCACTCATCTGTCAATAGATACTTGGGTTGCTTTCACCTTTTGACTACAACGAATAATGCTGCCATGAATGTGGGTATACAAATAATCTGTTTGTCCCTGCTTTTGGTGCTTTGGGGTACATACCCAGAAGTAAAGCTGCTGGATCATATGGTAATTCTATGCTTAAGCTGCTTGAGGAGTCGCCATACCATGTTTCTTAGCAACTGCACCATTTTACATTCCCACCAACGATGCGCAGGGTTACAATTTTCCACATCTTCTCCAATACCTGTTAAATTCTGTTTTTTTTTTCTTGTATTGTTTTGATAGTAGCTCTACTAACAGGGATGAAGAGGTATCTCGTTGTTGAAGGAGCCTTTTTGAGACAATAATTAATTACCTACTGACTTCTCCTGATACTGCTTAATCACATTTGGGTGTATTCCAAATAACCTAATAACCTAAGGAGAAAATAACCCTAAGGAGAGAATGTACACTTTAGAAGTTGCCTTATTTCTGCTTCATGGCCTGCAAACGGTAAATATTATAGGTACATTTATAGGTATAATTGCAGTTGGATTTACATTTTCAAGTACATATACATGTATTTTATATGCAAGTGAACACTAGCAACATTTGTCATGAAAGAAATTCTTTCAGTGCAAATGTTCTTTTCCTATTGACTTCCATTACAATTAAAGATTTCCCTAAACAAAAAATATATTTACCTATAGATAGAATGAAAACTTTCCTTGAAGAAGATTTTCAGGCAGTGGCTCACTCACTGGGATGCTGACTGCTGGAATCCAATGGAAGGACTCTATGAAGAGACTGAGGACCTAGACAATAGTTCTCTTTTCCTTTGCGGCATTTTTTTCAATCTTGAAATGTTCCCTACCTTGGAGAGCTCTCTAAGCACCTTTCTGAATCATAAGACTCTCTTCCATGCCAAGGCACGGCTTTATTTTCTGTTTTGAATGCCACAAATGTTTCTACCGTGTTCATGCTTTGGCCTGGTAGAAACCACTCTCAAATCCTTTGGAGGATGATGTTTATTTTTCTAGTAAATGCTGTGCTCTAGTTCTTGTTTTATTCTAGCCTAAATTTTTATCATTGAAGGCTTCAAGTTCTATTTTAAGAAGTAAGCTTGTTCCCCACTTTACCATTTCTGTCCAATCTTATATGCCTAATATATTTCTTAGACATTTCTGGTGCCTCTTCATGTGCAATAAATGGCATTGTTTGTCAAATGTGATCTACACTTGGGGCATCTGGGTGGCTCTGTCGGTGAAGCATCTGCTTTTGCTTCAGATCATGGTCTCTGGGTCTGGATCAAACCCCACTTCAGGCTCCCAGCTCAGCGAGGAGTCTGCTTTTCCCTTTGCCTCTCCCCCTGCTTGTGCTCTCTCTCTCCCCCAATGAATAAATAAAAAATCTTTTTAAAAAGGTGTGAACTACACTTAGCACAGCTATACTTCACCAGCAAATTTTGTTCTGTTTACCATTTTCATAATCTACACAGTCTGCCTTCTACTCCGGCAGAGAACAGAATATAGGATAAGGTAGGCAACTCACCTCAAAGAAAAGCGCAGGTGTACCAAAGCCCCTCAAAATCATCAAGTCACTGGTGCTTATAAAACTGTATTGCACACTTTTTCAGGAGATTAATGAGTGGGTCATAAAATAGCATTAATTTCTTGGCCAAATTCCAGTCAGAAAGTTCTGGGTTTCCTAGGTAGTGCTTTTCCAACTGCCAGAGGCTTGCTCTGAGAATATTTGCAGTTCAAAACACTAATGCTATTGCATTTCTTCACGGAAAAGAAATAAAAATATGAAAAGTAGCTGTGGAAATCATCAAGCTATCCAGTGTTCCTGGCCAGGTGTGTGCTCAGGTGTGTTTTCAGCTAAAGTACCCCCTTCATGGGGAGGAAGATGAGGATGCTAGAGCAGAATGCTAACAAGAGTCTCCAGCACACTTATCTTAGACCCACAGATACATGCCTTACCTTATCTGTCCCCAGATCAGTCCCCAGATTCTGTCACAGAGTACATGCTTTTATTCACATGGTACGGAAAAAGGACAGGCTCACCCACCATCACAGCTTTTCAGAAATTCTGGGTGTCCTTCAGTAAATGAGACTGTGTCTATAAGTGCAGTTTTCTCTCTGAGACCTGGGACAGCCTTCCATGTTGGTTCTTGCCTCCTGAATGTTCCAGAATATTATGTGACCTTGTGAATTTACTTATCTACAGCCATCTGTCAACTGTATTTTAAAAAATGAGAACTCGAAGCACTTTTCACCTGAAATATTTCAATACTGTCTTCACATAGAAATACCATTTATGAATTTAAATTAAAAAAACAATAACTTTAAAGCACTTTGACTTTCACAGGCTCTTGGGAGAAATTAGGAATATTACCAAATGTAAAAAAATCTCTTCAGTTCAGAATACCATTAAAGTAATAAACATTTAATTAAGGAACCAAAACTTGAAAACAGGCCTGTTTCATAATGATGTTTTTGTCCGTAACTGCCCAACTTCCTCCCACATTATTGTGGTAATACAGATATTTTATATTCTCATAACAAAAGTGTACGGTGGCCTATTTGGTCTGAATATTTCTGAGAAAATCTCAGTGCACTGAGTTTCTACTCCTTCTTCTCCATTAATGAGAAACCCAGATTCCAAAGCACGTTCCCATCCAGGCAAAATTTCCACATCCAAACATTCGTGGAATTATCAGGCATGAAAGATACAAAGACTTTATCGAAAATTTGATCCATAATTTTATTTTATATTTTAAAGATTTTATTTTTTCTTATTTATTTATTTGAGAGAGAGAGAGAGCACAGGCAGGGGAAGGGGCAGGCAGAGGGAGATCGAGAAGCAGACTCTCCACTGAGCAGGGCGCCTGATGCGGGACTCGATCCCAGGACCCCGAGATCATGACCTGAGCCGAAGGCAGATGCTTCACTGACTAAGCCACCCAGGCGCCCCTATAATTTTATTTTTAAAAACTAGACTATCCAGCCACATGCCTCTGTATGTAGTACATATGTGTGTACATGTGTGTTCCTTAGCAAATGTGCTGTATTTTTTGCTGGTGTAAAATGTTGCCATATTTGCCAGTTTTGTCATGACAAATATTTGACCACATGCGATTTCATGCCTTAGAAATACATCTGCATTTTAGGAGGAAAATAGGATGCCTCAGGTCTCTTGCCAGATTTTAATGTAAAATTAATTCTTTTTAAAAAAGAGTTTTAAAAACACAACATTTTTCTAATGTACATTAAGGATGTTGGAGAAGTTCACTGAAGCATATGCTCTGAGCTTTCAGGAGCAATCTGTAGTCAGGCATTTTAAATGAAAATTGATTTGTGATTTACATGGTCAGTGGAAAGAAAATTAACTTATGGAAGGTTGTAATGAAATATTAGACAAGTAAAAAAGTAGATGGTGATCTAGTGGAACTAAAAGTCCCATCTGGAAGAATTCTGTGACATTTTTACATTTATCTGTGTTCTGCATGAGTTGTAATGTTAGTGGTAATTTTATGGGACTGAACTGAAATGAAAAGGGTGTTATCACAGATTGCCTACAATATAGGATTGTGTTCAGTGGAGAGTCCTGTATCCTTTTCTCCATTTTCCTATAATATGACTCATTGCACTTTTTTCAGCTACTGTTGTTGAATGCATTCAGCCTTTTACTTGAGGTTATTAAAGAAGAACATCAAACGCTCACAAATACAATCTAACCACACATTTCAAAGCAGCCTTGCAACTTCCGCTTAGTTCTGCATTGTCTAGGTCACTCCAGGAAAGAACCTCCAAGGTGTACACAAAAGAAGCAAGGACACTGAATGTGAAGCTTTCACCTTACACTGGGTGTTTGGGGGGGGGGGGGGGGTTGTGAGGGGCGGATTCAAAACTCCGATGAACACCTCCCCAAAACCTAGAGCTTGTTAGCAGAATGGGAAATTCATATCTTCCTAGAAATGAATCATTCAGAAATTGTCCATTTCCTTCTTTTCTCTTCCAGTTTTGTAAAAGCAATCCCTATTGTTTCTGTGGTCAGAGAAGTATGTTCTGGTACAAAAAGGTGAAGAAGACTCTTTTCTTTTTCTGTTGGGTAGGAAACATCCATCAGATTTCAGTATTAATTAGTGTATATAAATTTTAAAAGGGAGAATACCAGTGCGTTTAAGTCCATACACTAGTCTTTTTTCTCCCTGCATTTACTCTCTTTGACAGATGGCCATAACTTTTTGAAGGTATACAGTTTCTGGATTACTGTAACTTAAACATTTGATATCATTTAAATACGTTGACCCTGTGCTAAAGCATAAGCCATGAAATTATTTGCCTTAGAATTTCAAAATCCAATTTCTATCTCTCTTATGTTCTTTCCTTTCATCTCTTGCTCCAGGAACCACAGCGGAACATAGGTAGAACTTCTACAAATTCTAAAGATTAAGGTCTTTGGCTAAATTGGTACCTATTTGTACTGTATTTAAATAAATCCACTACATGTGGAGAATCTTACTTTTAGGATTGGCAGTTTGGATTGTCCTCTGTTATTTTAAATTATTTTCATCAAGTATTTTTCATTTGTGAAGTTTCTCATTTTTTTCTCACTGTTTTCTCAATAAGAAAATAGCTAGTTATTTCAGTAGATTAAACTGGACCATCCTCATTTCAACCAGAGTGGCAACCTTCTATCCCTGTAACTACAGTGGTGGCTCTCACGCAGCGCTGCCCATCGGAATCACCCAGAATCCTTGCAGAAAATGTCAATGTCTAGGTCCCATCGGAAGGTTCTGATTTAGTGGCTCCAGGGTCAGTGATGACATTGGTACCTTTTAAAAACTCCCTAGCGGAGCTTAATGCACAGCCAGGATTCAGCCTACAGTCTGTAAGAACAGGCCCTAGGGAAACTCCTTGTAAGGTTACTCTATTATAGGTGTGGGGCAAGAGGAGGGAGCTGGATTCATTTGCTTTACCCAGGGACACAGCTCCACCTTTTTCCTCTGCATGCAGTTCTTATGGTCCAGGAATCATTATGTGACCCACAATATTTGGATGTGTACATTTGACCTAAATACACATACAATCAGATTCTAAGAGACCTCTGCATTATTTATTTAATTTGCATTTTCAATCGTATGCTCAAAATACACTTTGAATCTGGTTTTGTTTTGTTTTGTGTTTTTTGATGACTTAAATGGAGATTTGTGTTCTGATTTAAAATAAAAGAGTAAAAAAACTTATGACTTCCTCCTGAGAGCTAGCTTGAAGTGTCTGTTTTGCAGAGCATGGCCTATAGTTTCCATTCTTCTTGCTTGGTTTTTAGTTGTTTCCTTCAAGTGGAAAGCAAACAGCCCCCCCCACCGAAACGTCCTCCAACGTCAGAATCCAAGACCGTAGCTGTGAGTGCTGACGTAGCATTTAAACAGCCATTTGACATCCGTCCCTCCTGTCATTTCTACAGCGCATTCGGTTCATAACATTTCTAGGGGAAAGGCCACAGATCTGTCACCAGCAGTGTTTGTGGCACTCAGAAAATAAAATGGGGTGGTTAATGATAGCTGGGGCAGCCCAAGTAATCACAGGATGCCGCCGAGGTCAATATTCCGTATCGGCTTTCCGTCCGTCCATCCGAAACAATATACTAGAGTAAATGCAATCAGTAAGTGGTTGCAAATGAATCTTTTCGGGACATCAGCATTACAGAAACAAGAGATTCAAGAGGAGATGCTAAGTGGATCTTTGGGTTTGTAATTGCAGCCCTGGGAATCATTACCCTAATTAATAGCTGTTAAACCTGGGACCCTGGCCTCTGGGCACATGCATGAGTTTGCCATCGCGGTCCTGGGAGGGTCTTTGGGCTCTGCCAAAAGTGTCAGTGAGGTAAACAGACCCTGGGGAAGCCCTCCCGGCCCCCATCTTTTCCTAACCACAAGAACATCCCTGGTGATCAGATAGCTCTCTTATCGCAGACCACAAAGTGGTGAGTGGTAGGGTGAGGCGATCCATTCTTGCCCTCAGTTCCTGTTTGGGAAAGAGAGACTTGGATGTATGCTGCTTCCGGGGGATTGGTCGCTCTTGTGGGAAGACAGCAACCCTCTTGACATTTGCCTGTGAACCTATAAAGAACTCGAGAGACAGAACACCAGGAGGGCTTTTGTTTGGGACCCTCTAGGCCTACTTCAGTGCACCATCTTTAAGAGATGAAAACCAGCTCTTGTCTAGGCCGAATCGTGAACCAGGCCAAGTTTGTTTCTGAGCCCTCCGTTTTCCTTTGCTCTCTTCAGTGATGCTCATTTTTTTTCTCCCCTCCTCACCTCCTCCTACTGTCCAGGCTGGTAGGTGCTTCTGCCTTCTCTTCTGGTCCCAACCAAACCTCCTCTTGGAAAAGGTTCCAATGAACTTGCATGTTTGAGGTATAATTTCCCCATAATGCTTCCAGAAATACTTAGAAGAAAGCAAAATCACAAGCCAGGCATCAGTCAACTGGGTTTGGGAATTATTTTGGAAGGGGGAAAAAAAAAACTTCGCCTTATATCCCCATCCTGTGGCCTGATTGACCTCACTAAGGAGATATTAGATATTGAGGACCTGCTATAATCATTGATTTATTGAATACTCACTGTGTAAGCTGATATACGTAAGACGTATGAAGACCTGCTGCTGATCAAAGTTTTCTCCACAATGATCCAAATACTATCTACACAAAAGATGTCATCCACATCCACACTTTCCAAGTGTGTGTGTTAGGGAAGCAGGTGGGTGTTATTCTGAGAGCTGTGTTATGTCTCTGTTTACCTTGCAATCTTTGCCCTAAACAGCCCATGTGATCCTGGACATGGTGAGGGAAGGGGGGAGTTAATGCAAACATCGTGAGGATGTTAATGACAGTGTTCCGATTCAGATCCGATTCACATTTATTGAGCATATGCTAAATGCTAAGTGTTGTCAAAACTCATCTCGCTTCCCTCCCACAGACACTCTGTGAGTGGGCATTATTCTCCTCACTGTGCACAGTAGTTAACTGAGGAACATATATGCTTCAGGGATTTTCCCACAACAATACAACTAGGAAGCAGTCCCGTCTAAGTTTGAACTTGAAGTCTCTGACTACTCCTCCCTTGCTCCTTCCACTGTAATGCTACCGTGACTTGGAGAGTCTTTACCTGCCATTGGTTTGGAAGATTTAAAATGGCTCCCACAAGCTCTATAAAAAGTTCAAGATGGCATGGTTGGACTGCATAATCCCAGTATGCTGAGCTAGCAGTAGGTGCTCAGTAAAACTGTGAATTGAATTGATTAACTGGAGCAACCTCATACCTCTTAATACAGCATTTCTTCTTCCCACAGCAATGGAAGAATTTCTAAGTCAATCCAGAAAGGGAGGAAATTCTTAGGGGTCCAACAGAAGTATCTGAACTGATTCAAATCATTTCTGCCATTCTGAAAATAAATAAGCAAAGGAAGAATGTCAATCAGTACTGGTCAGTATTCTTAATGTGGCTTTTTGTGTGTGTCTGATGAATATTATTGCTGAAATTTTATTTATTTATTTATTTATTTATTTATATTTTATTTATTTATTTGACAGAGAAAGAGAGAGACAGCAAGAGCAGGAACACAAGCAGGGGGAGTGGGAGAGGGAGAAGCAGGCTTCCTGCTGCGATGCGGGGCTCGATCCCAGGACTCTGGGATCATGACCTGAGCCGAAGGCAGATGTTTAACAACTGAGCCACCCAGGCGCCCCTAATGCTGAAATTTTAGAATGAGAATTCAAACCTCCCCACAATAGGTCAGTGTGCTAATAGAGTAGGAAGATGCTGAATGAAGGATTAAAGCAACGGTCCTCTACTGAGAGAGATCCCCTAACCCCTAGCAGGAGACATTTGGCAATTTCTGGAACCAGTTTTGTTATCACTGAGGGTGGGACATCCAGAGGATAGAGACCAAGGATGTTGCTCAACATCCTATAATGCCCAGAACAGCCCCCACAAGGAAGAATTATCGGACATAAAATATCAATTGTGCTAAGATTGAGAAACCCTGAGTTAGAGAATTAATGTTAGAGGGGAAAAAAATGACAAAGGGTAAAGAAACGTGATTGAATTTATGATCTCAAAGTGAAAGTGTGTTCTGGCTAGAATTTGAGATAAGAAAAGAGTCTTAATATTGTAGTTTGATTGAAAAATTATTTCAGTATCTTTCATAGTTTAATGGGATTAGCGTCATAAGAAATTTCAATCAGTCTTGGAGTCAAATTCCTGGAAAACAGCCATGATAAGAAGTAGTGTGTTTTGACCACCTGCCATATGCCAGGCGTTTACTTCATGCTTTAACAAACATCTTATTGAACTCTCACAACTCTATATGAAATTCGTAGAATTTTACCCTTTTATATATGATGAAATTTTGGCTTGTGAGAGATAGAGTGGTATAGCAGAGATATTTAGTCCTGTGTCCACCAAACCCTCTTTCCTTTTCTTCCTGGACCATATTTTCCATCCTTTCTTGCACTTAGGCAGGGCTCTGTGACTGATCCTGGCCAAAGGAATGGGTAAAGTGGACTGGCTCCTAAAAATCTCTCCCATGTAATCCCTTGCGTGATCTCTCTTCCCTCAGCTGCTGGCCAGATTCAGAGGATCCATAGAAGACTCCAGGGGTCCTGGGGAATGGCCTGGATCCTGAATGACTGTGTGGAGCCGAGCTCCCCCTCCCCCTCAGAGGACCTTAATGTGACAGAGAAAAAAACTTCTATTGCATGTAGCCATTAAGAAACTGGGACTGTTTCTTGAAGCAATTGATGTGCCCTGATTAATACAAGTAGCTATTAAGTAAACTGGAATTTGAACCCATGTTTTTCAGTTCCCAAAGCCCCCATTAATGTCTACTACATTATGCCACAAATAAATAATTATTAACCTTTTCAAGACAAGTACAAATTATTTTCAAGCGACAGATAAAGATGTCTATAATTTTCTCTGTGCTTCTTCTGTATAGAAAAGTCAAAGTATATAGCTATCATTGAAATTTTCTCATTATGACGCTTTCACAAATTGATACAAATATAGCCATGGAGTGTATAAATATTCAACAATTTTAGAAGCAGATAAAAATGTATGATTTTATGATTACCATATTAATAAAGACTATTGTTAACATGTTCCTCAGATGTTAACTAGATGCCTGCAAGTTCCACTTTCCAAGCACAAAATGCAGGTAAATAGGTTACAAAGATTTCAGAAAAAAACATGGAGAGAAGAGAAAAAAGGTTTCTAGACTAGAAGAACCAAGTGCTGCTTACCAGTTCCTATTCCAAATCAAATTAAAATGCTGACTCTTGATGAATGGTAGAGGCCACCAGGTAGGAAGACAAACTCTGCATTTCCAAACTGAGAAACCAAGAAGAGAGTCTCTAAGACTCTGACCATGGTCGCCAGGTTGAGAACTCCTAAATAGAAAAGATGCAATTTCATAAGAATATGTATAAGCTTCCTCCAGCATATAGGAGGTACTCAAATACCTATCAAATGAATTGAATAGTAGTCTATTATTACAATTCTAAGATCTAAACACAATAAACCCATACTGAATTTGTTGGTAGGTTTCCTTTCACTTCTTGCTACCAATGATTTCACTGAACTCAACATATCAAGCAAATACTATTGCAGCAGCAATCATTTTATGTTGCCATGATATGCTAAAATCAGAAGCAGGTATAGTTCATGCCATTTGCCTGAAGTGAAATATGTACTAAAAAGGGAGGAAACTTTTAGTGTGGCACCAATTTCCATGGCATTAATCTGAGGACTTGCCCATGAAATGAAGTTTTGTGCTCTCTTGGGAACAGCTACAAATTTTCTTGACTCTTGCGTGTAAATATTTTCATTCTTTGGGGGACAATTTTTTGGTCTTTAAGCTTTGAAGCTTATTGGCAACAATATTTTAGCTTACTGTGGATCACACTGTACCTTATCGTATGTTGAAGATGTTTTCTTACAAATGATGTGCTATTGATTCATTCATTCATTTATGCATCAGACATTTTATTAACTAACTACCCCATGCTGTGCTCAGGAGATACCAGTTACCCAGCACCTCACCCAATTCTCACTGTTGTGATATTTTAACACAAATAAGACAGAGCTGTTGTTTAGCAGGAAAAGTAGATATATAAACAGGCAATTTACAAAATAATTTAATAGAATATGAAGATAGGGACGCCTAGGTGACAGCTGGTTAAGCCTCCGACTCTTGATTTAGGCTCAGGTCATGCTCTCAGGATTGAGGGATTGGGCCCTGCATTGGGCTCCTTGCTGAGCTTGGAGCCTGCTCAAGATTCTCTCTCTCCCTCTCCCTCTGCCCCCTCAAAACTTATGGGCATGTGCGCATGCACGCACATGTTCTCTCTCTCTCTCAAAAGAAACAAACAAACAAACAAAAAATAGACTATGGAGACAGAATGAGAACTAGATAAATGGTGGTCTCCTCTGTCTTACCCAAAATGTATTCATATTAAGCGGTATCCAATCTCAATTAGCATTCAGTTTTTCTCAAAATTATCATTAACGCTCTTCCTAATTGAGTTGCCAATATTGTCAGCAATGTAATACTTATTTTTAGAAATCTGTGATTGCAAAGCTTCTCACACTATTTGTTCTCATTCTCGGGGGTTGTAGGAAGGGTCTGTCCCAAGGATGATCCTTGCCCTTCCCTGATTACATGGAGACAAAAGCGTGTCCAAGGGTTGGATGATGAGCTGGCTTATAGGCTGAGGACCTGGGGCTCTTTGTTCCTTGCTGCCCCCCTCCATGTGACCACACTACAAAAGCCAGTGGCCAGGGTTCTGCGAACATGAGTCAATCCCCCAGAAGAAAGAGGACAAGGGAGTATCACCCCACACAGTATGGTCACATTACTGAACCTCTTGATGACTCATTTTCTCCTGCATAGCTGGGTCTTGAAAAAACACATAAAACCCGATAACTTTAATTATATCAATCCATCTGCTCAGTTGTCCCCTCTTGTGTTTTCCTGGCTCCCAGTTGTGAAATCAGGGCATGTGGATATTTCCTCGGAGACTTTTCATTAAATGGTATTCAGCGCAGAGAAAAGGCAGTGTTGAATCTTTAATGTTCCACTACCCATATAATGTGGGCCTCCTGTTCTGCTTGTTTGGGTATAAATTTTATGGAAACTGCATCTTTTGGGTATGCTAAGCATACAGCGCCATGGGAGCTCCACCCTGTGGAAAGTAATCCAAGGATGTTGTAATTTCTGTTGGACAAAGCACATGCCTCCCTTTTAATGATGAAATTGGTTTGCTCAAATATCAAATAGCGTGGTACTCTCAGGATTCCTCACGATTAAAATTAGATTATTGAGGGAGGAAAGAGTCTGAATGGGAATATTTTGTGGGCCTCTCATCAGCGAGCACCGTGCTCACTGTGTTCCAATGAAGGCCCCTCATCCCGTAGAACACAGTGTAAATGGTGCCCCCTGCTGTTGTGCGATACTATAGCCTGGGTCCTCCGAAGCCTTTGCCTCTAGGAGTTTTGATGTGCAGAAGATTCATTTCCATCAGTTATTGGATTTAGTGATATTTTCAGGTGAACACAAAATGCAGCAACGTTGCTGTGTGTTCGTCTCTGGGAAGGAAGCCAACAGTAAAGGAATGAGATCACAGTGTGATGCTTTGGAAACTCTCTTTTCTTTGTGTTCTGGCTTCTCTGTTGGCTGCCTCATACACAACCTCTCTCTCGATGCAAAACATCTTTGGTTGCAATCCACTCACCGCTTTTTCGCACGAGCAAAACTACTATTTAATCGAGACTTATCAAGAAATTTGTTCTCTACTAATGTCAATTTTCTTGCCAACACATTGCATTTTCTATGCATCATTAAGGCCATTGGTCCCATCTATTTCTGTTACACAGCATTTTTTTCCGGAGTTAAAACTATCCAGATAAGGCATCAGCCAACAAAATAACTTTTTTTTTTTTTTTTTTTGCCAGACTGCTAAGTGAATATAAGCTGTCTTGCGCATTACTCCCTGGGCTTGGCTTTCTCGCTGTGTTCAGAAACCTATCCTTTCATGCTAATCCAACAAAAACATCTATCTTCCTTTTTTTAGTTCCTGCATTTCTGATGCCTTGTAGATCCCTACTCTGCTCTCCTTTTGATGTTACACTCTATACCACCAAGGTGGTGATTCTGGTTCAACCTCTCACATTCTATGATTGCTACCCTTACCTTCCTAATTAATATTATACCACCTTTCCCTTTCCTCACTGTATACATACCTACTGCTCACATGCTCACCTCTCTTAGCAGCCTACCTTTATCCAACCTGCGTCTATAGCCACTCGTTTTTATAAAAGATAAAGGTAGCGACAAAAGCAGTGTATTAGATGTATCTAGGCAGATCGGTAATAAAAATAGCTCCCAAGTGTCAGGTACTATGCGCACGACTTTCCATCTATTATCTCATTTATACACATCATGATTTGCGAGGTAGTTATTGTCATCTTAGTTGTTCAAGGTCACACAGTAAGTGGTGGTGCTGAGATTCAAAACCAAGGTCTCAGGGCGCCTGGCTGGCTCGATTGATAGAGCACACAACTCTTGATCTCGGGGTTGTGGTTTGAGCTCCATGTTGGGCGCAGAGGTTACACACACACACACACACACACACACACACACACACACACACACAACAAAGACTCCCTGTCTTAACCACTCTGCCACACTGCCCTTCCTCCTTCTTCCTTCCTCCTTCCAGTTCTCTGGGTTTTCTCCCCCAGGAGTCAAAGTTGCAGCCTGTCTCCTCTTGGAGGTCTTCGGTGTTGACAAGACCTCAGTCTAGATCAGATTAGTTTTAGCCCTTTATTCCCCTTGCATTGTCTCCACTGAGCTTTTTAACATACAGGGAGCCCTTTCTTAGAATAGCTGTCACCTGGGTCTATTGTAATTTATACCTATTGACACTATGCTGCAGGTAATTCACCCTTGCAAACTGTCACTTTGCACTGTCACCAGAAGTAGCTAGCAAAGGGAAATTGTATGCATGGTGCCTATCAACAGAGGGCCTTGGTGTTCCCTGATGCAGCTGACCTTACATGAGGGAAGATGAGCCTGTCCCTCTTGGATCACCAATAAGAGTATCCTTTGATGACTTGGGAGCCAGAAGAGGGGATTAACTCCTGAGATAATGATCATTATTGAAATGAAATACTGGACAGGAGCATCTGCTTTTTCTGGAACTTCCCTCAATAAATCTTTTACCCCAGGCAAATGCAGTGACTGTACTGACCATTTCCTTTTGCGTGCTCAAAGATCTTATCCGATGCTTCATCTGAGAACCACAGAGCTTTTGTTAAGTGGGAGAGCCTTTAGAAATTATTTGTCCCCACCTTCTGTTTAGCAAGTTAAGAAATCGAGGTGCAGAAAGACTAAGGGATTCGCTCAAGGTTAAACATGGTGAAGACTCCTCAAATATAACTGAAGTGTCTCTCTCTCCCTCAAATTAATACCGTGGCAGTCACATACATTTCCATACCCCTTACTTTTCTCTGCTTCAGTGGTGCCTATGATAAAAATAATTTATAAATTCAGTAATAGTGGAAACTTATTTCCACCTTCAGATGGCATTTGCATTTTCCCCCTTATTCCTGTGGTTTGAAACAATTAAAGCATCAGCCCTGACCAATATGCAGCTGAATTTGAAATTTACTCTATGATGCTTCCGCTTTTCATTTTTTACCATTTCACACCTTGTCCGCATCTTGAGCAAGCTTGTAAGTCTCCAGCGCATCTATTTCTTATGATGATATATTGTCCTGGTGGAAAATTTCATTTACTGGCTGTGCCCTTTGCTGAACCTGTTGCTAGTCAGGGAACATGATAAGCGTATAAGTAGCATGCTACTTCATTTATCATACATCGTTTTAGACACTCAAATATCTCATATACAATTCTGCATTCTGTACCCAGGGGAAGTACCCAACTCACAGGGGAAAAAAAAAAAAGTTCTTCAAATAAATTGTCGGTTTATGATGTATAAATGTATCCTCTTAATAAAAATTAATCATAGTTTATACTAAATCTGTAAGTACCCTTTATTATTATTATTTTTTATAACCCTGCTAACCACATGCTATCAAACACTCAGAAAGGATCTGGCTTTTCTGATTTGGTCTATAAGAAAAAGTTGGAAGATATAAAGATGCTATTTTCAATAATTGAATTACACTGTGAAATAAATCGGGACGCCGGGAATCTCCACAGTGTTTTAAGGGTTCTGGGGAGCCACCCTTCTCACTAGGGGAAGTGTTACAATATTTTCCTTTTGTTACCTTACTGTGAATGCTGTCATGAGTCAGAACCAACATGTTGAGAAGTTTGAATTAAGCTGGAGAAAGAAGGTGGGCATCTGTGAAGGGAGAGCAAGAAAAACAAATCAGAGAGGGAGACAAACCATAAGAGACTCTTAACTATAGAAAACAAACTGAGGGTTGCTGGAGGGGACGTGGTAGGGGGATGGGGTAACTGGGTGAGGGGCATTAAGAAGGGCACATGATATAATGAGCACTGGGTGTTATATACAACTGATGCATCACCGAACTCTACCTCTGAAACTAATAACACACTATATATTAATTAATGAATTTAAATACAATAAAAAAACAACAAAAGGAAAAAAACAAACAACAACAACAACAAAACCAAAGTCTCCCTTTGAGAGTCTTTTTTTTCAAGGATGATTTTCTGAGGCAGTTCCAGGAGGTCAGGCCTACCTAATTTCAGTGACTTTTCATATATTGATTTCTGCTCTTCCCCGCCTGTCATTACCGTGTTTTACTAGCACCCGTGTTTTATGCGGAGCATAAAAAAATCTACATTCTGTCAGAATGGGGCCCTTGGAATTTTGAAAGTGAAACTTGATTTACATTAAACACGGCTTAGACTAATTAGGGCCTTTCTCAAAGGAATTGTGGCCATGAAATACAGCTCACAATTACACAATTGCTTGTCTCCCTGTTCTTCAGTCTAGGAATGAGCTTGGCTGAAGGGAACTCAGGCAGACAGATGAGGGTTACAGGCGCTTATTTAAAGATGTAAATGTCTACTCTGGAAAAAAAAATTATGAAAAGTATGCAATAGTTTAGGAAGATAGAGGATTTTCCTAGAGTTTTAGAAGTGCTCGAATAAAAACAGTTGGAAGCAAAAGAAAAAATAATAATAAAAATAAAGATGTAAATATAGACAGAGGCCCCAGCGTTCTTATTTATATAGGACCACTGTTCTTCAGTGGGTTTCAACCTGACACCCTTATTTGCATGTAAATACGGCTCAGCTCAGTTTGCCTGGCAGGAGGTGCTCGCATAAAAGGGGAGATGCCTCTCCACTGAAAACTCACTTATTGTTTTATATATATATAAAAAAAAACAACGTCCCTGTATGGACACAATTTAAATGGAACATCCCTTCTGGCCACTGAGAAAACACCTTGACTAGATAGAAGGCAACAAGCCCCTTGGTTTTCTCCCTTCCTTGTGTTAACAAAACTGTCCCTAGTCCTTGTTTCTTCCTGCTCTTTGGATCGCAAAGTCTTTTAGATGCTAAGGAAAGCTATGGATCTTCTCCATAGAAAAATGCACGCCCGGGGACACGCAGAGGTCTGCCTATGATACAGAGGCTCTGAGCTTCAGCTGAGGATCCCTGAATGCAGGGGGAAAAGCACGGCATTCAGATCACTAGCCGCAGATTTGGCCTCTCGGAACTCAGTTTGGGCATCTGTGAAATGGGCACGGAGGTGGTCTTCGTCTGAGTGGGTTGTTGTGGAGAGGAAACAAGACAGTATGTGTACGAGGACAGGCTCCACCTGGCACGTGGTACCGTTCCTTCTGTGCCTGTTCGCTTGCCTTCCTTAACCGGGAGGCAGAGTCAGCCACCGCAGAGCAGGGCGGGGCCCGCCAATCCGTCACCCGCGTCTTTAAATAAAGCTTTATTGGCACAGAACCACGCCTGTTCGTTTACAGATTGTCTGTGGCTGCTTTCGGGCTATAATGTCAGAGCTGAGGGGTTGTAATAAAGATTACATGGCTCGCAAAACCAAAAGTATCTACTATTCGGGCTCTTTACAGAAAAAGTTCTTTGGAGTTATTAGATGTTCTGGATGGTGGCAGTTGGTGGCAGGAAGGTCCGATAGTTAAGACTCTGGCTCCAAATTGGAACGGACTGAAATGTGCGTCAGGAGAGAAACGGATGAGTACATCATGAGACACTGGTACAGGGACATAGCACACAGCAGTGAAAAGGATGAACTAGTGCTACACACAGAAACATGGATCCGGCAGAGGGCGCTGGGTGTAAAGGAGCACATTGAGTTCCGCGACCTTCATAAAGTTGTAGAACGTGCAAAACTAATTCATGGTGACACAAGTCAGAGTCATGGAGGAAAGGGAGGTCCCTGGAAAGGGGTGCAAGGGAAACCTTCTGCTAAATACCTTGATCACTTAGCTCAGGACGGTAGTGATGTAGGCAAGTCTTTGTTGAGCTGCATGTTTAGAATTAGTGCACTTCCTGTACTTTGTATGTTGTATCTGAATGCAATGAGACCGAATAGGCAGGCAACAGGAGAGCGATAAAGCAGAGAGGGGAGAACGCTCTGAGTGAAGGCTGTCGGGTCTGATTTCTGACCCCCCCCCCGAGTTATGGAACTTGAGGCAACCTCAATTTCCTCTGCTGTGACATGGCCAAATAGTTGTATAGCCCTAAATATCCTTATCTGCAATTCCAAAATCCCAAACATCTCTGAAAAGCAAAAGTGTTTTCATAATTCACATGGCAGCAAAACTGAGCTGAACTAGTATCAGGATATTTGGAGTTCTTACAATCCCGCTTAGTATGAAGAGTAAATAGGTTTTGTTACAGAAACATTGATGTGTTTGATTATGGAATCCTGCCCTAGATCATACTGAGGCTGTTAAGTGATGTATAGTGCGTATTTTCCATACTAACTTTTTAAACTATAAAAAATTCTGAATTCTAAAACATCTGCCACAAGGGTTTCATGTAAGGGATTGTGGGCTTTTAGCTGCTTCATGGAGTTTAGGAGAATGAAATAAAGTAACACCTAAGGAGCACCATGCAAACACCCAACACAAAATAATAATACTAATTGTGGTCTCTGCTCCCATTCCAGGAAAGCTTGTAACTGTTGTTTTCCATAGAGCTAGTTGATACCAGCTGTGAAAACCATCATGATCCCAATCTCCAGTGACCATAGCCTATAAACTTTCCTTGGACCAAGCTTGATGGGAGAGAGGTAGAAAGCTCATAGAGGGGCAAAGCCCTGAATTATCACCAGGAAAATTTCACAAATGGCACTCTCTTAAGAGAGGCTGTTTTCAACCACATCTCAAAGTGGCGACTTCTTCCACTAAGACAGAAATTGCTAAGTGTCCTTGAACAGGGTAGGAGGGTTTCTCTGAAGGACTAGGCAAAGGGTTTTATCTAGTGCTGATTCCGCCTGAGTTTTAAAACCTCACCATTTCCAGTATTCCTGCTGTGCTGTGTGTATTTGAAGCATTCCACTGAAAGGGCTCCACGGTCCCTGACATCTCTGCTTGCTCGGGTAGTGAGCAGGGAAATTCCCCCAAGTCAGAACAAGGGAAAGAAAAATTCCCCAGAGAAGCAAATTGCAGAAATGATCCCGCACAAAGATTGTCAGGACATACCTAGAAGTAATCAAAAGAAGAGGTCCCTGCTTTAGCGAAAGGGTACTGAGGTATTTGGCTCTGGGGACCAAATCCTGCTCTGGCTTCTAACACTACTAGCTGGGCAGTCTTGGACGAGCCACTTAAACTCTTTGTGCCCCAGCTTCCTCACTTGTGAATTGAAGGGATCTTGTAGATTGAAATGAATTTCTCACATTTTCCTAGTTCTGTGAATTTCTGGTGGTCTCAATTTTGGAAGGCCAGAAACCAGTTCC
This sequence comes from Callorhinus ursinus, assembly GCF_003265705.2. NCBI lineage: Eukaryota > Metazoa > Chordata > Mammalia > Carnivora > Otariidae > Callorhinus > Callorhinus ursinus. The sequence goes on from NW_027397135.1 coordinate 1,086,844, forward strand.
TACCAATCACTTCAAAATCCTACATATGCCATGACTTAGGGATCGACAGATGTGAGGAAGCTTACAAAACAGTTGTTTGAAAACACGACTTTGTTTTGTGTACTGTGGCATCCCCAGTATCTAAAACAGTGCTTGGCACAAAGTAGGTGCTCAAAAAGTATTGTTGAATGAATGAATGAACGGTTATTTTCATGCTAGATCTGTTATTGAGGCAGCAATAGTTTCTTTGATAAATAGAGACTAATGATGTTTATGTTATTTCATGACTCTTGTAAATAACGGGTAAGATACTTTCAGCCATATGGAAAATTACATGTAATAAGAATTAGAGAGGTAGACAGCATCTGTATTGGCTCATTTAGGGCTCAAGAGGCTCATCAAAGACCCAGTGTTCTTCCACGTTGTGCTCCATTGTCTTTGGCATATTAGCTTTCTCGCAGCTGACTCACCTGTTGTTGCAAAATAGTTGTAGCGTTTCCAGGTGTCCCCATTTCCAGAAGATTCCAGCCGACTTTGTCTCATTTCTTATTGACCAGAATTAGGTCACATGCCCACCCTTAATCTATCACTGGCAAGAGGTCTGGGACCCCTGCTGTCTTAGATAATTTAGGAGGGATGGTTATCCTCCTGAAACAAAAACAGGATGGTCTTACACAGAAGGAAGAAAAGGAATTGGTTTACATAGGAATAGATTGATCATAATGATCAACCAGTAGTGATCACCCCTGTATTAAATACCTGTTTAATAAATATCTGATCAATAAATAAAATAATAAATGAACAAAAGGGAAACTAATGGCATCAAGGTAAAAAACAAACAAACAAAAAACCAAATGAGCGATCCAAAGAATAAATGCCAAGTGAATTTTCTGGAGATGTCACTGGGGGTTGGTGTGAGCAGGAAGAGACCACTGAGATCATAGGATATGGCCTGAACTTGGATGGTTTGGTATGGCTCAAGGGCTGGTGAAGTCATTTTATTTGTCGGTACCAAATGTAGGGTCCCCTTCGAACGTAGGGAAGTAGAAACACATAAAACATGTGTTATGACAAGAAGGACAGACTGAAGAGAGGAAGACTCAGGTGGGGGACAACAACTAAGGATCAATCTGGAAGAGTAGATTTTAACCCTCGGCCCATTGGAATAGCTTTTATTCTATTGGTAATGAGAAAGAACTGGTTTTTGGTCAAGTTTATTGAGCTATACTTTACGTAAAGTAAAATTCACCCTTTCTAGTATATATTCCACAAATTTTGACAAATGCATCCAGCCAGTGTAACTACTACCACAGTCAAGGTAGAGAATAGTTTCCAGAACTTTCCTTCATGTCCATTTGTAATTAACTCCTCCCTGGCCCCCAGCCCCTGGCAACTACTGCTCTGTTTTCTGTCCCGATAATTTCGACGTTTTCTGCATGTCATATGTGGTCTTTTGAGTGTGGCTCCTTTCATTTAGAACATACCTCTGAGATTCACCCATGCTGTGTGTAGCAGTGGTTCCTTTTTGTTTGAATGGGGTTTTATTATATGGATATACCACAGTTTGGGTACCCATTTACCAGTTGAAAAGTATTTGGATGGTTTCTTATTTCCTGGCAATTATAAATAAAGCCACTACAAACATTTGCATACAAGTTTTTCTAGGAACATAAGTGTTCATTTCTCTTTGGTAAATATTTAGGAAGGACACCACTGGGTCATATGGCAAGTATATATTTCACTGTATAAGAAAGTGCTAAATTATCCTCTAAAATGGCTTTACTATTTTATAATCCCCATCAGCAGTGTGTGAGGGACCCAATTATTCCACATCTTTATAGCATTTGGAATGGTCAATTTGGGTTTATTTTTTTTCTTTTTTCTTTTTTCAGTTTAGCTATTGACAGGTGTCTAGTGGGGTCTCACTGTGGCCTTAATTTTCATTTCTCTAAAGACTAAGAATATTGAGCACATTTTCATGTGCTTCTTTACCTTCCATTTATTTTCCTTGGTAAAGTGTCTAATGAGACGGTTTTAATTTGTTTTTCTTTTTGTATCATGACATGGTAAAAGCAAAGCTTTAGAAAGTTGAGTCTGGGTCTGGAACAAGGGTGTTCGGTGAGGCAAAGATCGGATAGGGGCTACTACACAAGCCAGGTAGGAGGCGATGAGATGGGCAGTATATCTCTAGCTGGTATATTTGTCCTACCAAACAGACATGAACATGAAAGCACCTTGCACTGGGCCTGCCGGCATAGTGAAAACAGTAATTTCTACCATTTTATGATGCCCCAGACACATGTAGGCATACATACACCCTTTATAGGTATGAACTTATTTAGTCTTCACATCACACTGTGGGGTTCTAGTTCTCACCCCTGTTTTGTATCTGCGGAAACTGAGGTATGGAGAGCAAAATCACTCACTTAGGGTCATATAGCTAGTAAGTGGCTGCTGGGGGATTTGAACGCTGGTAATCTGTCTCTGCCCACCACACAATACTGCCCTCCTAGAAGCACCTCCATTAATAGTTGGTGAATTAACCAAATTAATAAACGATAGGAAATCATCAGCCATTCCTATTGAGAATCAACACTGGTTTGACAAAGACATCAAATGTAACTCTTCTCAACAATGTACAGCACATACACCATATTGTTTGGACAATAATAATGATGATGTTCTTTCTTATTTCTCCAACTGGATCAAGAAGGGGTCCCCAAACTTGGCAGACTGTAGGGTTCTTTATCAATTTTTGGTGATTCTGTCTCAAATTCCTTCTGTTGACAGAAAGGAGACATACCTGCCCCGCTTCATCCCCTCCTCACTTAGCCAGGGCATATTTGAGCTGTTTCCTCACTCTCTCCACGCCATGTTTCCATGGAAAACCAGCATCACTCTTTGGAGCACTTATGCCCTTCAAGGGCATGGCAGCACCCACATTTGAAACCACTTCTACGGAGCCAGAAGGATAAGGGAAAACAAACAAAAAAACACAACAAAAAGCCCTTTTATCCTTTCTCATTTCTTGGCTCAGCTATAGGAGAGTTATTTCACTGAGTTCCCCAAGAAGAGATAAGAGGTGCTAATTGTAGTATCAATAATTTAGTCTAGGGACCTGGGCAATTTGTGCTACTAGATCAAAATGGATACATTTTTAGGGATTGTATATTGTAAGAGTGTGAAAAGCCCAGCTTTGTCAGGATAGTACATTAATCTCCAGAAATGAAGTCCCCAGAATCTATCTGATTTGTCTCTCAGTCAGTTAGGAAATTGAGAATTTGCTTTTTTTTTTTTTTTTTTTTTTTTTTTAACTGGGAAACTTCTTTGAAACAGGTATATGATACTGTGCTCCAGCAAAGATTCCTCTGTGGACAGCGAAGGGGTAGGAGGTTGTGTAGGAGTGTCAGACCTATTTGGGGGGCCAGAAAGTTTTCAGGCCATTGACAATTCAAGACTGACAATGCTGGTCTTTAATTTCTTAAAACAAGATGCTTGTTGAGAAAGGAAATTTTTTAATCAAAATGGTAACAACATTTGATAAATTTCCATTAATTGACTTACCTTTCCTAAGTAATATTTCCAGATGAAGTAGAAGAACAAAACCCTCTAAAACCTCATATTTAAAAAAGAAAAACAATTTTGTGGTGAGATTTTATAATAAATCTTGACTGCTATCTTTAAATTGTGCTGTGTCTTTCTGAGGCATAGTCATATTTAAAATTGCTTCTAAAAGGAAGACAGAAAACAAGATCTTACCCCTCAGTATATGCCCGTACTATGAAAAATCCCACACATACACATTTGGTTAACTGTGGGAAGTCTGATTTAGGGGCAAGAACTGGGTTTTGGTACTACCCCACTTACTGCCTATGAGCCATGATGAATTTCCTTCTCTGAGACCAAATTTCTTCATCAGTAAAGTAGCATAAGAATATTTATACTTGGGGTTGTTGTGAAGATTAATTACATTAGTGTGTGTGAACCTTGAACAGAGTAGTCACTGATTTACTCATAGTGACTTACTCATAGTTCATTTTTCCTAAAATTTCAATATTATGAAATCCCAAGGAATCCCATAAACACTAATCATCCATCCTGTACGCATACATACATACATACGTTTCAGACAAGCTGTATAAGGTTAATATAAGAGAGATCATAGCCTAAGATTATCTATCATGTGAAGACCCCAAACCCAAGCCAGGTGTTTATTTTTTTTTAAGATTTTATTTATTTGAGAGAGAGAGAGAGAGCGCATGAGCAGGGGGAGAGGGACAGGGAGAAGCAGACTCCCCGCTGAGCAGGGAGCCCGAGGCGGGGCTCGATCCCAGGACCCTGAGATCATGACCTGAGCCAAAGGCAGACGTTTAACCGACCGAGCCACCCAGGCACCCCCAAACCAGGTGTTTAAAATCATGATTCCCATTTATACTTACCATGAACAGAATCACCATCTCCAGCTCGGAGGATCAACATCTGCCATCAGTTCTTCCTCAGTATTACTTTACAGCTGTCCTCGCACAGAAATGATTCTTCCATTGTAGACAATTTGGTTATCAAAATACTTTAATGAGCCAGGAGTTAGTAGCAGCCACAAAAACTCCAAATAGCCTTTAATATTTCCAAAGAAATACTGGGAATCTCTGAACTTCACAGCAGCTCATGAGGGGGGAAAAAAAAAAAGGTGTCCTGAAGATGTCCAAATTCTATAACCTTGCAGGTATGTCATAGAAATAATGTGGGGCTTAGATAATGAATTACTGAAATTAGAATTTTGTTGAGTGAATTATTATCAAGCAAAGCTAAAGTCTACTTTGGTTCTATAAATCATGGAAATAAATATCTTTAAAGGGTAAGCTTGCTTGGGGGAAAGTATCTGACCCTCTTTTAAGATCTTGAGCTGAAGATAATATCAAAATTAATTTATTCGAAAGCAAGCAGACAGCTTCATAAAACTTGACCCATGTAGAATTTCCATGAGGATTGCCCAGTTCTTCTCTAGTTTTAGATTCTGAAAGGTGTAAATGATGTGTGATCCTCTACCCCTCCACTTCTGCACGGAGTCATCAAGGTCTCCCCATTCTGTTTGTTATTCAGACCCACTGGGAAAATATTAGCAAAGTCATGAGCCCCATATAATGCCTCAGGAGCAGTGTCTACCAATTTGAAAGAAAATTTTTCTTTATTACTTGGTTTTTGATCAATTTTTCACCTCTCCCTTAAACCTATTAGCAAGAGACTGCTGTCTCTGCCACAAGTCTGGCAGTCTCTTAACTCTACATGCTGAGTCAGATTGAACATGAATGCAAGCCTCTATCTAAGGAAGAGCTTAGTTTTTGCAGGAAATCATGTTGTCAACCCCAGTAAAAATCCTCAGTTGTCTCCAGTGTAACATAGGGGACTGTCTGTGGCACCAGCTAGATTTTCAGTAGAGGGGACTGATGGGGAAAGAATCCTGAAAAACCAGGAGGAAGACCAAACGATTTGACCAAGCTTGCCTGATAGTCTTTGTTGCTCCCTTCACCGCCATTTCCAACCCTTTTCTACCAACATGGTGAAGGGGACAAAGATGGCATTTGGACGTAAGAGGTGGGGATACCGAGGAGGAACTTCAATATGATGCCTGTTTTGGCTTCTTCCCTTTACCCCCGATGTTTCAGGGACCTGCATATTCCTGAGTCTTGGGTAACTGCTAAGAGAGAAAGAAACAAGATTTTGACATGATTGAAACTGAACCCAAGGCTTTTTTTGCCACTTGATATCACCACTCTTCAAAAATTGTCTCATTGGAAAGCTGTTGGTCAACCTTTAGAAACACAATCAATGAAATCATGTTTTCCTTCCATCAGAGAATATGTACTGAGTCCCTTCTATGTCCAGACATGAGGTAGACACTGACACCATAATAGGGGACCCAAAAAAGACTGATGCCCCAGGGACCTTCTACTAAAGGGCAGTCATTTAGCCAAAGAAGTGAATGGTCAGCATAGTACCTATCAGTAGTATGAAGAGGGAAAACACTATCAGGATAGAGAAAACAGGGGGTGTGTAATTTAGATTAAAACAGTTCAGGTTTACCATCTCCTGAAAGTGACATGTAGGGAACATTCTGGGAAGGCATTGTGATGGAGTGGTTAAGCCATGCTGGCTGGTATTGGGTCTTAACTACAGTCCTAGTTATTTGACCTTGGGTAAGTTACTTAACCTATCTGACCGTTGGTTCCTTCACATAAAATTGGGATGGCAAAATAACCTATTTATCTGATGAAATTGCTGGGATGATTCTCTGAGAAAGGCTAATTTTTATAAATGGTTAAATAAATATCAGCTATCATCATCATCATCATCAATGGTGTTGTTGCCAGTAGTAATAGTAGTCGCAAGCTGAGACCCGGAGAATCTCATGCATCAGGACAGTCTTTGTCACTCAGTTTTTCTATAACCATTTGTTTCATGGATGTTTCTAGCCAGAAAGAGAGAGATTGAAAGTGGTCTTTCTGCTCAGTTTTGAGACACATTCCAGCTCACCTCAGATCCAGAATGGCTTTTTTTTTTTTTTTTTTTTTGAGCCAGGAGTCACTCTGATTGAGGAACAAGTTAAAGAACAAACATTTCTTCACTGCCTGCTAGTTGTCCACGCTCTGTGTCAGGCACCCCCTCATTGAGCATTAGGATTTCATTCATAGCCATTGTTGAAGAGGGGTTATTATTTCTTCTGTGCAGATGGGGAAATGGAAGCTCACAGAAGTTCAAGATGCTTGCTTAGTGTCACACAGCTAATAAATGACAGAGAAGGTTTTAGACTGAGGCTCTCCAACCTCAAGTCGAATGCCCTGTCTTCTCTCATGTGATCATGGATGCATCGGTCTGTTCACTGACATACCAGGTACTCATCAACACCTCCTTAATGACCAGCCTCATTCCCAGAAGAGACCATTAAGGTATTTCAGAAATTACCCACTTCCCTGGGCTACCACTGGCTTCGACCAAAATCAAGAGGTTCCAGACTTTCAGGTTAAAGGTCACTTCTGACACAACGTTCCAGGGCATCTAGTAGGTGGTTTCCCTGTCAGAGCATGGAAGTCCTCTGCAGTTTTCTGAGCATCCCTAGATCTTTTTATTTTCCACTGCTATTTCTGGGTAGAGGTTAGATATTTCCTCAAAGTCTGAGATGGATTGTTTTCCTAAGAGATTATAAACTACATATAATCCCTTAGCATGTGTCACAGGTGGAAGCCTCAGAATATACTAAAAATTAAAGGTAAGATGTGGTGTGCTGATTCTGATAGATCTCACAGTAAGTGTGCTCTTTCCCAGGACAAAAGGCACAGTGGCATTACCACTCTGGGGGAAGTGGCCATATTGACTTACTAAGATACTGTTGACATTTCAAGTGCCAGCAAGATGTTTAACGGGATATGGGATGAAATAGTTCTGGCCAATGAGCTCACTTTGGGACTAAGCTTCAGCAAAGGGAAATGGGATCTTCCCAATTAAAAATAAAAGAGTCTTGAGGAAACAATCCTTACCAGGGAGCCAAGGGAAACGTATTTCAAAACAGCGACATGTGTTCAGGAAAGCTCACAGGATGAAAGATCATCCATGCTGCTTCTCTTGGCTTTCCTGTCCTCGGCCAGTCACAGAACTCCAGCAAGAGGATGCTCCCAGGCCTGCCAGGTGTCTGTGCCTCTCTACTGCTACATGGCGGCCCAGGGATCATGGAAATCGTTCCTGCACTGATTGTTTTAAGCCCCAAAGGGCCTCCTCCATGCACGCGTGGGTAAAATTTTTGGTTTTTGGTGGATCAGTTTTGTGGAATGCATTCAAAGTGTATATCGCATCCACATTTTTAATCGCTATCATCAGAATAACCCATGTGCTTCCACCTGTTTTCGGCAATGCTGTTGTTTATTTTTTGGAAGGCAGACATAAAGCAGCCTTCATACCTCCCGTTCATTTAGAGGCTGAACTCACTTGCCTTGGCAGCCGCGATGAGTCATGGGTCACATGGTGAAAGAGGCGAGCTTCGTCAGTCACCACGCAGGGGGCTCTCCTGTCCCTCACTGAGCGGACTGCCCAGCTTGCTGGAGGGATTTCAGAGTGGGAAACAATAGCCTTTCCCTCCCTCCCCTGGGACAAGAACACATAAGCACGGTTTTTCATGGCTCAACAACAAGGAGCTCTCTCCTGCCACAGTTTAACCTCCAGATCCTCATTACCATGACTCACTGTGGTCCATGATTTTTCTACCTGGGTCCCCGGGTGCCGGTCACTGCTCTCCCCCCCGCCCACCCCTCTGACACGGGCCGGGGGGTCTCCCGTGTAGCTGTAAAATCTTCATCGCAAAAGGGCTTGGAGAATAGAAAAATCTCATCCGTGTCTTTGCCGGCTCCTGAATGTTCTGTCACGTGGCTTTGAGGTCCTTTCTGACTGCATTAATTTCAAAGATTGTTTTTTGGCTTCATCATTAAATTCCAACTTGTAAGCGACCCTCCCCCCCAACCTACCCTTAACAGATGCTATTAGCATTTTCCACCCAGGTCCGGATGAGGTGTCTCTCTTTAGCTTCCGCAGCACCCCCGGAGCATGCGTCTAATGTGTCTCTTTCAAAACATACGGCACCCACTCCGTTTCTGCTCTCTCTAAAATCACGTCTGGGGAAACTGAGAAGCTCCTTTTGAAGGATTACATTACGGCTTTGATTTTTATTTATAAAACATAAAGGACTAATATATATCAGTTAGGACATTTTGCTTCCAAAGTGCATTGTAGCAAAATAATTGGAAGGCAGTTGCGGTGTGAAATATATGACAGCTTTAGAGGACATAAAAAGCGGCTTTTTCTTTGTAATAGTGTAATTGCCTTAAACCCCACAATCATAATTGTTATCAAAAAATAATCCCAAGGAAAGGCTAATATAAGGTGAGCAGACTATTAGAAGAGCTCTAATACACTCGATTCCTTGGACAGCAAATGCAGCTCTCAATCTCCCAGTGCTTTTAGTGTCAGTCAGAGAGCACTCAGTCATTTCTGTGCATCAAGCCTGCACTATTGATTTTTCCACTGACTGAAACAGCCATATAAGCATAAATTTTGCATGAGCCTTTCACTTTGTAGACTCTCCTTTGGTCAGATGACACATGATGTGAACATGAAGACTGTATAATAACAATGCATGGTCAACCTGCAGGCATTAAAGCGGGGGCTCTCCTGGCTCTGAAGGACAAAAGCTGGCTGGGGTGGGGGCTGCCCCGCCAGGGGGGCTGCGCCAGGGAAAACAAATTCCATCTCCATCTTGGCAGCCCGCGTGCTATTTTATTTTCTCCTTCCCTTCCTGCCTTTTCAAGGATCCCCTTTTCTGCAAGCGCCCCCCTCGCCTCCCCCAACCAACACACACGCGCGCACTCCCACGGGTCTGGTGGTCTCCACCCACTGCGGCGGGGCGGGGGGGGGCTAGGCTTTATGGAGAGAGCACCCCTGCGACAGCCACCCAACCCCGCTTGCCGCACCTCCCTCCGATTTTCTCCACGTTGCTGGGTGGCGATCCGACCTTGATGTCATTTCTTTTGTGTCTGCCCCGGAGACTAAACAGTGTGTAACAACATTTGATAAGATCTGGTATCGGGCTGAAAAAACCTTATCGAAAGATGTGGCTCACTGATACGCAAGTACAAGAAAAAACCAACCTCCTTAATAGCCGCATTCCATTTAACCTGCCGGGGCCCTCTTGGAGCGCTCCTTATTCATTAGTTCTCTATCTTGTGTCCTTATGATTTAAAACGTTCCGTGTGAAGTGCAGTCATTCTGTTAGGGGATTGTGCCAGTGGAAACAAGAAGCGAGTATAATCTCCCCCCACCAAGGGTCTGATGGCCCCCTCATCCCAGCGGCCCCTTAGCCCAGAGTAGTCCCAGCTACCCTGCCCCCTCCCACGAACTTCCTCTATTTGACGTAATTAACTTCTATCATGGGAAGAATTCTCAAGTTGAATTGGCCTGGGAAGGGAAATTATCTGTTAAAAGAAAAAAAAAAGTCCCTGTTGGGGCCAGATAGAGTCAACCAGGAAAACACCATTTTATGTTAAATAAAAATCACGGTGCAAAACAGAGACTTGCTCTAATGAATAATTGCAAATGCATTCACTTTTTCCTTTTGTGTAACCATTTGGAATAGCAATAATAACATTCACCTTGAAGCTTGCTAACCTGGGGGAAGAGAGGAACTCCAGTATCTTATAAAGGCTCCCAACTTCACACATAGGAGGCATTAGCTTATGGTGAACGTAAGTACGGTCTGATTTTTTTTTTTTAAGAGAACTGGACCTGCATTCATCTGGAATTTGTCCATTGCTCAGAAAGGGGACATGGACTCCATCATTCTTAATTCCTTTACTACCCACCTGCCCGTGGCAGCTACCTGCTTTCTGTGATCGGCTTCATCAGCGCTGCTGGTTGTTTGAAAAGAGTTTTGAAAATTATTCCTTTTATTTCCAGTTGATGGCATCACAGAAGATATTTCTACTTAAAAGCAAAGTTATTATAGCGAGCAGTGTTCTCTGAAATGAGTTTTGGCCGAGGAGAATGAGCAAAATGACACTGGTGAGCCAAGCCTGGAGAAGAGTTTGTTCTCAGGCTGGAGAGTGAGGGGGAAGGAAGGCCAGGCTTGTCTCTTCTTTATAGGCAACTAGAAATCCATGCAGAATATCCTAAACTTTCTTGCTAATGCTTTATTTGATGACCTCCTACCCTGAAAATTGGCTCAACTACCTAGAGGTCAAAAAGAGGTTATTTTAACGTTAAAAGGAAATAAAAAGGAAAAGGTGGTTCCTGGGCCCAGCTGAGCTCCCGCTTTGAGGGGCATCTCTTGGGGAGGAAATATAGAAAATGTAATCTCAACTGTGGATCCTGGGAGATATGTTCCAAAGGCCTGGGGGCCAGGACAGGGGCTAGGACTGTGCCTCCCCCGCCCCCCCCCAGAAACCAGAATCTGCTTCCCAGATCACCAGCCTGGGGAGGAAGATGGCTCCTTCTTCTTGTCTTTTTCCTTCTTTCTTGTCTTCTTTCCCATCTCTTTTTTCCCCCTCCTTTCACTGTTCCCCCCTTCCCCCCCATGGAATTGATTATAACCAAGGGAAAAAAATAAGGACGCTCAGAGACATCAAAGGGCTGGTAGCCAAATCTACAGTGGTTCCCTTCAGCGCCTGTTGCCTCGAATCCATGCCTGCATCTAAAAATCGTTCCCCTCTGTTCAGTGGCCTGTCTGAAATGTGATGGCCAGCCCTACATCCTTCTGAGCACCTGGCTGTCCTCATGCCCCCTCTCATTCTCCTGGAGTCTCTGTAGAGAGATCAGCACCTAATAGGGAAGGAAATGAAATGACCCAGTGGCTAGAGTCTGTCCCACGAGCCCCGCCCTCCGCGGGTTTCTCAGTGCTTTTCGTCCCAGGGCAAATACCCCAATGGGCTTCCCTTACCTGTTACCTGAAAGCAGGCCCAGCCCCACTGAGCCGAAAAGGGGGATGCTGGGATTCTCCTAGAGGCCAGTTGCGAAGTTTGCATCCATAAGTATTATAGGCTGTCCACAGCCACCAGAAACACACACACACACACACACACACACACACACACTTTTGAGCAGCCCTAGAATTTTTCTTGCTCTTACGGGTATTTAGGAATGAGCATTATGGGATGCTGCCAAAACAGCTTCCCCGAGCCTCTTTTGATCCCAGATCCAACTAGATGTGGGGTGTGTGTGTTAGGAGAGAAAGAAAAAGAGAGAGAAACAAAGGGGTGGGGGGGGACTACTGTTTATTGAGTGCCAGCAGGAAGCTAGGTATTTACGAATGCTAACATTGGTGTTTGGAAAAACATAAAATCTATGCTTTTGTTTGCATGTGCTCAGAGTCTTTGTGTTTGCTATTCCCTTCCCTTGGAATATTTTTCCCTCCAATGTCCACATGACTCTCTTACTCACTGCCTCCAGGGATCTGCTGATGGCATCTTTTCAGTGAGGCCTTCTCTTTTTTTTTTTTTTTTTTGTTTAAAGATTTTATTTATTTATTTGACAGAGAGAGAGAGATAGACAGCAAGAGAGGGAATACAGCAGGGGGAGTGGGAGAGGGAGAAGCAGGCTCCCCGCCAAGCAGGGAGCCTGATGCAGGGCTCGATCCCACGACCCTGGGATCATGACCTGAGCCGAAGGCAGACGCTTAATGACTGAGCCACCCAGGTGCCCCTCAGTGAGGCCTTCTTGAGCCACCCTATAGAATAGAGCACCCTCCAACCCCACGGGCATGCCTGATGCCCTCTCCATGGTTTATTCTTAGACATAGCTCTAACACCAGGTGACAGGCCACATATTTCCCTGAGTATTTGTCCATTTTCTGCCTCCCCCAACAACACTTAGTAAGCTCCAGCAGGGCCGTGACCGTGTGTGCTCTCTGCTGGTCTCCCGGCTTCAGAGAGGGTGCCCTCTGTTCCATCAACAGGCGTGCACCAAAAGGAGACTCAGTAGTTCCCTGCATTTCTTTATCCAATGGAGGAAAGACCCATTTATGAACAGAAATGTCCCTTCAGTCCCTAGGATGCTGTTCCGGGGCGTTTGAGCTCAGCAGAAAGACCCCATGGAGACACTGCTTGGCGCAGAAGTTTGGAGGCTGCAGAATTTCCTAGAAGGTGCAAGACTCTAGACGGGTCTTCTGCCCCCTTGGCCTCTCAAGAGAGCATCAGATAAAAAGGGCTTGTGTACGGACAGAGACAGGAAGCAGGATAGGGGCAAAGTTGTTTCACTGAGGTGCCGGCGAGTGCCTGGTTAACACAGCCTCGATTCTATAAAGGTACACAGTGGCTTGTGATAGACAAGCTTTATAAAATAACAGCAATAATAGCCTTTATTTAATTTCAGTATTTCTATATTTTTTGTTCATTGCCTTTGGGCAGTGTGCAGCTTTAATAAATAAACACACACCTTCTAATGAGGGAATGAAATTACAGAATTGCTACTCAGCCCTGAACAACGGCCCATCACTACTGCCGGCCACCCGAGTGAGAGGCATGTAATGTAGGCCACAGGATTGGGAAGCCGGGGGGCCCCAGTCTCATGCAAAGTGTAGGAGTCTGTAGAGGGAGGCTCAGAGCAGGGAGGAGAGGAGGCACAGAGATGCCTAGAGCAACCTTGGAAAATGGGACACTAGGAAGCAATCCGCACTTCCTTTCCCTTCTAAGTGGAGGATGAAGTTAACTGTTTCCTATTATGCTTCTCCACTGAGGTCCCCAAACCATAGTTTTCTTCTCCCAGTGTTTACTTGTTATCAAAATTCTGATCTGGGTTCATCCCTACTGCTTTGCTAATATTGATCTTGCCTGGAATGCACTTGTAAGTACCTGACAGTGAACCACAAGGAGTTGCCGTGAGCCCATTGCAAAGGCAGGACACACTTTAGGGTCAGTGGAAAATCGGCACAAGGGAAGTGTTTATGAATCTAGGCTTCCCTTCATCATTGCACATGCTGCTTTGGGTCATAATTTCCTCACTGTGCCATCTCCCCAACTCCTTCCCAGAGGCTGGACATCTCCAGGGTGGGCACTGGCTCATTCCTCTCTGGATTTGTGACCTCTGGCATAGACCCTTGCACAAATATTTGCAGAAAAGATGAAACACTGAAGAATGAAGCCAATGACAATGAAATTTGCTTTCTTTCTTTCTTTTTGGCTAAGATATTTCCAACAGCCTAATATCCGCCATGCTATAATCTTCTTTGCACCATTCCTTCCAAAAAGAGGGCAGCTCTTGCATACCAAATGTTGTCAAATGGGAGAATCAAGACACTTAAAATGAAAGAGCTTGATTAGGTCCACCCCTGACTTCCATGCTAGTGTGAGAAGCAGAGGCTCACTCAAGTTGCTTCAAGTAAGAGGGACTCTATTATGAATATGAATGAGGATCTCTTGCAAATCTAGGCATGAAACAGCAGAACAGTTGAATCGCTGGAAACCAACTTTGAGAAGTCATCTGGAGCCCATGGTGTGCTTCTGGTGGCTTGTATGTTCTTTCTCACAGTGTTCTGGCTTCTCTCCATGCTGCCCTTGCCATCCCTCTCCAAACTGTAGAACTCTAGTGATTTATAATTCCCCTATACCTTCAGCTTCTCGGGCCATGTAGATCACCCTCAGTCTGCTTTCTGGCTCCTTTTGGTAACTTCAGCTTCAGTGCCCATCACTAAAGCTCTTTCAGTTCCTAATGTCAAATTTCAGAGAGAAATATGGTTGCTCCTGCTCATTCATTTGAGCCACAACACAGGCATCTTCTAAGAGAGATTTAATTGTGAGCTGGGATACTGTGGAGGCTTCATGGGACCAGTTCATGGCTCTAGCAGAGGGATAAGCTCTAGACATTTCAAAATCTAGAACATTTCAAAATCCTGTTGTAATTCTACCCGACCCATCCAGGTTATTTTGCAGCCCAAGAACAACTGCACAGATTAATCTATGGAGCAGTTCAATACTATGGTAGATTTATAAAACATCTAGACAAATGTTGAGGGTGTGAATGCATCCTTTGATTAATAGTTGAGCATACAAATTAGAAAAGATAGTTTGAAATCCTTTACGAAATGAGACTTTGGTTTTAAAGAAATTATTACAACTTTTGACAATGAATAGTAATTTTTTTTAAAAAGTACAAGTGGCCTTCTCACTTAATTATAAAAATTTACTATTGTTAAAATTTATTTTCACCGGGGATCAGGAAGTCACAACTATTAGATTAGAAGAAAGTCTTACAAAGCCTAGATAGAAAAGCTAAATTATAAAACTGTATCTTCACCAAGTGGATGAGAACACAGTGCACTAAATTAACAGACATGCCCAATGGAAGGAAAACACTTTATTCTCTGGGTTACAATTCAGGACAAAGAAGCAAGCCTTTTTCAACTTTGTGTGTCTGGTGTGAAGCTCAGAATCTGACACTTACTTATGTGGTCAATAAATGTTTGGGAAATTGATAATAAATGACTCTGGTCTTAATATTTTGGGAAATGGAGCAGAATGTAAACTACTTAGGGAAGTAAAAAGGTTTTAGCTCAAGTTATTTAAAAATTAAACCAGCTAAATGCCTGGTTTGGATTCACCAATCACCAGGCAAATCACTGTTAGTCTGTAACCTGTCTAGCTTTAGAAGTGACAGGATCTTCCTGGGCAAGGAGTGACATTTCAGACGGGCGTCCATCTAAAGCTGGGGGCGCTCGGGGAGACTCCAGATGACTTCATTTGAAGAAGGTGGTGTGTGTTTATCTGTCTTCTCCTCTCCTTCCCGTTTTAAAACAGTCCTTCTCTCCCCTCCCAATTTTTGGACTGTGAGCTCCTTTGGGGGGAGCAAGTATATGCTTCTGCTTTACTGCCTTGTAGCGCAGTGCCTAGTACGTTTGCTGAATGAATGGATTGGCGCATACATGGACAAGATCAGAAATCACCTAGGAATATGAAATAGGGTTTCAGCGGGTTGAGGGATTCAAGAAGGCTATAAGTACAAGAAAGATTTCTGCACTTCCCAGCTCGGTCTCTTGAGTCCCCTTTGATGCTTCTGTCCATGCTGAGACCATCTGCTGTACTCCTCTTTCCTGGTCTCTGTCATTTTCCTCTTTCATAACTTTCATCACTATCAGCTTATTGTCTACTTCTGTTTCATAAAGCACATGGCCTTGCACACAGTAGGCCCTCAACAAGTACCTAGTATCACGTACCAAGAGTACCTAATACCGAGTACCAAAGTACTAGTTACCTAGTAACAAGGAGCAAAAATGATGGAATCTGATGGAGCCAAAGAACAACGTGCTCAAAGGCCAGAGAGCGTAGGAAGACCTGGGTATTGAAATCCCCAAGAGAGGGAGCACCTGGCTGGCTCAGTCAGTACAGCATGCAACTCTTGACCTCAGTGTTGTGAGTTTGAGCCCCATGTTGTATGTAGAGATTACTTAAAAATAAAATCTTAAAAGAAAAGAAATCCTCCAGAGAAGATGGCATGTGACTAGGGAAAAAAAGAGAGAGGTTACTGTTACTAATTCTTTAGGGGAAAGAGATGAGCCAGGAAGACCAGAATCAAATGTATTCCACATTATGTCTCCATGTAATAGTCAGAAGAATGCCTCCTGCCCTGCAAAGATGTGTATGTCTTAGTCCCTGGAACCTGTGAATATGTTATGTTACGTGGCAAAGAGGAATTAAGGTTACAGATGGAATCAAGGTTGTTAATCTGCTGACTTTAAGACAGGGCAATTATCCTGGATTACTGGGTGGACCCAATCAAGAGGACCCTCAAAAGCAGAAGAGGAAGGTGGAAACAGAGCCAGAGTTAAAGAAGGGAGTGTGATCAGAGATGACTTGCCCCACCGCTGCTGGCTTTGAAGCTGGAGGAAGGGAACTGTGAGCCAAGGAATGTTGGGCTTCCCTGGAAGCTGGAAAAAGGCTCATAAGCAGATACGAGCCTCCAGAAAGAATGCAGTTCTGCCAACACCATGATTCTAGTGCAGTAAAACCCACTTCGGACTTTTGACCTCTAGAAATCTAAGATAACAAAATTCATGTTGTTTCTACTGCTAAGTTTCCATCATCTGTTATAGCAGCAAATGCGAAACTTATACATGCCTGGGAGTCTATCACAAAATGGCACGTATGCACATACAAGTTCAGCGGCTCTCTCATGAAGAACTCCCATCAGATCCCCTCAAACACAGGTGGTCACATCTGGTGGTTTCCAAGCCAGAGCTAAGCTCAGCAACCACATATATTTATATTTTAGGAAACGTTGCCTAGATAACAAAGGCAAGTGGGTTCTCGAGGGAAGGTGCAGGTGCAGATTTTCCACTTCCTCATATCGAGACGGACATCCCTCCTAATGCTTTAGGGCAAACGCATATGCCCGCAGTCAGGAGTAACTTGAGTTCTAAAAGACCTAGATAATATCAGCCATTGGTAAGCCTAGTTAGACTTTCAAATAATTTAATACATGTAGATAGAATTTTCAACTTTTGAAGGGGAGACAACATCTTACTAACACAGTGAAATTCTAAATTACTGTTTGGACTGGCTTTCCTCTCCCCACTGCCCATCTGAAAATCATTACGCGTTATCCCGTAACAAAAACCATCATCAACCTTCCTGAAACTCCCTACCCAGTGTCTCCACATGATAGGCACCACCAAGCCAGCTGCGGGTGGCCATGAAAGGCACACCCTTGGACTCCGTGCATACCTAGCAAGCTTTGAGAAGACGCCTCCTGGGAAATAAAAAGCAAAATTAAGAAGGCCACAGAAATGGGCTTAAAAGAGAACCTGAAACTGCAAGCCCAAGCCTTAAACACCTCAAATAAAAAGATAATATTTATGCATTGGAATAAAGATCACATGCAGCATCACACATTCCACTCAGAAAATACACATTCCTAAACCTTCGTGTGCCCAGGAGCCAGAATGAGAACGGGGGAAATGTATATGTGCCCCGCACCCCCAAGCTGATTCTGTTTTTATTCTCTTCCATAGACATGTTTTCACGCATATAACAGCATTCAGACATCTGTAACTTTTATGCAAAGCCAACAAAAAAATTCTGAAAGGAAAATATCAGTGCCGAATGCTATTTACATGCACAATTTTGAAACTAAATTATTGGGTCCACCAGTGTACCCCCCCACCCCCCTCCCGTTTGGTACCAGTGCCAGATTTGCTGTGGAAAGGAAACTTAAATGGAGACTGCACAGAGGTGAGGACATCAAAGGTTCTCCCTGCTCCTATCCTTGGGTGGTGGAATGCACTTCCAGAGTATTCCACGTGGACAACTTGGCTATGACGGTAACTCACAGAAACAATAGTTATATATTTTTCTGTTTTCATTTGTTTGCCTCCCCAAACAGAAACAAACATGCAGAGGCAACAGCAGACGCTGATTTGCCTTCTACTTTTTGAAAACATTTCCCAGGTGTAGAGGAGAAAAATGCAAAGGAATATTAATAATACCTTTATTCTGGAGCTTTGGATTTTCATCAGCAAATTTCCATATGGGTTTTACACTGGGCTTCCCACCTTACTGTTCTCTCTTTGCTAGCTGGCGTGAGCCCCAAGTTCCACATTTTAAGAATCTTATGCCTAAACCTTGCATATAATGAACCAATCAACCCATCCTTCTTTTGTTTGTTTCAATCCGTAGAGACTCGTCTAGGACAATCTTTAGTGTGGTAACACAATTGTTGCTTGCTAATTTCTTACTGAGCTCAATTATGTTTAACAGCTTTTTGACATCTCAAGTATAAAAATCACGCAGAGCCACAAATTGTTTTCTGCCTGCTTTGTGTATTTTTACTCTAGATGGTAAAAAACGGGGTGGGGGGGGTTAGGGCGGGTGGAGGGTCAGGGGCGGGGCAGAATTTGTGATGTTATAAAGAGGTCCAGGAAGGCACAAAATGCCAATGGCAGCTATAAACTACCTCACTCACTCATTTCATATGACAAAGAATGTAAAACATAAATGGAAAGAAGGGAAGCTGGAAAGAAAGCCAGCTAATTGTAGGCCATTTGTAACTGTTAAGAATGGGTAAACTTATTATCCTTCTCCCAACATAACATATCGTTCAGGGTGAATTGCACCTAATTTTTTTCTTACTATGCCATTTGAAGGCCAAACTCATTCTTCAC
This sequence comes from Callorhinus ursinus, assembly GCF_003265705.2. Taxonomy (NCBI): domain Eukaryota; kingdom Metazoa; phylum Chordata; class Mammalia; order Carnivora; family Otariidae; genus Callorhinus; species Callorhinus ursinus. The sequence continues at coordinate 1,105,505 of NW_027397135.1, forward strand.
AGAAATTGCTTTGGGGCCTGAGGGTTCATGTAACTTGTTTAATCATGAATGTTATTTGATAGCATTACCTGGTAATCACTCCAAAAGTTGGGTGATTATCTAGAAGCCACGTTAAGCAGAGACATTTAAAGACCACAGATTGATTAAAAAGAAAAAAAAATCTGGCCAACTATGCCTTCATAACAGTATAATCTATGAACTTCGGAGCAGCTGATTTTGGTTTTCCAGTCCCAATATTGTCCTGTAATGAGAAAAAAAATTAATTAACAGTGGACAGTTTTTTAAGTCAATTAACTATTTCTTTGGATATAATCTTAGATGAGTTCTTTAGCCTGACTCTGTTGAGAAGTTTCCTGGCCTTTGAAAATAGACCATCCTAACTTGCCCTTGAGGAGAAAGACAGTGGCCTATCTGGCCCTTGTAGGGAGGTGTCAGGGCCGTTCAGATTGTGGGCAAGGTCAAAGACAAGAAGCAAGCCTGAACATGGCCCAGTGGTGTGCAACAACCTTGGGGGACGTGCCCAGCCCTGACCATGTTGGCGCCAAATTCGTCCTTGAGGACTCCCAAGGGCAAAGTTGCTCCTTTGAAGTCACTGATGATCAGGTGGCGTGGCAAGTGCATTCCCAATTTTCCCAGGCCCTGAGAGCAGAAGTGTGAGACCTGGAAAAGCCCATCTAAGCACCACTGGAGTTCCTCTGCTTGCCCAGGGTTTCTCTGAATAAAGATTTTCTCCTCCCCAACCACTACATCCCCATCCCTCCACCTCAACGCTGACCCCCTCTGGCATTTCCCTGCCAAGTGTATACTTGTGCATGTACTAAAACTTTCTGCCCTTCACTAGACTGCTCAGATACTCGCTCTTTATTTGTCTCCTTGTACTCTCTAACAGCGTCCCCTGCTCCTTAGGGAAATTTGTGGAGAGCTCATTTCAGCCGTGTGCCCACCCCCAGCTCCCAGCTTTGTTATAACTTGTGCAGAGCCTGGATGCCCAGGGCTTCCCCAGCCTATGAGCATAACTACAACCTCAGGCCTGGTGGGATGCCAGTGGGGTTGGGAGCCTGGTGCATGCACGTGTGCATGTGTGCGTGCGCGCACACACACACACACACACACACGTTATCTCCTTCATTCAGCCAGACATCTCCAAAATGTCAAATTCCTCCCCAGCACCTCTGCTAACTCCTTATGTCACTTTATGAAGTAGATAATACTGATTACCTTCTAGTACTTTTCCAAGCCATGATATGTGTTTCTCTATTTGTTTGGCCCCAACTTCCGATTTCTCGCTAGCTTGAGAAATGAGCTTGTCTGGAACCCACTTTAGAAGGCATTGGTCTCATCAGTTTGCTTGATGTGACTTGCTTAGGTGGGCGCTATTGTTCCCGATGAGAACACGGACACTCAGAACTTTAATTTGTTCAAGACCGCTCAGCTGGCAAGTGGCAGAGGCAGAATTTGAACTTGGACCTGACCACATTCCCCTCTGCTGCCATGTCTCCACTAAGAGATGGCAAAATGAGCTAGCGATCCCCAACGTCCTGTTCATCTGTATAGTTCTGTGATGTTTCCATACTATGCCAGTCAGGTAAATAAGTTTTTACTTTTGTCATATTTATGCAGATTGGCTTAACCAGAAAATACACTAGTACTTAACGTCTTTAAGAAAACATAGTAGATGTAAAGGAAATGAGCCAGTAAATTTAAAACACATTCAATATTTTCTCTCATCTTGATTTTAGGCCCCATGGGAATCAGTGTGAGAGGGAGACCTCGAAATGTGTTTTCTGAGTTGACTGCTGCAGATAGCAATGCAGAAGTGTGGAGTAACCATGGAAGGGGGTCTGGGACGCAAAGAAAAGGCTGCTCAATGGCATCAGTTTGGGGAGACCTCTTGAGGTTCAAAACCTTTCACCTTAAATACATTTAAAGCCAAAGATGAGCTTCATACATGACAGAACTGAGTTGAAAATGGTGGCTCAAAAGATTCCTGTTTGTCTTAGAAAAATAAGGTTGTTTTTTATTGTTATGTTAATCACCATATATTACATCATTAGTTTTTGGTGCAGTGTTCCATGATTCATTGTTTGTGCATAACACCCAGTGCTCCATGCAGAACGTGCCCTCCTCAATACCCATCACCAGGCTAACCCATTCCCCCACCCCCCTCCCCTCTAGAACCCTCAGTTTGTTTTTCAGAGTAATAAGGTTGTTTTTAGGCCTCAGTAGGACACCAAGAGGTAGAGACTCGACTACCAACAGTCAGATTTGGGGAAGGCACAGCTTAGCAGGACAGGAACGAGGGGCCTCTGAACCACCCCCATGCACTTGTGCCCAGGGTCACGTGGGCTGGAGACAATGGGCTCAAGTTCTACCACGTGCTTGTTTAGACTCAGCTTTAGACCCCAATTCCTTTTCTCAGTGTGCACGGATATTAATAAAAGGTCGTTAATGGAATCCGTGTTGGATCATTGTTCAACTATTTAATCTACAAATGCCAAACCCACCTTTTTGTGGGAGCAACTTGTGCTCCTTTTTATAAATAACTAGGATTTTTTTTAATACTTAAGAAAAGCATCATATTATACTGATCAACATCACACTGGGAAAACTTTATCAGCTCAGAAAGGTATAGAATTCTCAGATCAGAACATATAAACTTCTTTACTTTTAAGTCTTAGAGTATGCATTTTATTTATAGTAGAGTTGTCGTTTTTTTTCCCCCCAACCTCCATGAATCATGAAGTTGGACTTTTTTTTAATATAAAATGCATTGGCACCTATAACATATACTTAACAAAATTACCCGGTGCATTTTCTGTGAATAGCACCCAACTCCTTTTACCTTCTCTTCTGACAACAAGAGTGCTATTGCTCAGAAAATCACCATTTCCCTTCACTTTTATTTGACTGAAAACAGCCGAGTTTCTATGGGTTTCCTAAGGTACGGTGTTCAGCTCATCTGATATGAGATCACGTTAAAGATGATTGTGGCAATTTGTTTCTTCTTGTTGTGAAACCACATGCTGTCCCCAGAAATTCAATCATTTTTAGAGACCTCTTTTGTGTGCTTTTCATTATTATAAAGACATAGATGCACAATTTGAAAATTCAGAAAATGCAGAAAAATATTAAAAAGGAAACCAAAATCACCCCTAACTTGTCATGAGATTAAGGAAAATTTTATTTCTTTCTTTCTCTTTCCAGTATTATTAAAATAAAAAATTTGTTTAGAAATCAGAGTCTTAGAATTCAGTTAACTACTAGTAATGTTTTGGTGTTTTTCCTTCTGCTGTTTTATTTCATCATACCTATATAGTCTACGTCTTAAAATTTTTAAATCCCGCTCTCTATAGGAGCCAGGGTTTTTTCATTTAGCATCATATTTTAAGTGTATTCTTCAAGCTGTGCCTTTAGTTTTGAACTTAAGTGGACCTGTATAGATCAGAGGATTGATCTATTTGTTTCATTAAAATACCCATAGTTGTATAATGTGGCTACCTCTTGGATATAGTATACTGGATAAAGAAAAATAGAGCCAGAAGCAGAAATTCTGATATAATGTGTATTTGTCTTTTTTTCCTAAGGATTTATTTATTTATTTTAGAGAGAGTGCACATGAGCGGGGGGAGGGGCAGAGAGAGAGAGAGGGAGGGAGACAAGGAGAGTCCCCACCCAGGGGGGAGCCCAGTGAGGGGCTCGATCCTAGCACCCTGAGATCATGACCAGAGCTGAAACCAAGAGTCAGATGCTAAACGGACTGAGCCACCCAGGTGCCCCTATATTGGTTTTTGAGTTGTGAAACCTGCTGACTGTGCCCATGATCACACACACACACACACAGGGGTGTGCTGGTGCCTTCGTACTCATTATTCCCCCTGCCTGGAAGTTTCTTCCCATGAATATTCGCATGGCTCCTGCCTTACTTTCTTCAGGTCAAGCGTCGCCTCCTCAGAAAGGCCTTGTCCTCCATTCCTAAACCACACTGCCCTGTGGTCACCTGCCCTGCTGCCCATTTCCTATTCGCCCTTATTACAACTCGACAGGATGCTGAATACCACTGTTTACAGCCCCCTTCCCTGCCCTCTATTGCCACCACCTCTCCTCCCCTCCCGCCCGAAGGTAACCTGCATGAGGGCAGGGACCTTGTTTCCCTCCCTCTCGTATCTCCGGATCCTAGAACAGTGCCTGGCACATAGTAAGTCCTCAACAAGCGCTTGTGGGTCGGAAGGAAGGGACAGGGTCCCTTCCTGCCCTGCATTCCACCCCTCGGTCTGGCATCTGGGGCCAATTCGCTGATTTTCTGTCCACTAGCAGAAGGGCTGACGGAGGCAGATACGGTTCGATAGTCCCAAGGTCTCTAGGAGATCAAAACCAGAACTGAAGTGCGGGCCGTTCTGTGTCAGGGTCAGGAGCTCGGGCCCCGGACCTGACTTCCTGGGTCCTACCTGTGCGGCCTCTCAGCCGCCAGGCCCATTCAGTGATATAATATCTGTAAGACTCTTAGAATAAGGCCTGGCAGGTAGTAAGGGGTTCCATTAGCATCAGCTGTTATTAAAGGAAATCAGAGAGCAAGTAAGGAAGTAAGAGGTGGATACACTTTTCCCATGGGCTTGGACACCCAACCATGACTGGTCCCGGCTTTTGTCCTCACCTCCACTCCCTATGTAACCTGTCTCTTCTGGGGAAATGTCATTGGACTAGAAAGGCAAGCGGGAGTGTGCATCCCCTGGAGAGTAGGTAACAAATGGGGCATTGAGGCCTGGACATGGGAAACTGGGCAATTTTCAAAGAAAGTAAATTGCCTGGTTAGAAAATTCAATCCCTGCATTATAATGAAGATTGAAGAGTGCCTCTCTGACTCCAAAAGTGGGCTTGTGGCCCATAAGATTATTCCCAGAGTGTGTTGTTTCGGATGTGGTGAGAGTCCCAGTTTGTGCCTAAATGCTACACACCCTTTGGTTCTGCCTCGCCTGGCCACGTGGGGGTCACGCGGGGGCCGGCCGTAAGGTCATCCATCACTTACCCATCTGCCCCCCACCCCGTGTTACAAGTCTGCATCCCTGGTACCTAGCTAGTGCCCCCCCCACCGATTTAGTATTCCATATATGTGGAATGAATGAGTAAATAAGTAAATAATATGCTCAATACATCGTTTAAGTGTTCAGAGTACGTGTGTATATGTACATATGTGTCTGTGTGTCTGTGTAGAGATATGTGCATATAGATGCACACATACATACATTCTGTCTATACTGCACAGAACGGTTCTAAAGAGTAAGTCCAAGAGGGTCTTCCAAAATTGACTGGAAAAACTACAAATGTCTAGACAACAACAATGAAGAAACATTGGCTCGTATTGTCAGGTGTGGCCAGAGAAGTGTTATGAGAGTGGTCATTAGGCCTGGAGGTGAACTTTGAAGGAAAGGTAAAGTTCGGCCAAGCAGAGAAAAGCTGGCCCAGTGAAATACATGAAAAAGGTCAGAATGTGTACCTCAGGCAGTTTGTGATTTACTGTCTCATCGAAAAAATAAAGACACCCCTTCAGCAGCCTTGTGGAAACACTGGGACCCTCTGGCTCCGAGCATTTGGGATGGGAAATCCAGGCCCATGGGGTATGCTCCAGGCTTGGGGTCAGGGTGCTTGGACCCCCAGAGCCAGCCAGGCCTGTTGGGTGATGTGGGTGCATGGCTGGCTTCAGGGAAGGTTGAATGGGGTGTTAACTGCCATTCCACCCCGACTTCCTTCAGGGAGAAAACCAGAGTCCCACAAAATCTCAGACCCATAAAATCTAACCCATGTCGTTATCACTTACATTTAGTCTGTTTGAAAGTTTAGTCCAAGGCAAGTATATACATTTACATGTGCATTTCAAGAGGTGCATACAGTTTTAAATAACTTATTCATATTATTGCAGTTGAAATACTCCCTATTTTAGAACCTATTATCCAGGTTAAAATAATAATTTATTTTAATCAGCAGTGATTTTTATTTCGCTTGGGGCTCCCAGAGCCGGGCTTTATGTAGTAAGGCAGCATCTCGGGCTGGCAGGCGACATTTCCATCTCACTTTGACTCCATTAAAGTAAGCTTCTATAAACAGACATCAATTACAACCAGTTTTAAGGGTTTTAAAATGTAATCCAACAGTGCTGCTTAACTAAATGAATCCTAGGAAGTGATCTCCAGTGAATTAATAGAGCAGTGTGCAGACGACTCACTATGGGTCTGAGTTAATGACTGAAGAAGATCAAATTAATTACAAGTGTCTCCAAGGAGTTTCCAGGAAGAATTCTCCCTTATCAGTTAAAGTCTGTTTAACCCTTCCTGTTCAAAGTCCATATATTTTCTAATTGTTAAAATACCAGGTAATAACGGGGAGAGAAAAGCTGGTCTGCCTTATCCTTCCAAGTGTGGGTTTTCAGATGTATCAAAGCATCTCACCTCCCTGGGAAAGAAGAGCTCCCTTGAAGACACTGGAATTCTTCAGCCCTTTTCATGGACTGAAATCTGGCTGGGTTTGTGTTGGACCCACTAGTTGAGTTCCCTTGGTAAAGATCCACGGAGACTTTAATGAAGTTTTAATAGTTAAAAAGGGTCCAAAAGACAACTTTAATTGGGGGCAGGCAGGGGGAATCCATATGAGCATGGGCAGATAAAAACCCGTGTTGACCAGGAAGAAGGGTTCAAGGTCATCAGACATGATTTTGCCCCAGATCGCAGATGTAATAGGTTCTTCGGCAAATTGCTCCTGGGTGAGCTGATTTCCCCAGGAAATCGCAGAGGGACGCCATTCAGGCCCTGCTTATCCACATTGTTCATCTGGCCTTTAGGAATCACCCTCAACCCAGTTCTTGGTTTTGGCCCTTGCATTTCGTGTAGTCAGTTTGAGGTGAAAGAGTCCATCTTTTGAACACAAGCTGCCTTGTGGTTTATTATTATCATGACCAAGAATTATCCCAGTGGGTGCAGGGGGTGGTGTGCTTGCTTGAATAGCATAACCGAAGAGTAAAATGGCAGAAGTATAGAAAACTAAAGAAGTAGGCCAACAATGAGAGGTGTGTAACAGTGTATAAAGAGGATGGAAATAAGAAAGAGAAAAAAAATTGTATTGTACTGGAAGCAACCAAGTTGTCCTTCAGCAAGTGAATGGATAAACGGTGGTCTATCCAGACAATGGAATGTTATTCAGGGCTAAAAAGAAATGAGCTACCAAGCCATGAAAACACATGGAGGAAACTTACACACATATTACTAAGTGAAAGAAGCCAATCTTGGGGCGCCTGGGTGGCTCACTTGGTTAAGCATCTGCCTTTGGCTCAGGTCGTGATCCTGGGGTCCTGGGATCAAGCCCCGCATCAGTCTCCCTGCTCCACGGGGAACCTGCTTCTCCCTCTGCCTCTGCCTCTTCTCTCTCTCTCATGAATAAATAAATAAAATCTTAAAAAAGAAAGAAAGAAGCCAATCTGAAAAGACTATACGCTATATGATTCCAATTACATGACATTCTGGAAAAGGCAAAACTGGGGAGACAGGAAAGACATCAATAGTTGTCAGGGGTTAGGAAGAAGCAAGAGACGAATACAAAGGAGTTTTAGGGGCAGCAGAAGTACTCTGTCTGATACTCTAATGGTGGATATATGTCATTGTACATCTGTCCGAATCCTTAGAATGTACAACATCAAGAGCAAACCATAAAAAGTAGAGTGAACCCTAATGTAAACTATGAACAATGATAATGCTGTGTTAGTGGAGGATCAGTTGCAGCAAACATACCATCTTGGTGGAGGAGGATGAGAAGGGGTGGGGTCGCTGCATGATTTGGAGCAGGAGGTATATGGGAAATCTGTGTACCTTCTGCGTGAACCAAAACCTTCTCTGAAAAAATAAAGTCTATTTTGAAAATTTTTATTGTAGGAAAACACGGTTGGGCTCCTAGATTCTCTGTTCTTCAAATACACAAGTGTCATTTTCTGTAGTGTCCATACCCTTTGAGCACCCCAATCGACTCATTTGTGTATTGAATATGCCACGGAGCGCCCCTTCTGAGCAAGACATGAGCCAGGCCCTGGGGAGGCAGCAAGGAGCCCCACATATGTTGCCTGTCACTGAATATCCTGTGAAAGTCCAATTTGTGATCAGTCTGACACAGGGAGAATCCCAGGAACTTTCTGTCATTTGCAGTATTTCCCCTGTAAAGTAATATTCCCAACTGATAAAAAGACTATCTATGACTTTGCATGCATTTATAAAGTTTAATTAAGCACATACTATTAACCATCTAGCCATCTGATAACACTCCAATTCCTCTTGTCAGATTTCTTTTCATTATTTAATTTAGTCCTAATAAGGGGTTTATTCTGCTTACGCCCTCTGTCCAACTGTCAGGTCTTCAAACAAAGTGATTAACACAGGGCTCGCTGGTGAGTAGAGTTTGAATAGAAGGGGTTACTGACGTCGATCCTTCAGGTGTATCCTATAGCGATGCTGGGCTTCTCTTTAAACTATACTAATTCCAGAGAAGCGTGAGCTCTTGGTGACTTTCTCAATTTCAGCTTCCGAGATAATATGCCGTGTTTTTATGTGTTGTGTGCATAGGGAGATGTGGCAACAGAGTGTGAAAGTCACGGACTCACGTGCCAGATGGACTGTGATTTTGTTGCCGCCGTAGAGTCCATCAAAGATAATGGAAAGAAGATAAAATAAAATCACATGCCCGTTCTACACCTACCCGAGGTGGAATTTCAGGGCTGGGACACTAATTGGTGCCAGTTTTGATCTGCCTGATGTTCTCTTTATGAGTGTGCGTACTTGTGGGACGATCGTAGGAAACACGCCGGGGCTATGGCTTATCCTGGCGAGGGAGGGAAGTATATAAAACACCGAGGCACAAGGAGCGGGGTGACTTTTAGTGGGTGTTTTTAAGCAAAGAGATAGAACCGTTGTGAAGTTGCTCAAGTAGAAATATCTACGGGGCACTCCAAATGGCCGTGTTGAGAAGGAACTCCTTCGTATTCCATAGAATAACGGGGGCGGGGGGGACAGAGAAGCTGATGTCCTCCAACATGGGGGCCAGCCTCGCACAGCGAAGACCGCTCTGATTCAGCTGGACTTGCCGATGTCCCACCAGGCAACCACATTCAGGAAAACCTTTTTATAATGATCTGCACAGATAAACTGAAAGCCAATCAGTCCAAATGATTTTTTTGTACAGAATTAATACACACTGAGTTTTCCAGGATGTGAAAACTCGATGTTGACATCAAGGGAGGACTGAGCTTTGGTTTGTTCAGATCTGCCACCAGATTTGCCAAGAGTTTTCACGGCTTTGAGAAAGCCTCCTATCCAAATGCTGCTGGGGATGTATACCTCGCTTATGTCATGCTCCTGGATCATGCTATTAATAGCGTAATCTCTGTGGGATTCGGATTCTACCTGTAGGTACGAAAATCAGACCGCTTCCTGTTCTTTTAGAATAGTCATGCTCGGGCATTTCCAGGTGGAAATATGTGGGTTTTTTCTTATCCATTATCTTCCTTTTATTTCTCCTTGATGGTATAATTGAGAGATTATATTGATTATTTCTTAAGAAATTATGTGCAAAGAAGGTTATACTGCTTCATTTCAGGCCAGTAAGGGGGAGGGGGTTTTAAAAATATCTGTTACAGAGAAGTGGTGGGGGGTCTGACGTGATAGATCACTACTGACCCAGCGAAAGGGACAGAAGCAGCCTTCCCAAGGAGCCAGGCATGGTGCCGGCCACCCCAGCACATGTGAGTTATCTCATTTCCAGGTGGTATTGACTTCACCTGGATGACTCTTCCTAATATGGAAACATGCTTCTTTTAGGGATCAGGAGGGACACCTTGACCTTCCCGAGGTTCCCCATGGGACACACCTGAGCCCTGAGACAGAGCCCTCCTGGCCAGTGCAGACAGCCTGCCCAGCCCGGCCTCGACAAGCCAGCCAACCAGGGGCAAACTGTTCCTTTAATTCCTCATTACTCTCCTTTCTTCATTAGCTTCTTTTAACTCAGACCACAGGATCTGCCTCCCAGGACATCTCGTCTTCGAGGGTCTGAGGCAGGACGTGGTTGCCTGGCACCTCTTCTCCCCAGGAGGCCCCCCTGAGCCTGTTGGAACACCACCTGCTTGGGCTTTATGTTCAGTTCCCGGTGTGAACAATGGACTTGCTGTGGGCTCTTTTGTGTATTGTTTGTGTGGGGAAGTGAGGCATCAGAGGGTGAGAGTCATATAATCACGGGCCACTCCTGCTGTATTTTGTTGCCATCATATATAGCCCATCAAAAATAAAGGAAAATAGATAAAATGGAATCACAGTGTCCAAAGCTGGACTCTCAATGCCAGGACAGAGTCCAAGAAGGGCTTTCCACATTTTATCAAACACAGGAAGTAGCTTTGTCAGTATCGTTGCTGAAACAGTAATCATTAAGAGAGGAGCCGTGACAGAGCACAGGAGAGCAGAGGGAGTATTATTCCACGGTGTCCCTCTGCATCTCTCCCTGTCTTTCCCTTCCGAAGACACAGGGCAGCATCACAGTTAAGAGAATGCACAGACCTGGCTTCAGTTCCCATGGAAGGGAACTGTCCCGAGCCTTGGTGTCCTTACATGTGACACGTGCCTTTAAGAGTCATTCCAAGGAGGATGGAGAGAGCACAAACCTACAGGGTGCCAAGTACTAGCTTAAGCACCTTACAGTAGGGACTCATGATGTGCGGAGAGGATAAAGAACTTGCCAGGGTCCCACCAGGGAGCATGTGGTAGGAACGGCATGTGAATCCAGGCAGTTTGACTTTGGAGATCATGCTTTTAACATCTATGCTATATTGCCTCTAGGAAATGTATTTAGTAAATGGTAGCTATTACTACTATTATTGCTATTTTTCTTCCCTTCTCCTGTGGGGTGGAGGCAAGTGAAGGGGCACAAGCTTTTGCAGTGTCCGTGGGGCTTTTGCTTTCATAGCTTATACCGCCAAATCCTGAGTCTTGTCACAGTAATAAATGAGGCTATGATGCACATTCCTCCTATTGGTCACTATGACGCATGGAGGGTGACAGTGCCACTCAAATGTTATTTTCCTATCAATTTTCTTTCATTCTCAAAAATATGGATTAGTAGGAAAACTCCTAGATTAGAGAGTCAGAACACCAGTATTCTGGTGCCAACTACTCACCTAAGCACATATCAGTCAGTTAACCTCTCCCAGACTCCCTTTGTTCATTCGTAAAACCAGGCTGTTTTATTTCAATGTTCTCCAAGCCCCCTTCCCTCTTGAGGATTCTAGGATTGTCTTTCAGAGTCCTAGGTCACATACCATCACACAGCCCACAGAACACAGAGCAGCTCCTGGGTTGGATGGAGGCCAGTGCTGCTCAGAGACCAGCTGGGTGATGCATCCTTGTATTCCTCTAAAGCAAGGGTCGGCCAACCCCAGCCCACCTCTACTTCTGTACACCACGAGCTAAGAACAGTGTGTACATTTTTTAATAATTGAAAAAAATTAAAAAGTGGACAATCTTTTATGACACCTGAAAATTACATGAAATCCAAGCTTTAGTGTCCACAAATAAAGTTTTATTGGCACTCAGCCTCGCTCGTTCCTTTACGTATCGCGTCTGGCTGTTTTTGTTGGCAATGACAGAGGTGAGTAGCTGTAATCGAGATTATGTAGCCACAAAGCCTAAAACCTTTTCTGTCTGACACTTCACAGAAAGTTTACCGCCCCTGGATTTCCATGAACAGCAAGAAGAAAATTTTCCGGGTTGGCTTTGTTTTGCCTTTTTTTTTTTTAATAAAGGAAATCCAGGTCCTGTCCTGTGTTCAGTCCATGAAGCAAATAATCCTTATGAGCGGAGAGCAGTCCCCATGGTCGAGAAATTACAGACAGCCCGAGCGCTGGCTGCGGGCTAGCAGCAGCGGCTGTGTCAGCTGCGTGAGCCATAGGGAGCCACAGATTATCACAGCCTCGGGAGGTTCTCGAAATGCCCCTCTCTTGTGGCGGAGGAAACCTGCCTGACGTGCCACAACTTTCCATCAGGAACATGCCTAAACGCTCATTTTCAAACATTATCTCTGCCAGGAGGGATAATTTGCTGTAATGTGGGGGTGAGAAATCCAGGGGGAGTTCAACCAGTCATTCGATTTATTTTACTCTTCTCTTTAAAAAAAAACCTAAAAATTCTGGAAATGGAAAACGTTTTCAGGAAAACCAATTTGCTGTGGAAGGAAAACAAAAAACAAAAAACCAGAGATTTGATTATTTCTGATCAGGTAGGAGGCTGGATCCATAAGGTTAGAAAGAGGGTGAGGAATTGGTATTTGTGAGTATGTGTGTGTGGTTTTTGTTAGATCAGAGTTCACAAAACCTGGTGCTTCCGAAACACATGTCAGTGGTAGACATGGAGAGAAATTTAAGTATATGATGCCTACATTAGACGGTTAGGGGGAGGTCCAGAGATAACCAGGGCTGTAGGACAGAAACTCTTCTGTCATTAAGAAAACACTGCACTTAGCAGTTGGGTGGATAGAGAAGAGTCATAAATACCCAATGGAAATGCTCTAACTCGTCAGTTCATCATCCTTCCAGCTACCAGAGAGAGATACAGCCAGCTGCTGGATTCCTCCAGCCAGCCCCGTCCTGCCCCATCCCCCCAGGCCGGGGGACCCTCTCCGAGGCTCCCACAACACCCAGGACACCCTCCGTCCATCCCACCCTTACCAGATTGTGTTGAATGTCTCCGTTGATGGGTCTTCCTTCCCTACCAACCTGGAAGCCCCGGGGGCTCAGGGTCATGTTTTATTCTTCATGGAATCCAAGGACTGCCCTCAGGCCAGAGTCATAAAAGGCACCCAGTAAGCAAAATGTTTGGTGAACAAAACCAAATACCCAGTTAGCTCAGCTTTGGGGAGGGGCTAGGAAGGAAGAACTTCTTATGGAGTTTGGATCTCTCTGAAAATAAATAGGCTAAGGATTACAGCACTAAACATTCTTTAAACCTAAATTTCAAGATCTAGTTCGTCAAATATTGGTTAAACCCACCTCAGCAAAAAATGTGAGTCAATTTGCTGTTTTACTTTTAGATTCATAATTATTTGTTTCTAGAAAGATCTACTTTGGAAAAAAAAGAACAATCCTTCAATAAAAGTGATTATTTCGTGACCAAATATTTCTCTTTCCCCTAAAATCTTCCCTTCTAAAACAAGTAGGAAAAGAACCATTGAATATTTAGATTACATGACTGAAACAAGCTGTTCACTCCACACTAGTGAAGCAGCCAGCAATGAGGAAGTTAGAGCCACTGACTTCTTTCATTATCAAGGAATCCCTTGATAATGAGGATGGAAGATGACTTTAAACAAACTCTAAACATTTTAGGGAAATTTTTAGGGGAAATTATGGGAATATGAGAATTCACAGGATGTTAACCAAGAAGCCTAGAATATCAACCTGGCAAGTAACAGCCTCAAATCTTCCTTAAAGAAGAATTCCAAATACCATATGTAGATGTGCCCCACCTCTCGGGATGTGGAGCTTAATTCTGCCCTTTTCCTTCCTTTATCCTGGTAGATTATAACATGTCAACTAGTTTCTCAATATAACACTTCTGCTGCTTCAGAAAAGTTAAAGAAGTTTCCATTTTATAAAAGTGTATATTGAGATGAATAAGGGTCTGAGGATATAATGTAAAAACATGGTGACCATGGTTGATAACATTGCATTGTATAATTGAAATTTGCTAAGAACGTAGAACTTAAATGTTCTCACCAGAAGGAAAAAAAAGGCAATAATTGTAAGGTGATGGATGTGCTAATTAACTAGATGGGAGGAATCCTTTTACAATGTATCCAAAAAAAGAAAAAAGAAAAAGTCTATTTTGACAACAAAATTCTAGTAATAAACAATGAAAAAATGTAAATGAGCAGAAGATTATAAGTGATACCACTTTTTGGAAATTCATCTACAAAATGTAAAGGTAAGGAGAAAAATAATGAAATATATGGATAGTATTCATATGGATATGACAACTTTGCAAATTTACTCCCAACAAATTTAATTTGCTTAACATAAATAGCAACTATATCCAAGAGTTTGATGACCCCTTCACTTCACCTTCAAACTACTCACCAAAATATTTCTTGTTGCCCACTAGCATTTAATTTGAACGGACCATATATAAAATTCTCTTTCGAAACATAGCTAGCAGCATGGTGCTTCTGGGCAAACTGTGTCTCTCAATTGGAAAAACAATAACTAAGATTTAAGAAACTGTACAAGTTCAAGTAAACAAAGGTAGATAGGAAGATCTCTGTTTTTCAAATCCCCTAGCTAATAGACTGACATAATCAGAAAAACATAGCATCAAGTCTCTGGGCCCCAGTGCCCTGATTTCCACCCTGGGGGGAGTAGGGAGTGTTAGGATGGCAGAACTTTTGTCAGTATCAACTGAGCTCGATAAGCCCAGGGAAAAGGAGAGGATTGATTCCCAAGTTAACGGGAATCAATCAATCAATCAATCTTCAAACACGTTCATGGGGGCCAATATGGTGGCAGGGAAGCTGTCCTGGGGAAGCTGCCTATAGAGCAGGATGGGGAGGATCACAGGTGAGAAGCAGGTCCTCCAGGCCCACATGCAAGAGGAACTCAGGGCAAAGGCAGAGAAGGGCATTTCAGAAAAGTACCTGAGATCTGAGCCTCGGGACACATCAGCATTTGAGTGTGGTTAGACACCAAAAGTCAGCTCCACCTCTGGATCTAGGAAGCGCAAGCCAACGGCGATGAGCATGTTTACGGCTCATACCTTCAGTGTCGTACTGGGGCCAAGGGAGGCTTGCTCACCCTGTGTTACTCATTCTCCACAGAGATCAGTGTCCACATGGCCCAGGTAGTGATATTCTTTAGCTCTGTGTTTCATGAAAAGAAGTAGAGCGGCTGAGCCTATACTCTCTAATGCAAGTGCTCTACAACTTACCAGATACAGGGGCGTGCAGTAAACCAAGGATGTTCACTGGATTCCAATGCTGGTTTCTAGATCTTCTTCATAAGTGGATATGCCCTCGCACTTGTCCCACTCTGTCCCTGGTGGTAAGATCCCTGTGACTGCTTTAGGGCCCTTCTTTCTCATCACTGATAATCCTTTGCTTGTTCACTCAGGAAAGACCCCTCTCTGAGGGGCTCTATGCTCATGCCCCTTGTTCACAGCAGCATTCAGGCATGAACAACGAGACATATGCCTGTCACTGAGTCAAGAACATGACTTGGCTGAGATGCCTTTTTGTGCATTTCTTCCCATGTATTACCTTTCTCAGTCAAGGCATCAGCATCCAGAGTCCCGCAAACTGGAGAACTGTGTCTCAGACATCCTTCTCCCTCATCACCTGCTACATCCAACCCCACGAACCCCACATTCTAGGTTTTGTCTCTGAAATGGCACCTGAATTCACTTCCTGCTCCTTATCCCCACTCTCATGGTCTTAAGCCCAACCCTCACTGGTTCTAGCTGGGGTTAGGAGCTGCCCAGCCTGCCCGCCACTCCCCATTGGCTCGAATCTCTCCAACCTGCCTGGCACCACACACATGACCATTCAAAATTGGGCTCCAGCCACCCTTTACTATCTCACCCTGTGCCCCTCTGTGCTGCACATTCTGTATTTAAGTCATCCAGAACTTCCTTTCATGCCAAGGAACCTCTTCCCTCACATCCCCTGGGGAATGCAGTCCTGTTTCACCAAGCAAACTTTGTGCCTGCCACGAGCCCACCTCAGACACCGCCAGTCAATCTTTGCAGACACCCTAGGCAGCACCAGCCACTCAAGGTGGCTTTTATTCCAGTCCTTCCCTTTCTGAGCTTCAGTTCCACATCTGTGAGATGGGAGAGAAAAAATAACACCTGTCCCGTAGGGTAGCAGAAGAAATGAAATAATGCATCGGTTTCTTATGGCTGCCGTAACAATGAATCACAAACAGGAAGTTCATTGTCTCACAGTTCTGGAAGCCAGGAGTCTAAAACCAAGGGACGGACAGGGCCTTGCTCCCTCTGAACACTAGGGGAATCCCTCTTTGCCTCTTCCTAGCTTTTTGTGGTTTGCCAGCAATATCTGACATTCCTTGCTTATAGATAATGCCACTCCCATCCTCCACCTTCCCATGGCCATCTTCCCTCTGTGTGTGTCCGTGTCTGTGTCCAAATTTCCCCTTTTATTAGGACACCAGCCTTATTGGATGAGGGCCCCCTGATGACCTCATTGTAACTTGATTCCAGCTAGAAAGGCATTATTCCCAAGTAAAGTCACTTTCTGAAGTATTGATGGTTGGGACTTCAACATATCTTTGGGGGGAACTTAAGTCAACCCAAGAGAAATAATAAATAGCAGGTTGGGGTATGTGCTAAGCCTGTGCTCTCCCACCATGTGTTCGGATGCCTTGCCCCCTCCACTGTCAGGGACAACCCCACCCCCACACGCCCACCCCCGGCACAAAACAGGCGACTCAACATGTGTGTTCGATAAAGGAAAGACAATTGGTGCTGCTTTCTTCTCCTGCCTTTCCTCACGCATTCACAGCTGACCTTTGGGAACCCCAGAATCCACAACTACATCACTGGGATATAATACAAACCCAAAGATAAAGATTCAAATGGACCATGTCTCTGGAATTTACTCTCCTTTCAACTGCTTCTGAAAATTGCTAGAGAGGCAATTGCAGTTGTGTGTTGGTAATGGAAATAATTATGACTACTTTCTGAAATTATGTATTTGATACATTTCTCATAGGTAATTTGAGGGGGCAGTGAAGTGGGATAGGTGGGTTCTTTCCCTGAAAGCTCACACTAGATAATTGAACAACATAATGGAGGAAGAAAAACCACATAAGTGAGCATAAGATGATGCAACCAAGAGAAAATAAGTTAACATGCTGATTGCCTTGGGATTTCACTAGAATCTCATGACTGAAGCACTGGGGAGGATCTGTGAGTAAAAACATCTTCTGCTACAAAGTGATCATCAAATACCATCCTAGGTGCCCAAGATGTAGCGATCCAGTTGGCAGAAACCAGTGAATTCCCACACATTCACAATCTTGCTAGAATCCAGGGCACCCTGATGCAAAATGTCTTAGGGTTATACCAAAGGACACTTTGAAAGATGAATGCATCTTCAAGTTTTAATATTTACTAATGAAAAATACCAGGAAAGTTAACAGAAATGCAAAACACAAAAGCAGATTCCCTTACCAATGAAGTCCGAGCCTTTTCCCTACACCACCATCAAAACCCTCCTCACCTTATCGGGATTCTACAGCCTCACAGAGCCAGGAGATTCCTTTGTAAAAGATACTTGGGGGCGCCTGGGTGGCTCAGTCGGTTAAGCGACTGCCTTCGGCTCGGGTCGTGATCCTGGAGTCCCGGGATCGAGTCCTGCATCAGGCTCCCCGCTCGGGGGGGGTCTGCTTCTCCCTCCAACCCTCCCCCCTCTCATGTGCTCTCTCTCTCGCTCTCATTCTCGCTCTCTCAAATAAATAAATAAAAATCTTTAAAAAAAAGTTGACAAATTTAAAAAAAAAAAGATACTTGGTAGTCAGATCCATTTTCCCTGCTTGCATATGATTAAAATAGATCCTTCTTATGTCTTTTGGAGATCTGGTTGACTTTAACACATCCCAGGCGGGACTGGTGCATCTCTGTATGGGTAAAGGAATATTTGTAACCTAAAGTCTTCACAGCAGGGAGCAAATGGACAAGGCAGGGATACAATAAAGCCTTGTGAGCTCCACGTTTTCAGTGAGGTTTGCAGCCGTGGTGGTCTCTGTTCACAAGATAAAGGGATTTAGTGGAGTTTGAAAAGGCCACCAAGCTTACCCATATTTTCCCCAATGAATGTGCTGTAGGAAATTTCTCCTGACAGGTTATTATGACTACTTTAATGTACATATGACCAGCTGTCTGGAAAGCAGTCCAAATTACAAATTGTTCATAAATATACTGACATACTTGGCGAGAGCAAATTGCAGTGCTGAACATTTAATTTGATCTTTGTTCTGTAAAAGAGTGATACTGCCTTCTGAGTGGGAGTAAGAAGCTATATATCCTTCGGAGAAAGACGCATCTCTTTTTCTGTGTGCTTTCAAATACCTCTGTTTGGGAAGTGCTCAACATTAAAATCATAATGGGATCGGGTTTTTCCATGTACTGAAGGAGTAAGAAATGGGTTTTTTTTTTCCCCCAAGTTAAATTGAGTCAAGGTTGGCAAGAAAGTGGTATTAGCCCTCTCTGGGGCTGTCTCCTTCTCCTCTCCCCGTGTGAGACCGCTAGGTATATGTATACCCCAACACCTGATAGCCCGGCTTCTCAGTAGGGGGTGTTCTCAGAAGCTGTTGCTTCTCAGCTAGGCCTGTGGGGTCCACACAAAGTGAAGTCGGAAGGCTTCAGTCCCTGTGTGCCCAGTTCATCCATGGGCATTTCCATGTAGCTCCCGAGCCCGCAGTGTATGCTGTGGGGTCCTCACAGGGGATAACCTCCCATCCTATAGACAAGGAACCCCAGCCGTTTCAGCGGTCTGCCTTGGTTATGCCAAATGTGGCAAAGCCTGGATTTCACTCCCAGGCCTTCAAATCCCAAAACAACAGTTCTTTCTACTTTGCCACAGCTTTATTTGCTGGAATTTTCCTCTTCCCCCTTTGACCCTCTGTGATGTACCCCCTCACTCTGGATATCATATACCCCACTAAAAACTCTGAGGCCACGGTTGGTTATGTGTATTATGCAAAGACTGGAAATGAGGACGGGATTTTTTTGAGACGGCCTCCGGAAACCTAGGATGTACGGTGACTACATCCATTGTGTACCTGAGTGCTATAGTTTTTTGACCAACTGACCAACTAGCAAAAAAGCCCTTTTGAACATGAGCTTTATTTCCATAGTCAGGAGCAAAGGTTCAGGAATTCCTACTTGGGAATATAGGCAGACTTACCAACTCAGTTTTTAAAAAATGATTATTTGGGCAGGACCCAATTGCCATGCGTCATTTCAGAAACCTGGATGTCAAACGTATGGATCGTCACACTTATGCAAAACTAAAACATTCCCTTATTAAGAAACGAAAACCTTTCTCTTTTATCATGTGAGTTAGATTTTGAAAAAATATATATTTTAGCCATAGAGTAAAGAAATCTGAAATTATAGGGGCGCCTGGGTGGCTCAGTCAGTTAAGCATCTGCCTTCAGCTCAGGTCATGATCCCAGGGTCCTGGGATTGAGTCCCGCGTCAGTGGGGAGTCTGCTTCTCCCTCTCCCTCTGCTTCTCCCCCCGCTCATGTTCTCGCTCGTGTTCTCACTCACTCTACTCTCTCTCAAATAAATAAATCTTTAAGAAATCTGAAATTATATAAAATTCCCCAATAAGACTGGCCCTTGTTTCCTACAGGAGATGCAGAAGTTTGTCAATACCATATCAGGAACTCCATGTTCTCCTCTTTGTGTGGCTCCTCCCAACCCTTCTTCCGCCCAGAGCCCTCCTCCCCATCCTCCTGTCTAAACCTGTGTTCAGGAAGGCATCTGCTTCCAGGGGGAAGGGAGCATGTGCCTCTGTATTCCCAACACGTGGCATAGGTCGATGCTCATAGATGCTGATTGATGGCGTGAATTAGTGAATGAATGAATGAATGGGTGACTCAGAGTCAGTGCGTTCCTTCTCTCACCAGCGTTTGTATTAGAAGCCTCATCTCTGCTTATTAACCTTACAGTTTTTCCCTTGGTAAAGGAACTTTAACCTACAGAGTGTCCCTGAGCGAGTTTGCTGTGAGGTGAGGGGTGAAGTAAGGACCTCTGAAGTCATGGTTTATATGGGCACACATCTGTCCTGCTTACCTACAAGGTGGGTCTCTGTGCCATGTCACATAAATTGGAAGACACTAGAGCTGTTACCCAGGCTGAGGATTACGAAAGTATTACTAGAAGAGGATGCCTTGGGCACATATTGGTCATAAGTAGAAAACGTCTTGACTCAGCAGTGAATCTAAAAGATTTCAATTATTTAGTCTTTTTATAACATTAGTTCCTAATGTGATGGTTTGAGTACCATAGTATGGTTTAATCTTACCGTCAAATTACAGGACAAAATCAACAAGACCACCTGAAACACAGATGGTATTATAACCAACCACATGTTTCATAAAATGGTATGTCTTTCCAGACATGGCGAACCTTCTCTCCAAGGCCTCTTCTAGCCTCTTCTTGAACACTCCTGGTGATGGGGAGTTTATTGCTTTGGAAAGGTCACAGAGTTGGAAAGTTTCTATGACTCTGAAATCTGCTTCCCTGAAATTTTCACTCATTGGCCCTGACTCATCCGTGGACAGGAACATTTTCCAAAGTGTGACCTGAGGAAACTAATTAAGAAGTATTATTAAAAAAAAAAAAAAAAAAAAAAGTAAAGAGGAAGTTGTGGTCAAATAAGAACGAAAATCCTAACTTAAAAGGGCAGCTTGCCCGGGGACTTCTCAGAGCCTTCACTAGATTCCTGGATGCTGTGAATCCCCGCGAGGAGTGGGTGGGCACAAGGCATTCTCCTGACCATGGCATCTCTTATTCTACAGAGCGTCCCTGAAGATTCACTCAGCAAGCAATGTTTGCAAACAGTTATCCAAATAAACATCAAGCAAATCTACTTGTCCTTCCACATACAGCTCTCCAAATACTATCTGAAAAAAATCATAAGGAACATAAGTTTAAAATCCAGGCTAGGGGTGCCTGGCAGGCTCCATCAGTGGAGCATGTGTCTCTTAATCTCAGGGTCATGAGTTCAAGCCCCATGCTGGGTGTGGAGCCTAGTTAAAATAAAAAAATTTAAAAATCCGGGCTAAATATCCTAGTTTCCTAAAGAACTATGCCTGTGATAAGGTTTATAGACCTCCTCTGCCTCCTGGACCCTCTCCCTTAGATTCTTCTCTGGATACGTTATACCCCTTCTAACACACAACATGTTAAAGCAGAGTTCCAAATTTGTAGTTGCTGCTGGATGTATGGTTCATCCCCTCTGGCTTTAATTTCCTCATCTACAAGTGTGGAAAGTCAAAGTCTACCAACCTCACTGAGTCATTTTAAAGATTAAGTATGTTAATGTACGTAAAGCACCACGTACGCATTAGCTGTGTGCTGGTTTTCCATCTTCTCTACTATTTAGGACCTAGTTCCTCTTACACGTGTTTTAGTCTTAACCTTTCACATTCAGATTCCAGAAGATACACACAGAGAAAATATTGGGTCAATCATGTAATGATCTAAATCTTACCTGTCTGTGGTCATTATTTGGTTCCCAAGAGCCTTGCTACTCCAAAATCACCTGGGAGCTGGTTAGAAATGGAGACTCTCAGAACCTAGCCCAGATTACTGAATCAGAACCTGCATTTTCTTGAGATCTCCAGGTGATTCATGGACACATGGATTGAGAAGCAGTAGTCTAGCGGTGCACGCAGCACTGAGCCTCTCTATCCTCCATGGCAACCAGCACAGGGCTCTGAACACAGCAGGGACCAAATGGGGTTTTCTAGCAGCCATGTTTATTAACTGAAGCTGTATGAAACTTGTTAGTAGGGGGGATAGATAACTGGAAAATTCTGGAGCCAAAGGCATGCATAGAGTAAACAGGAAGGGGCTTGCCTCATAGCAATTACTACAATTTGTCTATCTAGATCAAAAAGCAGATATAGTTTTAAACACTAAAAAAACTCCAGAAACCTAGCTTTTGAATTATCTTTTCGTTTTACTTGTTTTTTCATTACTTAATCTTGTTTTGATTATAATCAAATTCTAAATTGTGAGTGATGAGGCTGACGGTTCAGTGGACTATATTTATCCTTTGAGGCAATAAGAGGCATATATAGAACAGAAAAGGACTAGTGCCAAGATTAAAAAATTTATCCAAGAAAACATTTTTGGGATCTGCCCTCACATAACAGAAGACAATAAAGATTTGATACAGGGCAAGGACTTACTTGTGGCTTACTATGATGTGGACTATGAAAAGAATGCTAAAGGTTCCAACTATTGGAGAAACAGAGTGATGATGGTAGCAAAGAAATTCCTAGATGCTGGAAACAAACTCAGCTTTGCTGTAGCTAGCCGCAAAACCTTTAGCCACAAACTTTCTGATTTTGGCTTGGAAAGCACCGCTGGCGAGGTTCCTGTTGTTGCTATCAGAACTGCAAAAGGAGAGACGTTTGTCATGCAAGAGGAGTTCTCACATGATGGCAAGGCTCTTGAAAGATTCCTGCAAGATTACTTTGATGGCAATCTGAAGAGGTATCTGAAGTCTGAGCCGATCCCGGAGAGCAATGATGGGCTGGTAAAGGTAGTGGTAGCAGAGAATTTTGATGAAATGGTGAATGATGAAAATAAAGATGTACTGATTGAATTTTATGCTCCTTGGTGTGGTCACTGTAAGAATCTGGAGCCTAAGAATAAAGAACTGGGAGAGAAGCTCAGAAGAGACCCAAATATTATCATAGCCAAGATGGATGCCACAGCCAATGATGTGCCTTCTCCATATGAAGTCAGAGGTTTTCCTACCATCTACTTCTCTCCAGCCAACAAGAAGCTAAATCCAAAGAAATACAAAGGTGGCCGTGAATTGAGTGATTTTATTAGCTATCTACAATGAGAGGCAACAAATCCCCCTATAATTCAAGAAGAAAAAACCAAGAGGAAGAAAAAGGCACAGGAAGATCTCTAGGGCAGCAGCGAGAAATGCCACTTTGTGAAAGGACTAGTCCACCAGAGATGGGAAGACCATTGGGAAGGACTGGGACCCATATTACTCTCAGGGCAGAGAGGACAGAATGGATATAATCTGAATCCCGTTAAATTTTCTCTAAATTGTTTCTTAGCTGCACTGTTTCTGGAAATACCAAGACCAGTTGATGTTTGTGGTTTTGTGAAAAACTATGTGTGTTGGGGGGAATGTTGTGGGGGTGGGGGGATTGAATTGGGGGGGTTATTTTCTAATTTTTGGGGTACATTTGGAACAGTGACAATAAATGAGCTCCCTTAAAAAAAAAAAAAAGATGTAATGTCAAGACTATGGTCTTTGCATTAAGACAGACCTGAGTTCAAAGCTTAGCTCTACCTCTTACCAGCTCTGTGACACCAGGAAAATCACCCTGCCTCTCGGAACTGCAGCATCCTCATCTGTAACAGGGGCATAATAATGTCTTTGTAATGAGGGCAAAGAAGGATAAACCAATATAATGCATATAGAGCTTCCAGCATAGTTACTCACACATAAACAGCAACTCCCTTTTCAGCATGTACCAACTTTCTCTTCACCAAAGCCATAATTGTTTGTAGTTTGGGACAATCCTCATGGGATTTATTATATCATGTCTGGCCCCTGTTTTTCCTAGTCACTCTCAGCAGAGTGAACAGTGTTGCTGCTAAGGCATCTTAGCCTAACAACATGGACTTGGGCCTTCATACTGACCCCTGGGTAGTCCTGGTGAAACTTACAAAGAATAAGAATCACAACAACAAAATGTAAAGCCATTTCTTTTTATTAGAAATTATCAAATAAAACACCATCCAAAGTTAGGGTAAAAAAGACGACTTGAGGAAAAGTATATGTTTTTAACATAACATTTTATCAAGTTTATTTTTGATCCTTTCTTGTATATGTGGATTTTGAAGTTGTTTTTCAAACCTTTCAGATTTTGGGCTGTCAGCTTCCCCTTTCATACTAGTCTGTCTCCTTATTGGAGAATGGATTGAATTGCTTTTCACGGCTCCCGCCCCCGGGGCCGCCCACCCGGCATTTCAGAATCCAAATCTCACTCCCAGGATCCTTGTCTCTGCAGCCAGTCAGCTTCCCCTTAAGCCTCTCCCTGGGGCTGGGTTAAAACCTTCGGGTTGGCTGGGCAAGACTCTCTAGCAAGCTACTCCCATAGAGAATTGTTTTTTCTCTGAGTTTTTGGCTCTTATATTCCAGATTCTAAACATGGCGGGGCCATCTTCCTTTTAATCAACCTCTTCAAGCTGAACCTAGTGGATGGCTTTGCGAGGGCCATTTTTCAAGGACCAAACATACTGTTACAAAATCAATAGATGCTATATTCAAAGTTAATTATCATCTCTGGTAAATTGAAATTAGCCTAGAATTTCACCAAGGGTTTTTGTTTGCTGTTGTCATTATTTTTCCTCCCTAAGGAGACCGTATGTTGATCTTACGACGATCCAGCCATGCCCTCTCTTTCCAGCCTCCTGAGATACTTGGCAGGACTTTCTGTGGTGACTACAGGCCCGTGATCAGGAAATAGAAACAAAGCGAAACTCACTGGCCCATGTAAGACTTTGGTCACACCATACAGTTGCCAACCAATAGGAATGAGCCGAGCTAATGGAAATTACAAACGCCTGTGGAGAAGACTAGATGATTGGTCCAAATAGTGTCACTGTTATAAAGAAAACTCTCACTTAGATTTATCAATCCACTTTGGTCCAGGTCTCTATTTAGAGGCAAAGAGGATAGAAAACAAAACAGTACAGGCTTACAAAATAAGGAACTCGTCGTGATTGTTTAAAGTTAGATGTGGATATAAATTTGTGTTTCAAGAGTTACCCCATCAGCTGATTTACTTACAACATTTGGCACATCTACGCCTAAAACTTCACAAATGAATCCCCATCTAACTAATCATCATTCTCTTTCACTTCAGGAAATGTAAACACGAGCTAATTAAGTGAATCTTTTGGAGGAGGAATTATTTGATAGTGTTAACCTACATTTGACCCGCGGTGGATGCCATGTCAGGTTCCCAGCGAAATCAATGTGTTCTTTTAGGTTTTGCATTATGTTGTTGTGACCAGCTGTAATTACAAGGGGAAAAATTTGTTTTCTTTAGACACATAATTTGAGATGGCTTCCAGATCTCACGGCTCGTTTTATTTTCCTATTTATGAGATGCAAAGATATTGCCACCATCCAATTACATTGGGTCACGAGCTTTACACCTGCTGTGATTTAATTACATTTTTGTTTATTCAAACACTTATACCCCACGTGTGTTCACAAATCATCCTTACTCTAGTGGCAGTTCCCCAACATGGCTGTGGGAGAAAATGGCCTTTGAAATGGTGCTTTCTTTGTAGTGCTTAAGAAAAGAAGGCGGGACGTGAAGAAGAACCTCAGAAGATGAGGGCCAGGCTTGACACACGGTTTCATTAATACTGGATGGCAGAAAAGGAGCCAAGTCCCAGATAATGAGGAAGGAGTTGCAATTTTTTTTAAAGCTATCTGGTGACAGGGAAAACAAAAATGACATTCAGCTGACGAATGAGCGGAGTTTGACCTAGCCTTTTGACCCTTGACAATCAATCTTACCTGCTACTTCATGAAGAATTATAGCTCCGCCACTCACATTTGACTCTGGATTTTTACTATTCCCTTTACCTTTTTTTTTTTTTGAATACATGGTCCAAGAAGATAAATGTTTATGTTGTATACAGCAGAGAGGAGGAAATATGGGATCCTCAGGAGGGGGAGAAAGAGAGGAGAGAGCAACAAGACCAACAGCCATAAAATGGTTTATACATGCAATTCAGAATTGTCAGGGATATTTTTTATGGGGCTGACCAAAATAGCAACTGGAAATAAGTGATGACCTCGTACACCTGGTCAAGAGGAGGCACCCAGAAGAGTCGGTGAGCTCCCAGCCCGCCTCTGCTCCCCACCTCAACCAGCCCCCAAAGGCGTCAAATGAATTTTGATGAATCCATCGTCTGTGTGCGGGCTCTGATTATGGTGTGTGTGGGAAGGGTTTTGGTGCCAACCATTACAGGAAAGAAAGGGCCCTGGGCCCAGGCCAGCTGTTTTCACTGTGCATTGAAGGCACCAGGGCAAGCACTAAAGTGTGTTTTCCATCCCCCCTTGAGTCTGCCGAGGGAGCATAAATCAGCAGGAGTAAAAAATATCTCGCTGGGGTGGGAGAGGAGACACCTTACGAATGAGCCACAGGGTCCTCTTGGGCCTTCAAGGTGCTTTGTTTTTAGATATAATTTGACGCCATGTGTCTCGAGGCACTCAAACCCAGGCTCGTCAGCAAAAGCAACTTTATGGAGCTCGCCCGGTGCATAAGCTGGCCGCGGGGACTTCTCCTTGCCTTTATAGAGTCGAGATTTCCTTTTCAGGGCCAGACTGGACACTTCACGCAAACTTAAGCTCTTAGAAGCAGAATGCAATTTTTGACCATTTATTTTTTTTTAGATTTTATTTATTTATTTGACAGAGAGAGAGCCAGAGCAAGAACACAAGCAGAGGGAGTGGGAGAGGGAGAAGCAGGCTTCCCGCTGAGCAGAGAGCCCGATGCAGGGCTCGATACCAGGACCCTGGGATCGTGACCTGAGCTGAAGGCGGATGCTTAAAGACTGAGCCACCCAGGCGCCCCAATTTTTGACCATTTAATCCATCCTGGATCACTGGGAACTCAAAGCCGTTTTCCCCATCTAGCCCAAGATAAGAGAACCAGGTTGGACGCTGGGGAGATGGATGGAGACTTCCAGTAGCTCCCAAAAACAAAAAACGAAATACCAGAGGGGGTGTTACACAAATGAGCTCTTTCAGGAGCATGCTGCTGAGGCTGCCTCTGTCTTCCTGGAGAGAGACAGCTCCCAAGCAAATAAAAAGAAGCCCAGTGATTGTGTGGAAGGTCACCAATCTGTCGCTGACACCTTTCTGGGTAAATGGGATTACACCTTGTCTCCAGCCCCCTCCCAAACCCAGTCGTGTGCTGGCCCCTCCCCAGCCGTGACTGGGCCAGGCACATCTGTGCGCCCTGTTCTGCTGTTGGTCAGCTGGTCTCCCACCCACCACCCTTCCCCTCCCTGGCATGGAGTTCATTACCTCCAGAATCACAAGGCTGACAAGCTGTTTATGAGGTGTTTCTGGACTGTGTGCTCTTAAAGAATCTCCCCTCAAAATAGGGTGAGCTCGTTAATGGAGGAAGTGAGGTCAGTACTCTGACAGTGCTAACAAGATGACAGAATTTATGAACCGCTGTGGTAGAAAGATGGAGTTATCTGCAGTCTATTCATATAATAAGGCCACTGGGGGCTGGTCGTTCCTCCCCTTGAATTTGCTTTTCTTCCTTCATTCCTTTTTGCTGACCTGCCCTCGCTTGGCCTACCTTTCTGATCCACATAGAATGTTATTACTCCGGACCCCAGCGTCCCTGAGGTAAATGGCGCACTTCCTCCTAAGGCCTGGTGGGCCTGCTCTCCAGGCTACAGGGAACCGTGGGAGAGTCGCGTGGGCCAGGCCCTTGGTCAGGTTTTTCTGTAAAATCTAAACATGGTGTCAAATTGGCAGCATCTCAAGACCAAGTTAAAATGTTCAGCTTAACATAAGAAACTTGTGGCGGTTTCTTTTTAACGTCCGATGTCCTTTTATTTCCAATGAATGGGGACATATTTGTTTTTCATAATTCTGTGAAGTGGAGGTAAATCATCTTGTTCCTGGAGTAAAATCACCATGACCTGAATAATCAGGGAAGACTCTATACGGATGTATGACTTGGACGAAATAACAGAGCAAAAGAGTTGGAAAGTGAAGGGGAAGAAGGAAAAAAACAAGAAAATAAGCAAAACCATTTCTGGCATGAAAATGAAGAGCCAGTTTGCTAATAGAATTTATTAGTTGGAAAAACTAGTCACAGGCAAGGTCGACTAGTAACGGGGAATAAACCTGTTTTTACATTTTAAGAATTCGTTCTAATGAGATCATTTCATCGTGGGAGAATCAAATGTCTGTTCAGAAACCCACCACCATGATGGAGGCCGCTGTCTTGGTTTTTACTTTGACTCAATATGACTTGTCAACTGAAAGTATTAAAAGTAGGCGTCCCCAGCCAAATTATTAACTAGATGCATTGTGTATGATTTTTTTCTACACCATTAATTGAGGACAAAGAAAAGTAAAGAGTTAGATAAGAAAAACAAAAGCACACTACTCTTTTCTCTGCCTATCTAGACACAGAGAACTATGAAATAGCAAGTGGTCAAAGTCTGTCTGACTCCAGAACAAAGTTTATGTCAACTTGATTCAAAGAAAGAAACAACAAACATTCATCTTACTCTTGAATCTTAAGGTCTAAAAACGTTGGTTGTTTGCCTAGTTTCTGTCCCATTGGGGTCCACCAGACATCCTGATACACTCCAGAGCTCAAGAAAGAGATTGGCTGATCGTGGTAAAGCCAGATCACCAAGACTGCAGGACCTAGATCTAGTCTGCTTTGCATGGGTGACTGTTATTTATGCAGCCTGATCCCCATGTGAGGGCTGTGTCATTTGACCTCCTTCTCCCTCGAGGCTGATGCTTATTTGACCTCAGGAAAGACCTCTGGTGAGATACTTGCTGGATTGAGCCCAGGACATGAGAATATTCCAGAGTCAGATCTGGGAGTTGGCATCAGTGAATGCTCTGCAGTGGGATCAGGGATGGATCCAGGAAAAAAAAAAAAAAAGCCCCCCCCCCCCAGCCCACAGCATGGATTCGGAGAGAGAATTGTTAACATATTCTCATTGTGAGTCATGCTGCTAATTACCTTAGAGCTAAAAAAAACCCCATTTACGGGTTTGAATTCTTGTCCTAAGCAACATTATCTTAAGTGCTTTCATTTTATTCCCCAAAATATTTAGTCCAAATTGTCTTTTGCATGGTGCAACATATAGCTGCCAGATTCCTGAGTCGTAAACCTGGAATACTGTGCATTTAATTCTGTGAACAACACAGGAAAATGTGTTTCATGCCTTCTTGGGGTTGATGGGGGAGCTGTGAAGTGACAATAGGAAATCGGATACGGGAAAGAAAAGGGGGAGCCCTGGGCATGGTTGTCTTGATCACTATCAGGAAGGCCATATTACTGAAAATGATCTCCATGATCTTTATGCCAAATGGTCTTAAATTCATCCCTTAGAAATTTCTTCCTGTATATTATTGTACACGTTATTTCAAAACACAAGCCATGTGGGACAAGTGACCTAGTTTCTTTCCATATGAATAACTCTATCCTGGACAGCAGACCAGACCTGAGGGTATAAAGAGGGGGACGCTGGTCCCTGCCTTCACGGAGCTGCATCTCACTGTTACCAGCCCTTCACACTTTAATGTGAATGAATTTATCACATAAATGTCTTCTGTGAGGGCTTGACAAGAAGTCACATCATAGATTTAAGGAAATGGAAACCTAGAGATAGTAAGTTTTACAATTTTCTATTTAGTGATTTTAGAGTGGAGCCCGGTTTTCCCACATAAACTCCTGCTGAGAATTCTCTGGATTTTTATCTCTCACGGAAATACAAGAAAACAGAAGAGTTATTTGATGCTTATTAATGATAAGAACTCTAAAGTTAATCATTTCTCCTCTATTTTCCCTACCAAACAAATTTTAAATCTTAATTTTTGTCTCCTCTGCTAAAGCATCCTAGAGGGCAAGATACTATGTCTTAGTCGTAAATGCACTTAAATAAACCACTGTTCTCTCTCTTCGCCCCTCCACTAATCCTATCTGTTCTCCACATTGCAACCAACTGATCTTTTCAAAATGCAAACCTTAGCATCCCCTCTAGGCCTGGGAATCAAATCTCAAATCCCTAAACACGGCCCCAAAGCCCCCATCTCCAGTTCCATCTCCAGTTACGCCCACTCCCTCTGCTTGGAAGCTGACTCTCCTGCCTCAACACCCCCAGAGGAAGACAGAGTGTCATTTTGGCATTTTCATGTGTGATTATGGGGCTAATGTGTGTCTTCCCCTCTTAAAAGTCAGAGCCTCGTAGCCCTGTGACAACAGACTCTATGCCTGATTTTGTTCACTATCATTTCCCCAGTGCCTAGCCCATATCTGTCAATGAATGAATTTTAATGAACGAATGAATGAATGAATGAATGTTTAGCTGCTTCATTAAGGCTCAGATCTTACTGAAGGACGCAAGAGTTTTTAACACTGATATGCTCTGAAACCCTAAGGTATCCCAACAATATCTGAATCCTTGAGAGTTTTTGATTCTAAAATAATTTTGAAAGCCTAGGTCTATTTATGCCTCAGAGAGAAATGAGCAAAATTAAAAAAAACATAAGAAGAGCCAATGATGAGAGTGAAATCTCTAATTAAAATCCTGTTTAAGTTGTATTCTTTAATGTTTGTGATTAATATTTTTAAAGATTTTATTTATTTATTTGAGAGAGAGTGAGAGAGAGAGAACACGAGGGGGGTCAGAGGGAGAAGCAGACTCCCCACTTAGTGGGGACCCCGATGCAAGACTCGATCCTGAGACCCTGGGATCATAACCTGAGCCGAAAGCAGATGCTTAACTGACTGAACCACCCAGGGGCTCCCGTGCTTAATATTTTAATAGAGTTTTTTATAACATCAAAAACTAATGATGTAATGTATGGTGATTAACATAACAATAAAAAATTTAATTAAAAAAATACCTAAAAAAAGAGTTTTTTATACACACACACACACAAACACATACATTATCTAGTACACACAACATTCTTTCCTTGGACCACATTAAGCATGGACTATTGGATATTTGCACCAGGATACCCTAGCCATCGCCAGCTTCCTGTTGGCATTTTACCTTCACTAAAAGACAGAAAACCACTTGAAACACATTTAACAAGTGACGCCATGAGCCACATGGTCATCATAAAACAAAAAGTTGCTTAAGTATGTAGTTTTGCCTCATATCAGTCTCTTATCTGACTATTCCTAGAACCAGAAAGTAGGGGGACTGAAAATCCATCTCTTTCACATATATCATCGTCACATGAATTCGTCTGGGAGACCCTTGTGATATCTATTTCTCCCTTTTCCTTCCAATCTTCAGTAGAAGTGGGTGTCCTTCCGGATATTCCTACAAAACAGCTGCGAGGCTGGAGCGGTCCTGCTTCTGCAGTGTCCCTGTGGGCTGGGGGCTGGGACCCGGCTCAGTCAAATTAACCTACCCCTTGTCTGCCTCCCATGTCTGGCCTGTCAGATATGTGCAGTTTTATTTTTCATCACTTGCTTCTCGTGTTTTCTTTTCATCCCTTTGGAATAAACAATCTTCTCTGTCGACCCATGTGGCTACTGATGTGTACTTCATCCCTCTCCCAGAGATCTGCTTGGTCCTCTTAGAGTGGGAACTCAAATAATTAATAAGCCCCATTGCCTGCATTGTGCCCCCAGCACTGGCGCATCTGAAAGGCACCGAAAATGAGCCAAACCGAACCCTCTAGAAGTATGTTGACTTTGCAGTAGGCCCTAAAACGACACTCCCTGCCCCGCAGGAAGCTTCTACTGATAATGAGGGACCAGAATTGTTTCAGATCTGCTCTGGGCTTCATCCATAATCGAACGTAAAAATTCAGGAATTGCTAGAATTAAATACACCGGGTTTAAGGAGCCTTGGCTCACAACCTAAACAACGCGGGGAGTCTCTCCACCTCACCGGCCTTTGCTCGGGGATTGGTCTCCCCACGTGGGTCCTTGTTCAACTCCAAAAGGGCCTTTGCTGATGTCAGGGTCCCTCAGGCAGGAAAGGCTCAGGAGAATTCTCCCATGAGGGAAGCAGTGGTGAGCTACAGCCTGATTAATGGAGGACCAGGCACTTGCCCTTGG
Source organism: Callorhinus ursinus (assembly GCF_003265705.2). NCBI lineage: Eukaryota > Metazoa > Chordata > Mammalia > Carnivora > Otariidae > Callorhinus > Callorhinus ursinus. The sequence continues at coordinate 1,137,167 of NW_027397135.1, forward strand.
CGGCTTCCTTGAGGCCATGCTGTTTGCTGCCCAAGAGCTACTGTTCTTTCATTCCCACCACCAGCCAGCAGGCACAGGCTCCACATCCTGCCTGCCTTTTCCAGCCAGCCCAAAGAGGCCTCCCTGACTTCTGACTGAGGAACCAAAGTGCCTGATTTCCTCCCCAAGGTGAGCCTGACCAGGAACACCCGTGACCCGGGACATTGCCCAAAACGGAGGACCTTCAGTCAGTAATGAAACCCTCAAGCCCAAGTGCAGAAAAGTTATGTCCTTTTCTCAAAAAGGTTGTAAGGAAAAAGATGAATAAATTTGACTTTGTACAAGCTTAAAACTTCTACATAACTCCACCAAGCACTGTAATAAATAACCAGAAATAAAGTGGTCACAATTCAGTCAGGTATGGAGTGGAGATGTCCCAAGTGATAAGGGACATGCCCAGATTCCCTGAAGCCCAGGGACTGGAAAGCTGGTAGAGGAGTGACAGGGGCCTTCAGAACCCCCCTCAAGTGATGGGGCCAGCCACACGGGAATAGAAAGTGCCAGCGGAGGGGCTTGTGACTCTCGGACCCATCCACCCATGACCAGTGACAAATGCTGGTGCCAGAGGACAGCCACCACCTTCGGCCCTCACTGAAGTTCTGTATCAGTCAGCTAAGGCTGTGTAACAAAGTACCACAGACCTGGGGGCTGAAACAACAGAAATTTATTTTCTCACAGTTCTGGGGGCTGGAGGTCCAAGATCAAGGTTTCAACACCGTTGTTTCCTTCTGAAAGCGTGAGGGAAGGATCTGTTCCAACCGTTCTCCTTGGGCTGTAGATGGCTCTCTTCTCCCTGTGTCTGTATCCAAATTTCCTCTTCTTGTAAGGACACCAGTCCCATTGGATTAGGGTCCATTCTAATGACTTCATTCTAACTTAATGTACTCCTTAAAGACCCGATCTGGCAAATACAGTCCTATCTGAGGTATTGAGGATGAGGGCTTAAACACGGGAATTTTAGGGGAGACAAAATGCAGCCCATAAAATCTCTTACTGCAAACTTTACCACTCAGTCTTTTGAAAATTCATGTTCCTTGGAATGCAGTCTTTAATTTTATAGAGAAAATTGTACCTCATTTGTATTTTGATGAAATGCTGTAGAGTAATTTTGCCTTTTTTATTCTCAGGATTATTACGTTTAAGTTCCTGTGATAGAAAAAGACTATCTAGAAGTTCAAGAGTGTTTTCCAGTGTCTTTTAAGAGCATTTCAACTCCACTTCTTGGCCATCCTGTGAAATTAGAATTGACACATTTCCAGAAGTTTCCATTTTGTTTACTTTAGGGTCTTCCAACAACATCAAGAAAAGATGGCATTCTTCTCAGTGCCTCTTATAAATCATGGCGTCCAGAACTGAACACTGTATCCCCCAGTAGGACCTGCCAGCCTTGCATGCAGGGGCATTTTATAGTCTTTTTTCCAGGCTCTGTTGTTCTATCAATCACATCAGCTTTGGGCCACCATATCAATCTGTTGAATGTTCCTGCTCATTGTCATCCAGAACCTGTAAGGCTTTTTCGTGTGTGCCGCTGTCACTCCTGGGCCCCCATTCTAGCACCTTCTGTAGAGGCACATGTGTACAAATGTGCATGTATGCCTCAGTGTGCGAGCCTGAGTGCATGTACACACCAGTGTTGGTGCGTGTATCTTAAACCACCACATGGATTGTTGACTCTATCTTCATCATAGGTTATTTTGTCACCTTTGTTTCACCATCCAACCTCTTGTGAACTTCTTGGACCCTCATTCTGTTGGTCATCGCCTGGGCAGTCACGCCCTCCATGCCTGTACTTGGGTCAGTAATGAACATATTAAATAGGAAAGGGTCAAGGGCAGATCTTTGAGAGGCAGCACATCAGAGGGCTCTGTCTGGCTTGACGCAGCCCATTAATGACTCTTCTGGGTTTGCTTGCTCAGCCATTTAGGAACCTGATGAAGCCCCCAGTAGCCGATCCTTTCCCAGGGTATTCACACAGACATTTGAGAGGCTATTTGACTATTCTATCTAAACCCAAATAATAATAGTAATTTGTTTACAGCTTCCCCCAAATCGACAAAACTAACGCGTTTTGCAGTGGGGAGGGGAAGTGAAGAATTCTTCCTTTTAATTTGTTCATTGTTAATATATGCCAGCTCTCAGTTGTCAAAGCTGACCCTTTTACGCAGTTGCAGATCACTTATTTAATACATATGCAGCAAATTTTGTAGGAGAGCAAAGTCAATTTCTCCAGTCTAGAGTTGTCAAAGACCACCTTCTTCCCTCTTTTGAAAATTTTTACAGTTTCTCAATTTCACACCCATTCTCCTAGGCAAACTCAGAAACTATAAGGCAAGTGTTGTTCAAATCAGCTTTGAACTATTGTTACCTGAGAACTCCCCAAAAGGGGGATAAAGGACTTCAGGAGAAATCTGCCCCACCCCAGGAATAAAGATCAAAACAGACAGACCCTGTACCAAACTGCAAGCTTTTAGCAGTGATACTTATTTCCCTCACATGCCACATTCTTGAGAATTTTCTGCCAAAGCCAAAATGTTTGAGTAAAACAGTCATTTGACAAGAGAGAGGAAAGGAGAAACTCTAAGTACTTCAGGGTTGTATCACTGAATCGAGTACTTAATCCACACCTTATCGTGGCACTCTTTCTTTCCCGCATGTTTGATTTGGCTAGATGAGATTCTAAGTTCCTCGAGGCTGGGGGTCATATCATATCTTTCCTTTGGAGCCTCCACCGTAACTAGCAAAGCACGAGACTTACAGATGTTAGGTATATACTAGTGTGTCTGGACTTGAAAGGAACAATCAATGAGAGCCAAGAAGAAAGTGGAGTAAAATCAAAATTATGTTTTTCCTAAGTGAGATGGGCACCTGTATCTTTTCTTTCTTTGCAGCTTGGGCATCATCATGGAGGTGGTCACAGGCAGAGCAGAACCCGTGCTTGTAGAACAGAACACAAGTGTAGACATTCATGTTTGTTGAGTGATGAGTGGCTGTCAGAGATCTAAATCAGAGGTCGAAGGTGCATCAGAGTCCCCTGGACTTGTGAGGACACAGATTGCTGGGCCTCGCCCAGAGTTTTCAATCAATTGGCCTGCGATGGGACCCAAGAATCTGCACTTCCAACAAGTCTGTAGGTGATACTGATGCTGTCGGATGGGGGACACCGCTCTTGCTCATGTGCTGTTATAACACAGACACCACCTTTACTATTAACACCGCTTTATGTCTCAGTTCCTCTGCTTGGATATTTTATATGGATGTGTAGAAACACCTCCCATTCTCTAATTATAATTGTTTTTATCCTTCGTCTTTTCACAATATTCTCATCCCTGCGGCTGGTGCAGAAGGTGCAAATGAGTTGATTTTGTGGACCGAGTTGATTGCATGGATGGTGCTCTGGACATCAGATTGACTTCCCTTCCTCCAGCAAATGTGGGAGCCAAAGATTGCTATCAGCTATGTCTGATGTGGCAATGTGCATGGCACACCAGCCACGGCCCAGCCTGCCAAGCTGCAGCCTTAGGAATACCCAGGTAGATGCCGTGCCTGGGTGACTCAGTCAGTTAAGCATCTGCCTTCAGCTCAGGTCATGATCCCGGGGTTCTGGGATTGAGCCCCATATCAGGCCCCCTGCTCAGAGGGGAACCTGCTTCTCCCTCTTCCCCCACCCCTGCTCATGCTATCTCTCAAATAAATAAATGAAATCTTTAAAAAAAAAAAAAGGAATACCCATGTGGCATGTCTATTCACAGAAAAGAAAAAGAGGGAGGGAGAGAAGACTGTACATAGATCCTAAGAAATAGTCTCATCGATTCCTCTCAGAGGAAAAAACTAGTTAGGAACTCTAATTTATGAAAGACCACCAAGTCAGAACTTTATGATCTCCTACATGCAGCACTTCCCACCTCCCACTTCAATACACTTCATCCCAAATGTATCAGACGAGTTCACCAAGCCAGAGTCTTGATAATGTCACCCTCTTGCACCAACAGCTTTCAGGGATACTAATCTCATCTCAAATGGGATTAGGTATTTCTAAAAGTAAAAGCAAAGAAAAAGCTCCATTAAGGGAAATCTTCAAAAGTTTGATATATAAAAATGTAAAAGATTTTATATTAAAAAACAAAAATGAAAAAAATAACAGAAAAAAGAGTTGAGACATATATGATGGAAGTAGTACCTTTAATATATAAAGATTTTACAAATCAATAATAAGAGAATGACTGTTTTACAGGGAAAAAATAGGCAAGGACACAAAAGAAAAATGTACAAACTACAAAAAGTCTTTTTTAATTAAAATTTTTTTATTTTTTTATTCACACATAGTTGCACACAATGCTACATTAGTTTCAGGTGTACAACATACTGTGTCAGTAGTATATATACACAATGGAATATTAGTCAGCCATAAAAAAGAGTGAAATCTTGCCATTCACAACACCATGGATGGACCTAGAGGGTATAATGCTAAGTGAAGCAAGTCAGAGAAAGACAAATACCAATTATTTCATTTATATGTGGAATCTATAAAACAATACACATGAATAAACAGAAATAGTCTTCAGAGACCTTTTTAGAATTCAAATCAGTATGTCTTGCACCAACATCTGGTAGGTCTCTTGGAATGCTGAACAATCCAACCACCTCACAAGTCTCTGTGTTAAACATATGTGTATCATAGGATCTCTCCAAAATTCTGATCCCAAATCAGAGCCAAGAGATTTAGTAAAAACCAAGTTAAAAAGGGAGCAAAGAAATCAAGGCATAATTGTAATCTCAATCCTGAGTGAAACAACCTGTAGATAGGGTCCCCTGACACCAGAAATGAAAAGCATCCCCTCAGATGTAGACAGAAGTCCCCCTCCAAAGGTGAACATAAAAATGACGCTCCCTACAAGCTGAAAACCAACACAAATGTATGCTTTTCTATTTGGAAAAGAAGTCCCTTGGTTTGGGGTATTCTGCAGAAAATTCTCAATTCCTGGACAGTTTCACTAGAATTCAGTCAGATACTTAGTTTAGGTAGTGACTCCCAGATGAAGCCTAGGGCTAAAATTCCTGAGACAGGGATTACTATGGATGCCAGAACTCATTCTAGAAAGTGGAATTATACAGACCATCATTTAGCTCAGAGGGTTTCAGTTCAGTAAAGTATGTTTAAAAAAAAAAAAAGCAAGATTTATACCTTCAGACCCATTCTTGCCCAAGTTCACAGCCTAAATTTTTTTTAAAAGAAACCTTGCCTTCAACCATGTATAATATACCAATTTACAAGTTAGCATGTCTGACTCCAAACATCAATAGAAGTCTTACAGGCCAAAATTACCATTGTTGAGTGTTCAGTGCTAAGATAAACTCCATAGACACATGATTTCCTCTGTAACTTTATTAAGAAGGTATTCCTCCCCCATGTTACTCTTGATGAAGCTAATGCTTAATGAGATCAAGTAACTTGCCCAAGGCCATACCATTAGCAATAATAATGTCACCAATTTTGTACTTCTTACTCTATAATCAAAGACAACTGCTTATCTAGTTGTTTTTCAGAATGCATTTAACTCAAAAGTGCCTTTCTTATAACTCATAATGGGTAACAAAAATCAGAATGGCACTCTAACGTTATATTGAGTTTATTAACATGGGACTGGTATGAATGGGGTTGATCACCAGTGGTCATGCCACAGTCAGAATGTCTATACAGGTGTGCAGGAAGTGTTTTTGGCTTTTATTAATAGTTATAGTCCTCGACACAGGCGTGTGGAGATTTTCAGGTATCACAGTTACACGTGGGGACTTCTCTAGAAGTTTTTTCCCTGCTATGCAATTCCAATGAGAATATACAAGTACAGCCTGAAGGTGGAAAGCTGGCTTAGATTGGCAATATTGTACCTCTCAGAAAATGTCAGTGGTAAACAGGCCTTGGCTAATGTTCTCCACTGTGCGAAGAACATACCGAAGTATGATTCCTTAAATTGTCATCTATGTGACTTTAACCAAATATTTATAAAAGAAAAGAGAAATGAGCCAAATTTACTCCTAGAAAGATTCAGTGGATAGTTTCCTTTGTTGCAGCAGAATGGTAAATTCTTGAACCATTCTGGAATAGGACTCAATTTCCTTTCCTTTAAGAGTAACGCTCCTTACTGCTTCTTTCTCTTTTCTCTTTTTTTTTTCTTCTTTTATCTGTGGTTGCTTACCAGTAGGGACAGGCACTATCTTTGCAAATTCAGTCCATGAAATCTTATATACATCAACAATCTTGAAAATTTCTGGGCATCTAACAAATAGAAAACAGGTTCACAAATCAAGACAGCCCAACCCATTAGATCAACCAGAACAGCCAGCCAGTCAGTAGCCCATACATTAGCATTGTTGAAAATAGAGTCACCCTTGCTCATAAAAGCCGCTTTATCGTTGAGCCTGAGACTTTGACCTTCAAACAGCAGTGTTGGCATAAGCCCACAAAGGAATAATAGCTCTCATTTGTCGAGGACCTACTGGTATCCAGACACTTGCCCACAGCACTGGATTTACTCTTGTTAACATCCTTGCAGGTAGGTATCATTAAGCTGGTTTTATGGATAAGGAAACCGAGGTTCAGAGACATCAAGTAACATAACCAGGATCACTTTGTAAAGTGGTAGAGACTTAAACCCAGGTCTCCAAAATCCATGGTCCCCCCACGCCACTGCACTGCCACTATTATATCACTACAGAGATGCCTGCTGAGACTCTTCTGTGTGATTCTACTTTCTAGAATGTGCTATTATACTCTGGCATCTGGTGTAATCATTGCCTCAGGGTTTTTAGCTCCAGGCTCATTATGGGGGCATTACCTAATCTTAATAGTTAGCTAAACTCAGAAAAACTAGCCAGGATTTTAGAAATTTCTACAGAACACCGAAAGCCTGGGGACTGTCATCCCAAAGAGAAAGGCATGCTATTTGTGTATGTTCTCAGAGTACATGGAGCATCATTTGTTCATGTCAATCCTTGGATTGGGGACTACTGTCCAAACCAACTTCTGTTGGTTTCTAATTCCTGTGTCAGAGGGCCCTGTTCATTGGTTGCTTCCGTCAGTATTGGGATTTAGATTGTCCCTGGATTTCTTTGCTCCTGTTTTTAATTGGCTTTGACATCACAAACTTTCAGCTCTGAATTGAGGTCAGGACTTCGGAGGATCCATTGGAAGAGGTGTAGAAGGAGTCATTCATGAAGGAGGTGTTCAAGGGCATTTCATTATTCAGATGTCCAAGAGAACCACCAAATGTTGGCTTAAGAGATGTTGATTTGAATTCTAAAAAGCTCTCAAGGGACTGTTTTTGCAGTTACTATTGTACAGTTTAAATAATTTACAGCCAACCACCACTTTAAAAAGCAGACATCTTTTCGCTAGGTCAGTATTTAACAAATCAGAATATTCTTTCTTCAGAGGCAGGTCTAGGGTTGTAGAGCCTGAAGCTTATATAATTTGGGGAAGCCTTCCTTAAGAAAAATAATATATAATTAAGAATACAAAGTTATGTATTAGAGTTCATAGTTTTTTAGAATGGGGAAAGAAATCACAAGTGTAAAAGTTGGAAAAGACCACAAATATCACAAGACCCACAAGTATAATCTATCATACTCTATAATATCACCTACATTTTTTGGTTAATATCTTTTGATCACCTCTTCAAATGACAGAAATTTTGTAATATCAGTTTCTGTGGTGATTATTAAAAGATAATTCAGGGCTTCCTCAGTCTTGAGTAATCTTTAAAAAAAATGATTGAGGGGTGCCTGGGTAGCTCAGTCGTTAAGCGTCTGCCTTCAGCTCAGGTCATGGTCCCAGGGTCCTGGGATCGAGCCCTGCATCCGGCTCCCTGCATCAGGCTCCCTGCTTGGCAGGAAGCCTGCTTCTCCCTCTCCCACTCCCCCTGCTTGTGTTACCTTTCTCACTGTGTCTCTCTCTGTCAAATAAATAAATAAAATCTTAAAAAAAATGATATTTCAGAAAGATAACTTAGAGCTTCATTTGTTATTGGTAATGTGAAGTTTTAGGATTGTTGTCAAATTTGAGAAAATTCTCTATGGAGTCACTTTCACTATGAGAGTTGTGACATGTAGAAGAATTTTTCACGGACTAACTTCTGCCTTTGCAGATTGCATTCATTGCCTCCAATGTCCACAGACCTCCGGTGCCAGGCGCCATTGTACAAGTTCCTACATCATGCATATCACAAGGCAGGTGTTAGGAATATCGCTCAAAGCGCTTCCTACTCCAAGACATCCAGCAGTAGCTTAACTATTCGTAGAAGGGAACTGCAGACCACATAGAGACATCCCATTAAGCCAATATTAAAAAATAGTCCCAAGTCAACTTCCCCACAAATGCCACAACCACCCCAAGGTGGGGGGTGGGACAGGGACCCAGTGGAAAGACTCAGCAGGTGTCACCAATTGTCAAGTATCTCAGTAAAGCATGTCCTCAGGTGGACATTCCCCAGGGGCTTTGAAGTTTCTAGCGAGACACCTGGGGCTTAGGCTTCATTAGTTTCACAGGAACAGTGAGATTTTTCGGGGTGTCCCTACAAGCTTTTGATTCAGAACCTGCCCCAAGTAGAATCTGGATTGTAGACATGAATGAGAAGGTAGCCCGTGTTTCTCTGTAAAAATAACCTGCTAGTTCCAAATGGCATATCAGAACACTTTCCTCAGAAACAGTAAGACTTTGGATTCCTTTGCTCCCCCCACCAGGCAGAAGCAGAACATCATCTGGCCCCAAACTACTATGGTAGTACCCAAGGGGAGCACTCCTGGCTCTGCCAAACCAGGACTAAGGACTGACAGAGGCCCAGGTACCCCAGTGCATCCCAGAAAACAGTCTGGCTGCCCATCACCTACTCATTTCCTTCCCCTGTGGGCCCCAGGAGCCGACACCCCGTTTCCCTACTGCCCCTCATCATGTCAGCACAGGGCTGTGATGGCTGTTTTGGAAGCTATCCCACAGCTTCTGCCCTGTGTCCTGTGACTAAAATATCCCCCCCCACACACACACACATACACACACACATTACCTTTATGAGGTTTTCCTAACAGGACATTACTGCAGGCAAATAGCCACTAAAAGTCCCCTCCCATGTCTCCCATCTTCCTATTTGTTTTCCGCTATGTAGGTAAAAACGAGGCACGCCTGGTTATAGATAACAAAGCGGAGGGCCCAGAATAGAGACAGAATTGGAAAAAGAGTCCGCTGCATTTCAGGAAAATCAGGATCTGGAGAAGATCTAAGGAATTTTCTCTCAACAACAAGCCAGGGCCCTCCATGAGTGAGACCGAGGTACAAAGGATCCTGCCTCCCCATGTCCACGCTGGGGAGGACCGAGGTGGAGGGAGCAACCTTCGCTCTCTGCCCCACACTCTGGGGGAGAGGACTCCCCCAGTCCTCTATCCCTGCCTAGTAAGGGAGGCAGGTGAGGGTGAGAAAGTTAAGGGGAAAAACAATGGAATGAAGATGGTGTGGGAACCCCAACAGGACCATGGCCACTGGCTGGGACAGCCCATCCCCGTGGCTATCGGTGAAGAGAACACAGGTAAAAAAGGAGATTACCTAGCTATAGATATTCCACACTTTTAAAAAAAAAAATTTCCTCCGGTTTGCAAACTGAAGGACGTTTAAAGAAAACTGAAGGGTTAGTATAATGTCAAGGTTAACATTTTAATTGCATAAAACACCAAGAAAGCCTATGCTTGTCATTTTTACAAGGTTACCTTTCCTGTACAATGGAGGCTTTTATCCACCAACTATATGCGAGTTGGTGCCATGACACAGAATGTGACTTACATAAATGGAAGAGTTCACACTCTTTTTTTCCATATAGCTTCTCCAGAAGGTGCCGTCAAGTAGCTAAAGTAGCTAAATTGTGGCCTTTTAAACCTTTCCTCACAGATAAGAAATGCACATATGTGTGTCATTTTGTAGTTTTGAATGCACGGGGCCTAATTCTCCTGTAGTATGTCTGGCCCCTCCGTGCCCAGAGCCCCATCAGCTTCAAAGAGGGGTTTGCAGGTGGAATGGTAGATAAGCCGTGGAGAATATAGCTCTTTGGGATGATGTGATCACATAACAAAAGGCTTCTGTAACCCTGCAAGAAGCCAAAGTTAAGGTTACTGTTGGAGCCTTAACTCTGAATTCCCTGAATCTAGGGCAGTCCAGAGGATATAGCCCCACCATGCAATCCTTCACAGTGTTTTACAATGAGCGGTGGAAGAAAAAGAAAAAGAAAAATCTTGTAAAGGATGGGAAGCCTTTCAGATCCGTGCATTGGATCTAATTTTTTTTTTTTTTGAAAAATAACTCTGCGAGGTGGAAAAGTAGCTGAAGTAAGTTTCAACACGTTAGGAAAATGACACTTAGGAAATTACAGCTTTCTGTATAAGGTACAGAAAGGATGAGGGTCCTTATTGGTTTATACACAAATGTCTGTTTACGTTTTCATCTCGTAAGACTCAGGAAGACACAGGAGGTTGTCATCCATGAGCACAGACTTATTTATAAAAGACCCTCATTCCTATAATCAGACTTGAGATAGAAATCCAAATCCTCAAGGGTTGATGAAAAACACCTGTCATCGCCTTAACTATCAACATGAAAATGCAGTCCCCTTAAACCAAGACGGATTCTTTTTTAAAACGAAGTTTATACTTTGTGGCTTATACTTTGTGATGCTGAAGGACGGTCTTCAATTCCTCGTGGACAGCACACCAGTTTTGTTTGCCCAACCAGGAGGAAGGCAGCACTACTGTCGTCACCCAGAGCCGAAATCGTGGGCTTGGCTGAATGAAGACAAGAGTGAAAACACACAAGCCAAGAAGCACCAGCAAGAGAGCCCCGGTGGAAATCCACCTGCCCCCCTGCCTCAGCCACGGGCCCCCACCATCCTCTGCCTTTTCCACCTTCTGTTCAAGAGCAGAGCAAGGATTGCTGCCTGGGAAGAGGAAGTGGAGACAGGAAGCAGAGAGATGGACACCTGCAGTGGACCCGCTTGGTTTCCAGTGGAAGGGACCTCCGTCTGAACTAGGGAACGATTGGGGGATGATCCTCCAGGGAAGCAGGCTGCATCCCTTTTTGGAAAGAGCCATTGTGGTGTGTAGTTTTTAATGAGATCTCAGGAAAAGAGAGTAGGGAGTGGATTATCACCCAGGGTCTGCCCAAGTTTCCCGTTGACCTCTTTCCCCTGAAGCAATGAAGAGCCTCAGCCCTCAACTGCAGCTCTTTGCTGAAGAGAAGAGTCAAGGAGAGAATCCACTCCTACTAAGCAGGAGAAAAGAGTGGCCAGATGGGGTGCATGCTATAAATGTAAAAAGCAGCTTGGGTACTTATTTTTAAAAATACATAAAATCAAATCAGTCTTCAGCTCCAAACCTTCTAATGGTAACCATGTCACTCCTAGCCGCCTTATCTTGCTCCGGATTTTTTCTATAACACCACCTTTTCACACATATGAAATGTACCTACTTATTATGCTTGGTAACTTTCTGTTCCTCTCCACTAAAATGTAAGCTCCCCAAGGGCAGAAATTTTTGTCTGGTTTTATTCCTGATTTTTCTTTAGTACCTAAACTAGTAGCTAGCACTTGCTAGGTGCTCAATAAATATTGTTGAACTCATTAATTAGTTATCTATGGATAACGTTACAGCATTAAACAAGACAGAAGTAATTCAATGATGCAGCTATGTGGGTGTAGGTATAAAAATATAGAGGGAAGTGGCTATAGTAGTAGAAAAAGCCACATGTAAAGGCAGCTAGAGATACGTAGGGCCACCTGGGTGGCTCAGTCAGTTAAGCATCCGCCTTCGGCTCAGGTCATGGTCCCAGGCTCCTGGGATCAAACCCCGCATCGGGCTCCCTGCTCAGCGGGGGAGCCTGCTTCTCCTTCTCCCACTGCCCTCCTGCTCATTGTCTCTCTCACTCTCTCTCTATCTCAAATAAATAAAATCTTTAAAAAAGAGAGAGAGATACATATGGGTAGATGTAAATAAAGGAGCACGGTATGCAAAAGCTTGATGAAGAATTTATCCTGGTAGAACTAAAATTTTTAAAAAATAGAAAAAAAGTCCTCTGTAAAGGAAATGAAAGAGAACATGAAATTAATGAAGCAAGACCTCAAAGAGGTGATGGTGACATTGAATTAAATTTATAAGGAATTTAGGAGCTACCCAAACACAAAATGAATCAGAATAATACCACTTAAAAATAGATGAATAGACTAGAGACATCAATGAACAGAATACACAAAGAGCCGGTGGTAACACTGAAAGAAATTTATAAAGAAAGAATAGAGGAGCTACCAAAATACAACATGAATTATCAGAAACATCAATGAACAGAATATACATAGCTGGAAAACAGAATAGCACTGTATCTTTATGCAGTGAAAAGAAAAGAATCATAGATTAAATCAACCAGAGGGAGGGAAAGATATGGAGAATAGATAATGATGATCCAACATAATATAATTGATTTTCCAAAGAAAATGAAAGATGTAATAGAAAAAATATCTGGATGTGAGGGAAGGATGGAATCAGCATGAAAAACATGTTTGGGGGAATCAATTAATGCAGAACACTTGCTATAAGGCATATTTTTGATACCACTACTGAACTTAAAGGTTAATTATTCAAACACATAGGCATCAAAAGGAACTTATCTAGAAAGGGTAACTAGTAAGCTGGTCTCCAGCTTCTCTGTGGGAATTGAGTATTTCAGAAGATGATGGGGTCAAGTCAATCAAGCTTTGAGAGAAAAATGGCCTAAGCATTTCATCCCAAGCCAAGCAATCAGCCAGCATTAAAATCACTACTGTGTAAGAACCAAAGGAACATGGCTCCACCGAACACCAACTCAGCAAGGAGGTGGATAGAGAACCCCCCGGCTCATAGTAAAAACCAAAGTTCTTACAATAGTTTACAAGTTCCCACACCTCCTGCTTTCCTTAATGTTTCTAACTTCATTCCCCACTCCCTTCCTTCTTACCTCATGTACCCCAGCCTCACTCATCTGCTGGAGGATCCCTAAACACATCAGCCACCCTGCTGGCCTTGCACCATGGTCCTCTGCTGGAGGGTTTTCACCACATATGTTGGAATGTCTTGTGCCCCCCTTGTTATCCTCTCTAAAATTTCAATACCCACAGATACCCTCTTTTTCTCCTCTCTGCTTGATTTTTCTCCTTAGCTATTATCACTATCTAACAAACTCTACTTTTATGTATCTTGTTTCTTATCTCTCTCCGCCCCACTAGAATAGAAGTTCCCTAAGGACACAGATTTCTATCTGTCTTGTCTATCTCTTTATCCCTCGAACAGTCCCGAAGCATAGTAGGCATGCAGATATTTACTGAATGAAGGAATAAATCCCCTTCCCAGCCATTCCCTTTCAATTCTAAAACCAGAATGAACCCAGAAGGTGACGAGTCTGAGGAGTCTGAAACCCACGTCTTATTAGGACAATCAAATGAATACTTAGCCTTTGTGTTAATTGAGCCTAAATGCATCAGAAGGAACATCAAAGAAGTCTTGTTTCGCTTCTTTGGGATTGTTGTAAAAATAGTTTGGACATTTACAGAGAGGTAGATCTTCAGTTTTCCAAGAAAATCACCTTACGGTCAGAGTTGATGATAGAATTGGCCTCCCTGTCAATGAAGACTTTTAAAACAGAGGTTGGATGTTTCCTGAAAGGGACCCTGGGCAAGAAATTCCCACCATGTAAAGGAGTTCAGTCCAGCTCCTTTAGAGAGAGAGCCCCCAAGGTTTTCTCCTGCTCTGAGATTCTGTGACGCACGCGTGGTTCCATTGTAGATAATGGTGTTTTGCAGATGTTTACATTTGGGGACTGGAACTCTACCCTCGACTGCAGGTGGCTGGGTGCTTCACCTGTTCCTACTGGCTGCCCTTTGAATCACAGCACCTTCAGTGGGTAGGAGCCTTGCAGAGTTGGTTGCCTGGTCTTCCCTTAAGAGATTTACAATTCAGCAGTAATTCCAACAGGAGAAATCCGTCTCCTGTAATGGAGTAAGCAGGTCATCTCCAGCTTCCTTTGGAAATTGTTACATTAATATGACCTCCAGGCAATTCTTCCAAGCTGGACGTCGGCCCTGGCTGAAGCAAGATCCTACATTTCCTTGCAGTGACGATAAAAGACTTAGGGAGAATGTGCTAAAACTTCTAAACAGAGTTGAGCTGGTACCAGGCATTTCAGCGAGAGGGCACATTTGCACTGCGTGTCAGAAGGAAGAGCATGAAATGAATGTTTTCGTTTGTCTGCATTTCAGTTTTGTTGTGCTTATTTTTCTAATAATTATACTGTGTGTGGCTAATGCTGTTTCTGAGTCGAATTGACAAGATGCAGCCTTCATGTTCATTGCAACAGTGAAAATTTTAAACTCGTATTGCTATATAAAAAAAACTTATTTGTACTGGAAAGTTGGAAGCTAAATTAGTCATATTTTTGTTTTATGGGATACATGAACTCAACTGTAGCAAAGACTGAGAGATTTGAAGCTCTGGGGGAGAAAAAAGAAAGAAAAGAATTATTCCCAATAGCTCTTTAGAAGTCACCTCCTTAAGCCCCAGTGACGCCTTAAAGTAGGCAACTTTGCAAAAGTCTCTTGGCCATGGAACCATGACAGGGATAACCTTCATAGAGGTGGTTTGGATGAAGCTTCAGGTGATCAAAATTAAAACATAACAAAACTCCAAACTTCTGTGGTCTTAAGTACAACACTTCACTGTGTTTCGCAGCATTTCAGTGACTGAGATTTATGGTACTGCCTATTTTAGTATCCTGCTTTTGGTCATAGAAAGAAAGGTTTGTGTTTCCAGTTCATCGATGGGGGAGGAGGGGAGAAAAGCTATGTATAGGTTAGGACTTTTGAGGGAAGTTCCCTGTTCTAATTCTGTAAACCATCTGAGAGAACCTCTTTCTTTTGTAAATGTTTCCTTAGCAATTTACAATGCTAATTTTTCCAGGGAAGCATATGGACTCTGGAGTCCCAGCAAGAAGGATTTTCCTGGCCTGACTTGTGCCAGTTAAACACCAGTGGTTTTAATAAGAGTCATAGAAGGTTGAGTGTGGCATGTAATAAGTACTCAGTGAATGATCAGAAAACTTTTTGGCTGTGTTAGTGGGTGTTTTCAGGTTGATAACTCTGCACTGTTAGAAAAATTAAGTCCACTAGTTTAGGGACAATTTCCGTTCTCTGTGTTCTGGCAGGCAGCCTTTCTGTACCAATGGCCCCTTATCACAGCTTCTGGAAGAGTGTGGCCCTGCTCTTCTGGGGGGCTACCTTCCCTTTTTCACCCTGTCTCCCCTTCAACACCCCCCCCCCCCTTATCTCACAGACCTCCTACATCAATCCAGGCTGGAGTCTCCAGCAGCAGGAACAGCAGGATAGTTCTGAGCTGGGGGCTCTACATGTGCTGTATCATTTTTGCTTTCAGTCACTAATTTTCCTAAGACCTAAGATTCAGTAAGTCATTTGCCCAAAATTAATTACCCCATCCTTTTGATATACTTGTCCTATGGGGAAATCCTGCCAATTAATAACAGTGGGAGATGTTGGTTGAGAGCAGACTAAAGTCCTCCTTGAATTCAAGTTCTATATAACAGTAATATTGGTAACAATGAGAGTAACAGCAATGAGAGTAGAAATAGCAGTAATAGTAACAATAGTAGTAACAGTAGTAATGACGGTAGTAGAAACCTCAGAAGGATTATGCCTCCTCCTCCTAACTATTGACAGGGTTTAGTATTCAACTTGCCATCTCTTCAGTGTTCCTGTTTTAAATGCTCACATAGTACCATTCAGGTCCCCAAGTCAGTGGATTCGAATTTATGTCATTGCCAAGGACCCCCTGAACACCAAAAAGGACACGGTTTTTTATTTCCATTTTTAACTAGAACACTAACAAAGCAATTGTGATCTTGTGCTGAGTTGCATTTGACATTCATCCCCACCAGATCCAGAGACTCAAATGAAAAGGTTTGACTGCAAAGTGTTCAGATCTCCAGTAATGAGGCTGAGAATGACCTAAGAACATAGTTGGCCCTGAGGCCCCTTTGAGCTCCTGACCAGAGCCCGGGGGTTGTGTGTCAGGAAAGTGCAGGCAAATCAGGGCTGGGGGACCAGCGGTGGGGGAGAGGGGGCGTCACCAACAGTTCCTACATCTGAGAAGTTCTTTGTGTCCTCTTCTACATGACTTGGGAGCACCTCAGTTGGTCTAGCACATGGTGCTCTGGGTACAGTATCATCTGAAAGACTCGCTTTCTTTCAATCATCTTCCTGAGTTTGCATCTGCATACTTTTGAAGTAGAAGTTTCTAAGACAAGGCAGCAGGTTCCTCTCTCCTCTGGTCCCACTTTGTTTTTGTTGTGGCTGGAGGAAGATGAAATGTCATGGCAATTATGAATTCCAGGAAAGAAATTTATCTTATTAACTTCCTAATAATTAAAAAAAAAGAAAAAAACTTCACTAATGTGGATCTGAGTCTTTTCAAATATCTAATCTCTGCTTAAATACTTTCACTTGAAAAGCGAGGGGCAAAACCAGAGAGGACCCATGCAACGACAGCCCGAGATGGTAGAAGCTTCCTGGTGATACGGGCTTGTCTCAGTCTGAGAGAGGGAAGAATCAAGAGCTCCCCTTCCTGTGAGGATAAGCAAGTCACT
This sequence comes from Callorhinus ursinus, assembly GCF_003265705.2. Taxonomy (NCBI): domain Eukaryota; kingdom Metazoa; phylum Chordata; class Mammalia; order Carnivora; family Otariidae; genus Callorhinus; species Callorhinus ursinus. The sequence continues at coordinate 1,153,914 of NW_027397135.1, forward strand.
ACTCCAGAGCAGAACTTGCTCTTCCTTTAATCCTTCTGCCTCTGCAGAAAGCCATCCTATAGGCTAAAAGGGAATAGGTCTCCCTGAGATGTTTTTCTTGGCCTTGAATGTGTGGGAGGGGTGCTATTTCCTGGAGGACCCCCTAATTCAGTCACAGGTAAAACAGACTCCCAGCTGGACTTAGAAATACGTGCCCACGCGGCTGGCACTCACTAATGGTTTATGAAAGCCAGCACATGCCCAGAGAGAGCCGTGGGCCCTTCTAACATGAACACCTCCTTCACTCACATTCCAAATCACCTGGGAGTTGTGCCAGTGCCTGGAACACAGAAGGCCCTTGGAAAATATATGGTGTTTGAACAAATGAAGATGTATACACAATTCAGTTTCTGTGCCAATGATATTTTTCAAGTTTGATAATTTATGGTCAAAAGCTAAGCGATAATAAATTACCGTGGGGATTTTTTTTCACTTACTTGTATTATCTGAGATGAGATAGTTCTTTAAGAAGACACTTTTGGAGGCCTTTCTAATTAGTTCACTCATTCAACCATGTGTTTGCCGGGATATTACCCACTAGACTTGAACTGCCCCTAGAATTCTAAGCAAATAAAAGTCTACCCTGGGTATAAGCAGTTATTGGTTCAAAATATATCCAAAGTATACAGATATACAAGTCTACCTTTTCTTCTGTGTGCACTTGGGTCAATCATATTAGGTCTCTGGGTCTCATTTTCCTTATTTCTCAAGGGTGAGATTGGGTGTGATGAGTTCCAAGGACCCTGCGAGCTCTGATTCTCATACATTTGGCAGAATCCTGGCAGAGGAATCTTCAAATTAGAAGTCACTCTTTCTCTGTGGTTGACCTCTTAAAGACTTTGCCCTCTATTTCCCTCTCTTGTCAACCTGACCTTCACAAGAGCAGAAACACCGTTCTTTCCTGCCACTTGCACTGGGTTTTCTCTCTCTTTTCCCACACTTATCCTACTGCTGTCCCAGGGTTTGTAAACACCTCGAAAAGAAATACATGCTCACAACATCAGTAACTTACAGGCTATGTGCATATGCCGTTAATCTGTTACATTTTTTTCTTTAAAGATGTTATTTATTCATTCATTTATTTATTTGAGAGGGAGAAAAACAGAGCACGCCAGCAGTGGGAGGGGCAGAGGGAGAAGCAGACCTCCTGCTGAGCAGGGAACCCCACTCGAGGCTTGATCCCAGAACGCCGGGATCATGACCTGAGCTGAAGGCAGATGCTTAACCCACTGAGCCACACAGGTGCCCCCAGACTGTTAGATTTTGGAGGGTAAGAAACAACCCTGGTTATCTGAGCCTTCACAGGCACCCAGCGCCGTGACTAGAACCTAGTGGAGGCCAGTGCTGCTCAAGGATGGACCACTTACTTCCTGTATCACAAGCAGCTAGTTCCTCAGCCCACTGGAGATCTACCTAACCAAAATCTGGGGAGCCTGGAATCAGCATTTTTACAAGCATCCTAGGTGATCCCTCTGCATCCCGAAAATTGACAGCTTTGGTCATAACACAGTCAATAAATATGCGTCCAATGCTGAATGCGTGTTCCAAAGGAAGGGAAACTTACCCTTTCTCCCCAAAAAAGGTTTTAGCCTCACAAGGTCAACACCAGGGAGAAAAAGCACAGAAAAAGTACTGAGCACTCAAACCAGCAGTTAGTAAGTGTCTGCGGTAAAGGAACCTATCTGCCCTCTCAGGAAAAAACAAACCAAGGTTGAAAACAAACCATAGGTTGAACAAGCAGGACTCGCTCAACGTCATGTTGACCCCTGCTGTCACTTTAAGTTCATTGACTAGGGCTGGTTCTTCCCCTGCCTCCAGATGACAATTCACAGAGGTCCCACAACTTCTCTGGCCACTCCTGAGTAATGTAAACATGACTTCACTTTATTTGCTTATTTATTTGTTTATTTATTTATTAATTTATTGAGAGAGCGGGATCATGCGAAAGAGCACGTGCTGAGGGGAAGGGTCAGGGGGAGAGGGAAAGAGAGAATCCGAAGCAGGCTCCCCACTGAGCAGGGGCAAGGTGGGACCCTGAGATCATGACCTGAGCCAAAACCAAGAGTCGGCCGCTTAACCGACTGAGCCATCCCCCACACACACACCCCAACACCACTTCACTTTAATAACAACAATGTACAGATGCAGTAAGAGTCAACATTCTAGCTGTTCCCCACCTCAGGTTTTAGTTCCTCCACCCCTGACCACCCACAGGTTCTGACCCCTGCAGAGGTGAGGAAAGCAGGGACGCCTCCGTCAGCCAGCTTCATGCTCACTGGGCTTGAGATATTTACAGTGGACTTTCTCTGAGGGGTGGCTTTATGGATTTGGGACAACCTCCCAGTCCTGGCCTCTTGACTATAGATACTTTGATGAGGGTGATGCCCTACCTCTAAATGCTCCATGCTGAGATCTGTTTCACCCCTCCACAGAACTCCCTCAGACGGGATCTAAGACGGTCTACACCAGCGCGCCCTCAGGCACTTGGCCCACATCTGGCCCCTAGGAAATCCTTCTGCAAACCTGAGGAGCCACCCACTAGAGTCGCCGTCTTTCCTTTGCTTCCCCATCAGAGCAGCCAGTCAGCCTGTCTTCCACCTTTTGCATCTTCAGAGCTAAAGCCCTACACAAGTCCAATGTGTCTCCCCAGTGCCAAGATACAAATAAGCCCTCCTCGTCATTCCGGGGAAGCCCCTCTTTCTTGACCTGAGGTGAAGGGGAAAGAGTCCCTGCTCCCTACTCACAGAACACCAATACCTCTTTCCAAAAGTACTGTTTAAAATTACGTTCCTTTATGGCATAGGTGAAGAGTTAAGAGACGTCCACCTCATCCTCGGACAGCCTCTTTAAAAATCTGTTCCTTGGTCCAGGAATGTACTGTAGTGCCTGATATCTGCCATTACAGGATCACGTTAAGCCCCCCTAACAGAACGAGACTGCACTGGAATATTTTATCATGCTTTTAGTAAAAGCTCAAAGAGTAACCTGCCATCAGATAGTCTTTGAGGTCACTCAGAATCAATCGCCATGTGGCAGAGAGACCTTTAACTCTTCCCACCTGGGAGGTCCAGAGCACAAACAAGGACTGTCAAGACAGGACCCAAGAGAATAAAACCATCAAAGGGGCGGGAATTCCCTCTACCACCTGCTGCTCACCTTCCAAATTTCGAGTCTCTGTATGAAGACCTAGCTCTCTGCATCAGTGGGCACCATCGGGAGCCCCACGTTTCAGAGAAAGCCAGTGCCCTTCACCCTGATCTGTAGCCTGATTCCCCAGTAGTTCTTGGCCTTGGGTAGATATCTATGGGTGGGCTTCAGAGGCATCTGAAATCTCCTGAAAACTTACATTACATATAAACACGTCTATTAGGGAAGGTATATATTTTTAACAGATTCTCAAGAGGGTTCGTGATCCAGGCTTAGAGCAGCCTCGGAGTGTCAACATGGTCTCAACAAGGACAACAATGTTCTAATACAATACAGTCTGCCTTATAGCTATAGAGGACATGCACACATCCCATAACCAGGATGGCATTGCAGCGCACCTACTAGGCTCCAGGTGGGAGAAGAGGCTGCACAGGAAGATGAGCTGGGTTTTGAAAGAAGTATAGGGTCGTGTCAGAGAGAAATGAGGGAAAAGACCATTTCAGAAAGTGGAACGAGCAGGGGCAAAAGCCCGGACAGAGGAGCCAAGTGTGTGTGGGAAGAGATGCGCAAGCAGTTCAGTCGGACTGGAGGTCTCACTAGGAGAATGGTGAGAACTAACACCAAAAAATGGGGCTGAAGCTGAGCGCGGGTTGTTTTAATGTGAAGGCTGAAGACTTACACTCATTTTGGAGGAGAAGGGAAGAGGTGAAAATGGTTAAACAGGAGTATTAACCTATCACAGTATGTTGTGATCGGCCGTTTGCATGTCTTTTTTCCCCAGGGTGGAATGTGAATAACTGTGGGAAATCAGAGTCTAATTCATGTTTATACTTCCCTCACACGTGGTAGATGCTTAATAACGTGTTAGAGGCAAGAGGAAAGACAGGGCAAAAGGAAGGAAGGAGGAAAGTGGGGGGAAAGAAGGAAGAAAGCAGAGGGAGAAGAAGAAGAAAGGAGGAACTGTACTTTCAAAATATATTTTTTATTATATATATTTTGTAAATGGTAGCTACACTTGTGGTCAGCATAGCATAAAGTGTAGAGTTGTCGAATCACTGTGTTGCACACCTGTAATTAATGTAACATTGCGTGTCAACTATACTTCAGTTTAAAAAGAAAAGGAGTGGGCGCCTGGGTAACTCAGTGGGTTAAGCATCTGCCTTGGGCTCAGGTCATAATCCCGGGGTCCTGGGATCAAGCCCCGCATCAGCTCGCTGCTCAGTGGGGAGCCTGCTTCTCCTTTTTCCCTTGCTCCTCATCCTGCTCATGCTTTCTCTCTCTCTCTGTGTCAAATAAATAAATAAAATCTTTTTTAAAAAGGTCGGGGGCGCCTGGGTGGCTCAGCTGGTTAAGCATCTGCCTTCGGCTCAGGTCATGGTCCCAGGGTCCTGGGATTGAGTCCCGCATCGGGCTCCCTGCTGAGTGGGGAGCCTGCTTCTCCCTCTCCCTCTACATGCTGCTCTCCCTGCTTGTGTGCTCTCTCTCTCTCTCTCTCTGTCAAATAGATAAATAAATAAATAAATAAATAAATCTTTTTTGAAAAAGAAAAGGAGCACTTACAATGTATAAATAATTGCTATGAAGATGAAAAAAATATATATGCATACACACACATACATTAATAATAGAAAACAGAAGACCATTACATTGGTCCAGGCAAGCATCCATGAGAGTAACTTATATTTATGAGATGCTGTGTTGCTATAAATTTCAAATTCTCATCTTCCTCTAAACAGCTTATCTATAACATGTTCAAGTTTTGTATTTAATGTCTTAATTCATTATAAGTAGAAAGGATCTGTAAGTGTTGTTTTACCAATCTTGTTAGTGAATTTATGCTCATCAATCCCATACTTTTGCCCAGTTTCCCTGGTGAACAGAGCATGCATTTGCTGATGGTGAGGAGTAGAGCATGGACATGGAGAGAGGAGACAGCAACTGACCCATGGGGCCCCCACATCTACTACATCAGTCCCTGCCCTTCTGCTACCCACTCCCTACTTACCCGGCCAATGCCATTGTTATGCCTGGCTGACTTGCACACATCCTGCTAGCTGGGACATACTAAAAACCTGACCTTCAACTCAAACCCTCTAATCCATATGCTTTTGATGTTTCTTCTCAGATTTGGTGGAATTTGTGTCAGTCCTGGGTTCTGATGACATTTTTCGCTCTTCTAAGATTATGATTTAATCTGTCCGTGGCAGACCCACCTGAAGCCCTTTACTGTTTTTCCAGATAACCTTTCAGAGCATTCTAAGCTTGTCATTTCCTCTTTGACCACATTATATATATATATATATATATATATATATATATATTTCATGTTGAATTTCTGTAGCACACCTTCAAATCTTGAATCCTTAAATGTTCATTCACTTCCTTTATGAACATTCTAGTTCATAAACAAAATTATTTTGCAGAATTTTTAGAATATGGCTCCAGATGCATCCCTTTGCCTGTATGGTTACCAAAAAAGAACACAGGCATCAATACCCCTCAACAAAGTTGATTGTAGATCCTAGTCTTTTAGAAACCTTAGCAATGAATCTCTTTAACCTCAAGAATTCTCCCATGGCATCTCTTTTCTTGTGAGCCAAGCCAGAGCAAGCACATGACACAAGGTAAAAATAACAAGACAGGGGCGCCCGGGTGGCTCAGTCGGTTAAGCATCTGCCTTCAGCTCAGGTCATGATCTCAGGGTCCTGGGATCGAGCCCCACATTGGGCTCCCTGCTTAGCGCAGAGCCTGCTTCTCCCTCTCCCTCTGCCCCTTTCCCCCACTTGTGCTCTCTCTCTCAAGTAAATAAATAAAATCTTAAAAAAAAAAGAACAAGATAAAGTGAACAAGTGGTAAATCCAGTTACGTTCCCCACAATGATCATTTCTCAATTATTTAGTGAATATCTACTATATGCAAGTTGCTGAGAGGAAGCAGGAAGATTTGAGAGGAAAAAAAAAGACTTGACTGAAACATGGGTACCTTCTGTAGGAAGGTATTTGGCAAAAGAGACAACCGGGTGCCCATTATTCATTATAGGGTGAGGTTGTCCCCTTCCGGGCATGCGGAGAAGAGCAATTCCTTCTGGCTACCGCGGGGATCAGCCCTGGCTAGTAGGACAGGTGTTACTCAGTTCCAGGTCCCATGCAGGAACAAGAGTCATGCTGCAAGATCTTCTGGATTTTTTTTTTCCAAGAAAAATGGGCAATGCATGTCTTATGCAGGCTTTCCTGCTTTTTTAATCTCGTGAACCAATTCAAACTTTTTTAAAGCCCTGTTTCCATACGCCATGCTGAGCTCTGTACCGCCATCTTCTCCCTCTGACCTAGACGTGAGTGTTCTCAGAAGGGGTTAAAATGAGTCTGGAAAGAAGGGCTGGAGCAAATGCAGTCCTTCTCGAATATGGATAGAGCACTCTGGTTTCATTCTCTGGACCGTGGGAACTATCATGCAGTCTTTTCTTTTTTTTCTATTAGCAATATAATCCTATCTGTTTTAGAAAGATAATTCTGGTGGCAGATAGGTGCTTGACACATGACTTGGTAACATTTGTCGAATTAATGAATGAGACAGAGAACAGAGAAGGTAAGCCATTAGAGGCCAGTTAATTAGGCCCTTTCAATGATCCAGACAATAATGAGGGTAAGTTTAGGAAAACAAACATGGAAAGAAAGTAATAAACACAGTTACTATCTGAGAGGCAGACTGATGCCTTCGTGGAGGTCATTAATTATCTTCACCAAATTTGTCTGGCTTTCCTCCTCGCTGGTAGTTGATGGGATGGTACTTCTGGTCTTGTGTTTTATTTAGCACTGCCATGCGTTGTGATGGCCAATGAGTTGCAATAGAAAGTGATGAAGTGACTTAAAAACCCGAGTATTTAATTCCCAGCCCCCAAAGCTTTCTTTCCTTCTGGCATCATCTTGGTCGTGTTCAAGATAGTGACTGTTCCAACAGCTCAGACACCGAAGTGACTGCAATGAGCTAAGACCCCCTGCCAACTGACGATGACATGAAAAGAAATAAACTTTGTTGAGCTAACCCACTGGGATTTTAGGGCTGTCTATTACCACACTATAACCTGATCTATCTTCCCTGATCACGTTTGTGTTTGCCTTTTGTGTCCACACTGCATTAACAAAGTAAAAATAATGCTGCTTCACTTCTCATAAACAAGATCAACCAGCCTGGCCGAAATCCACGAAATTTATTTGCAAAAACACTGGTACCCTCCTAGGTGATATAACCATCTTACATTCCAACCTCATTAATTTTCCAGCATCTATTACTTTTTATGAATTTTCCAAAGATTCTTCTTTTGGTGGCTCTTTTCTTCCAGTAGGGTTATCATTAATATAATTATTTCACTGAAAATATTAGTTTTCCTCTTTTTAACTTATTACAAATGAAAGCTTAAAATGAACCATGCAAATTGAATGGCTAATTTGAACATCAATGCAACCTAACCAAATTAGCCATGAGGTGTAGTAATTATTCTACCAAAGAATTTTGCTGCATGTGGAGCGGAAAAAAGAAAACAAAAGTGAGAATTACAAGAATATGATGATGTAATAGGAATAACTTTTTGCCACACAATTAAAGTCACTTTGTAACAGGTTTCTTTTCAATGAATCTGGAATGGAATTGCAAATCTAGCAAAGGCATATTGTTAATTCCTATGTTTCAAAATATAAAAATATGTGTAGCTTAAGGAGAATATTATCACTTATTGTGCGAGCCAAGCAAAGCTAGGATACGCGTGGTCCTAGAATCATGTCTGAGTTTAGATTTCTTCATCTGTAAAGTAAGAGGAAATATATGCTATCTCCTCTTCTCAAGAAATAAGCAAGAACCCATGAGATAAGCACCATAAAGCCTTATTAGCAACTTTGACTTTGTTGTATGGGAACAACACAGCATTACCTGCTTAAGGAGTTGGAAGTTCAGTCTCCATAAGGAAGGCTTGTAGTGATATGGGGGGAAGTGAAAAAGAGGAGAACACAGTCAGATTCTTAAAAAGAACTCTCTTGCTATACATTCTAGCATGCACAGCCTTCTAAAGGAATCAGCCACAGCATCTTTGTCACTTAACTTTTTTAATCGGAACTGACAGATCACTGGAGAATAACTGTAGGGAATAATCCCCACAGTGGCAGAGGGGATGGATTAAATCAACCATGAAAATAAGCACTGGCCCATGTGTTTATAGCGTAAAAGAAATTTGAGTGAACATAGTGCTGTGTTTAAACCAGGTACCACATACTTTGAATCTCCTGTAATATTTTCTCCTGCAAATGTTCATTGGAAGGGAAAGGCAAAAAGAGGCTGCCGTTTTGAAGCCCAGTGTACATTTTGCTTTGTCCGATAAGTGTAGAGAATTATGTTATTATTTTCTTAGCATAGGAATATCAGATGGACATACTTCTTCTCTTTCCCCTATACCCATAGCTTCCTTTTTAGTGAATAGGGCTTCACTTCTACTCAAACGATTTAAAATTTTCCCTGGAAACACCACGCTCCATAAATGTTAGCTATAATTTTAAACCCTTTAACCTTCACTTAAAAGGTGGATTGGCCTTTTGAGAAGAGGTCACCAAGGAAGTTAATAACTATTTCTCACATTTATGGAGGAAAAATAATGGGATCGAATGTTACGTGAATGCTTCTTTGAGCTGCTTCTTATTCTACCCAAATGTATTTTCTGTCATTTAACTCATATGGTATTAAGAACGGAAGGTGTCATAGTCAGTGATGTACTCAGACCCGCAAACCTCTCAGAACAAAACAAAAAACCACCCCTGATTATTCCTGTGTTGGAGAATGAGCAGAGCCTAGAGGACAGTCATCCGGGGGGGTCTGATTGCTTTCAACCGTATTCTTCGCTGAACCTCTGCCGAACTCCAGAAGAGAAGGAAACCAGTTATTATGGGAGGGTTAGGAATTTGCTGATGAATAAATTTGGTCTCATCTGTCGAACAGATAGATTTCAAATCAAGAATGAATGTTGCCATAGATAGCTATGACTCCCTGCAGGTTATGGAAAAATCAATCGAGCAAAATCAAAGAACATGTAGAATCTATCCACGGGAATTTAGTCAAAATGCACATTCAAATCCTAGGTGGTCTCATTTGATATGCTATTAACACCTGAAGAAGACTTAAAAATCTGATGGGAAAAAGCAAGGAGGGGGTTATTTAAATCTTTTTTGGAAGGAAGATCTTATTTTAAAAAAAGGTTTAGTATTGACAGAACTGCATTTTCATCCTTTACTCATGTTGTATGCTTATTTGAAGAGCACGATATCCACCCCAAAAGCTAGAAATCCATCACAGTGATGGAGAGAGTCCGGCTAGGCCCCAGGTGGGGAGAGTCCGGCTAGGCCCCAGGTTGAACTAGCTAGTCATAGAAAGTTCCAGGTCTGGTTTCCCTCTGCACCTTTCAAGAAACTTTTTTGTATATCTTTCTCTTTTCTACTTTGTGTTTTTTTCTAGACTCCCTGAAAGGCTTTGCCTTCAAGAAAACTGCATTTGTTAAGAAATTCATATGCATATACCCCTCTTAACACCTATTTACATTTTTAATCAATCAAAGATGTTTACCACGCTCACTTAAAGCTTCTCTTCAGCATGAATTAACTAGGTTTCACCACACTGGATAAATTTGATCACATGTTAATCCAGGCAGCCTTATTAGAGGGTCCACTGACAGATAAATGGATCAAGAAAATGTGGTACATATGTATACCATGGAATATTCTTCAGCCATGAGAAAAAAGGGAATCCTGTTTACAACAGGATGCTGTTTACAACAACATGGATGGATCTTGAGGGCATTAAAATAAGACAGATGGAAAGACAAATACTGTATGATTTTACTTATATGTGGAATCTTTAAAAAAAAAAAACAAACCTGAACTCATAGATTCAGAGACCAGATAGGTGGTTGCCAGAGGAGTGCGATTTGGAGTGGATGAAATGGGTGAAGGGGCTCAAAACGTTCCAACTTCCAGTTATAAGAGATGTAAGTTCTGGGGATGTAATGTACAGCACAGTGAATATAGTTCACGATACAATATCGTATATTTGAAAATTGGTAAAAGAGAAGATCTTACAAGTTCTTACCTCGCAAGGAAAAAACAATTGTAACTCTGTGTGATGATGGATGTGAACTAAAATTTTTGGTGATAATCGTTTTGCAATATACACATATATCAATCATAATGTTGTACACCTAAAACTAGTAAATTATATGTCAATTATATCTCAAAAAGAAAACAATTTTATTAAGCTTATTTTATATTGAAAATCATTCATGATTTCCTCCAGAGACCCTGATATATAAATATATAAATCATATACACCTAGTTATATATGCAAGTATGTATGCACATATACATTGTATATAAGTGCATTGCATATATATGTACATTGTATATATAGTGTATATATAAATACATTGTATACATATGTATATGTATTGTATATATGCATATTATGTATATCTACATTATATATACTGTATACATCTGTATATATTATATTTGCACATAGTGTGTATATATTGCATATATGTACATGGTGTATGTATACATTATATGCATGTGCATTTTTTGTTTACATATAGGTATATAATTTCTTCATTTATAAAGCAGTCACGTTTGACTACAACAGACAGAAACATCTTTAGTTACTCCTAAATGGGCCGCTCACAGTATTGGTTCTACATATATACATGCGTAAGTTTGAGTCAAAAAAAGCAAGACGATGGCGTTCCAAGGTCAAGTGAGTTTGGTGAGTGTTGGATGAAAAATGTTAATCAGGTTTCTTTATGGCTGAAATTCCAAGTTATTGATATTCTAATGCTCACTGTGGGTTTCCAAAAATAGAATACAACATGCAGTGTCTCTCAAATTATTTGACCACAGAATGCTCTTTTTTCATGGGATCCTGTGGTACCATGTTTGGGAATGTGTCTGACTATGAGGAATGAGCGTATATTGTGGACTTTTCAAAAGAAGGTTTATGCCACAGTTGGTATGGATCACAAGGCAAATTCTGTTCCATCCAGCCCGGGGAGCTCAAGGAGCTCAATCTAATTAGAGGCCCAGCATGGATCCAAATATCACTATCCTCACTCACACCCAAAGAGACAGGTTTATTTATTTATTTATTTATTTTAAAGATTTGACAGAGAGAGACACAGCAAGAGAGGGAACACAAGCAGGGGGAGTGGGAGATGGAGAAGCAGACTCCCCCGCTGAGCAGGGAGCCCGATGCTGGGCTCGATCCCAGGACCCTGGGATCATGACCTAAGCCAAAGGCAGACGCTCAACGACTGAGCCACCCAGGTGCCCCAAGAGACAGGTTTATAAAACCAGAATGTCTCTTTTAATTTACAAAGAGAAATATAATTGTTGAGGGGACCTGATATGATTGTCCTTTGGCCAACAATTTCCCTGCTTATAGAAGGACAAACCAGGAAAATCCTAATCTTGGCAGATGTCCAGGTGACTGTGACTACGAAATTAGGCATGTCAGTTATTTAAAGATAATATGGCCATGAGGGGGTATATCTACCACCTGGACCAGGTAGGTCATGGCCTCAGAACACCATCCTACCCCCAGAACTGGTTTTTGTAATGTGTCTCTTTCTGTGCTTCTGATAATAACTAACCTCTGTCTGATGGGTAGTTACTTTCTATCGCTATGTTAAAACTTTCATCAGTTCAAGGCTCTCCGTGGAACTGAACTGTTTTGTTCAATCCTCTATCACCAGCATTCTCTTCCGTAATTAACTGACCAAAGTTTTGGAGCCTGGGGACCACCTGTCTCTTTAACTTGGTTTGGTGTAGATGTAGATATAAATATAGATAGATATACAGATGATATACATTATATCAATAGGTATGGGATTATATATATATGTGGTGGTATAAATGTAGATATAGGTGAATATTATACAAATAGATATGTATGTGGTGGTGTATTTATAGATATAAATAGATATATCCTTGTCTATACAGAGAGATAGTCAAGGGGACCTGATATGAGTGTGTTGTGACCAAACCATTATAGACAAGTTCCACGGAAATTCATATCCTGTCACTCTGAGGGCATTTCTGAGTACCTTCCTGGGCCTGCCACACAGTATCATCACCTCTGATGGTAATTACTAGATACTGTACTGTGGTTCTTAGGAAGAACTTCTCACTTCCCCCATTCGAGAATAAGAAGCTTCTGGAGTTTATGCCCCAGACCCACCTGGAGCCAATGACTGCCTGGTGCAGGAGGAGGAGAAGATGAGCTTCAAGACAGGACAGACTCCGAGTGCAGGTCATGCCTCAGAGCCCCTGAGGAGAGGATGAGATGGGGGGGAGGGAGTTCACCTAAAATCTCACCCCTGCTTTGCTTCTTGCCCTTCCCCAACCTGTTTTCCTTTACTCCCTTCCTGGTTTCTTCTGGAAGCCCTTCTTAATAAATCACTGGCACTTGAGGCCTTGGCTCAGGGTCTGCAGCTGGGAAAAATCCAATCTAGGAGACTGACTTTATAAGGTTGTTGGGAGGACAGATGAGAAATATGACGGCCTAGAACCGTGCCTGGCCCCAGAGAATTAGGTATTGTCCTGCAGGATGCAGCCCAAATGTTGAAACTGACTTTCTAAAAAAAACCTTTGTTGATGTAATGCATGCATGTGGTTGAAAGTCATTTCAGTAAGAGGGTTTGTGAAGAAACCACCCTCAGGATTACTCCCTACCCTCAGAATCCTCCTCCAAGGCAATCACATTGAACCATTCCCAGCTTCATTCGGGTCTTACTGGTTTATCTCCATGTTTCTGAATACTTCCCATTTCTATCTGTCTCTTGATTTATTAGCTGGATGTCTCATCTGCTCATCTTCTGCTATGGCATATGGGGGTTTAGCTCAGTTACAACATCTACGACCTTCTCCTCCCTTCTAAGGGAAGTGTAGTGCTCGTTTTAGTTACCTTTGTAACTTCAAATAGCACCTTTAAATCCCCATTTTTTTCAGTCCCCTATGGAGGGGTCTCTTGATTCCCCACTTAGCACTCTGCTTCTCACTTCCCCTCCTCCCTCCCAGCAAACTTTCACTTCCACGTTGTCAAGGTTTTTAGTAGCATTTCTGTTCTCATTAAATCTTGCATGCCTTATTTACAGGCTGTTTCAAAACTTGAAAGCCAGTAAACACTCTTAGCCTTAATGTGGCTACCTTAGTATTTCCTGCAAAGCCAAGAAGTATGTTGTGACCATATGCCCTTCTAGTCTGGATTTTAGTGCCACTCAAAGAAAATATTCAAATATACTCTCCTTTCGTCTTTCACCAAGTGCTCAAAATCATGCCACATCTCACTGCACAACTGGGTCATGTTGTCTGTTTCTTTTATTGTTTCTTATAAAACCATACCTTGTCCTTATATTGTTTGTTTGTCTTGCCTGAAGTATCTTATTACCCACCTTTTTTTACTGAGAAGAAATGTATACTTTCTTTAGGAAGTGGCTACCATCTTCCAGCTTATTTTTCTACAGCATTGAATCCGTTCCACCTTTCTTCTTGGAGCTCAGTGACTTCTGGTTCTGATTTGGAACAACCCCTTCATTTCTTGATCGTGGCTTTCCCAGACAGCTTTTGTTTTTGCTTAAGTTTCTAGCTTCCTTTCTTCCTTTCCTTTCTTTCTTCCAAGATCTCAAATATTTTGTCGCTTCAATGGAATCTTCCTTTTTTTTCTGGAGAGAGTTTACCTAAGCCTTGTCTTTATGCTGCAATCTAGACTCATTGCTTTCTAGAACTTCCAGACATGGGTGTAGTGGGGCTCACTGGTATTGCTGGCCTGTGTGTCACACACTGCTCCCTGGGTCCTAAATATTCCTCTTTCTTGGCTTACCACATTATTTTGCTGAAGTACCTTTCAATCTCCTAAGAAAAAGGTATAAAGATAGGATGTGTAAGTTTTGGCAAGTTCCAAAATGGGCCTTTCTTTGCTCTTGCTGTTGACAGAACGTTGAGCCAGCAATGGAACTCTTGGCTGGGAATCATCTTCTTTCAGAAATTTGAAGGCTCTGCTCCACTGATCTTAGCCATACACTTTTGCTAATGGGAGGTCTGATGCCAGTTTGACTTATGTTGCTTTGTAGATTTCCTCTTACTTGTCTCTCTGAAATCTTTTTAAGTTTTTCAAAAATCGTTATCTTTAGTGTTCTGCAATTCCATGGGGGAAAGGATCAGGATGTGGGCCTCTCTTCTTTCAGCTTGGTTGGAACACAGTTGGAAGCTGGAATGACTTCCTAAGGGCTTGGAAGAGTATTGAGAGCTCAGTGTATTAGGGTGAGATTGAGAACTGACTGGCTCTTTTAGGGTACATAAAAAGAGGACTTTACTTTGATGTGCCCACATCCACCTTGGAAACCCTAATTCTTTCCCAGACATGCTTTTCAATTTCTTTAGAGGAGAGCCTTCCCATGATTTTTCCTGAGAGTTTAGGTTGGCCTAGCTGTGGTGATGGTAGGAGATCAGCTGTCACCAAAGGGCCCCCTCGCAAATCCTGCTGGGAGTTCCAGTGACCCTGGCCACCTCTGAGTCCCCACCCTCCCTGATGCATCCTGGGAAGGTGCAGCTGCCTTTGGGACAGCTCATGACCAAATCCTTCCTTTTGCTTTGCTACGGGCGCTCCTTTGGTTTTCATCTTCCTTGTTTAACGGGGCATCTAAAAGCGAACATTATGTCTCACACTTAAATACTTGTTAAAATACTCCAACAAGAGTACTCCCAAAAATGTCTACAAAGGCAGTAATGGGTGGCAAATTTTCCTCAGATCTAAAAGAATGTGCTAAAGATACTGAAAGATTCCCAGGTGTCTGTTTTCCCTTTTTTTCCAGTGATTTTGTTTCTGTATTTCTTTGCTAGTGGAAGAACAGATTCATTTTTCAGAACATTCTTGAAGTTATGGAGAGATGGCAAAGCAAGCTGCTCTGATTGAAGGCCAAAGGAAGAGCCACCCCCTCTGGTCTGGGCTACTGGGAGCCCCAAGGGCAAGGGCTCCGGATCCCCTGGGGGGTGCTTTAGAGCGCAGATTTTGGCCTACTCTCTGGAATCTGCTTTTCTAACAAGCTTCCCAGGTGATTCTGTCCACAATTTGAGATAGGCTGCTAGAGTTGGCCAAAACAACCCATGTAAGAAAGAAGCTTGCGTGGTTCAGCACCAGCCGGTAAATTGTAGGGATTTTTAATTAGAAGAATTTTTTTCGGATTCTGAAAAACAAACAGAGGGTTCTAGAGGGGAGGGGGGTGGGGGAATGGGTTAGCCTGGTGATGGGTATTAAAGAGGGCACATTCTGTGTGGAGCACTGGGTGTTATGCACAAACAATGAATCATGGAACACTACATCAAAAACTAATGATGTAATGTATGGTGATTAACATAACAATAAAAAAGATGGAAAAAAAGAATTATTTTCTTTGTTTTCTCTTGATATCACAGCAGATACTGAGATCCCTGCCTTAAATTCAAAAGAAACAAACAACAGATTAAAAACACTGTTTTTCCCATCCACTTAGCGAAGCTTCTGTCCAGCGGTGCAGGCTGGAAACGCCCTTAATGAGGGAACCAAAGTGTTCCTGACCTGTGCACTTGCTTCTGCCATATTGGATGTGATTTTTCTGGAGCGCTGGGGGAGGGCAGATATCCAATTTACCAACTCAAGTTCCTCTGGTTGGGTTGTTCTAGATTCCATTCTTTTTGCTTCCCTTGGGGATTTTAGTGGGCAACAGAATTGAACAATAAATACAGCATTAGGGAAAAAAAGGCTACACCAGGAAGCATGGGTTTTCTTTTTGGTGGCCCGTCAGTACCTTGATTGGTAAGACTGAACAAATCTAGGAGTCGAGTCGTTCCCGATGAAGAACAAATCCATTTGGTTCCCAATGTGTAGATATAGAGAAACAGCTTTTATTATTTAGCAAATAATTGTAGTAAAATACACATGGCATAAAGTTTGCCATTTTAACCATTTTAAGGTGTACATTCTGTGGCATTAAGTACATTTCCGATGTCCAAACACCACCATTACCTACTTCTAGAACTTTTCATCATCCTCTCCAGAAACCTCATACCTGTCAGCTGTGACTCCCCATTCCCTACCCCCAGCCCCTGGCGACCACTAATGTGCTTTTTGTGTCTACAGATTCACCTATTCTGCACATTTCTTGTATATGGAATTATACAGTATATGGCCTTTGGCATCTGGCTTCTTGCACTTAGCATCACATGTTGCCCTTTTCTGTTTGTACTTGGTGCCCCCTGTCGCCCTAGGACCAGGCTTGCACCAGGGGATGGGGTTAAGGATGAGTTTGAATAGCCATTACCATGCTGCTCTTTTCAGGATTCCAGGCACTTTAATGCCTTTCCAGGCACTTTCAATGAGAAGCCCTCTCCCGGTTACTTCTCCTTGTCATGTGTGCTTAACCCTCTGTAAATGTATTTCTACGAGGCTCCTCCAGTTGCCGGACACGCCCAGAGGCGTGTAAGCATCAGCAATTGAGTAATACCTTGTACTCCTTCTCCGTCGGCTGTCAAACCCGAACCACCAGTTTGCCAAACGTGCCCACATTTGCCTGAGCCCCAGAAAGTCCAAGGAATTGCTGAAGTTGAGATCCCAGCTGGAGTGATTATATTGATGCGATGTTATACTTTGTGTTAACAAAAGTGAATTCTTCCTGTAGTACTTCAGTGCCATTTTGCTTTCTGTGGTCCTAAGATGTTTCAATTAGCTTGGAGGTATAAAACACATCTGTATATCTCCAGAATCTTTCCTGGACTTGCCCTTCAGATGCAGATATGCATGCTGCTTTCCCTTTTTCCATTCCCCAGCCTTGGAAGTAGTCTCATGTAAATCCCAGCCAATGTAATTCTGATACTTCTGGTTGTGTGGCTCTATTATGTGTGAGATTTCCTGAGGAAACCCTTCACAAAGACTCAAAAGAAGAAATTTTTTCTAATTTACAGTTGATATATATAAAACTGAACAAATGGAGAAATGGAGGTTCTTGGTTACTCCTTTGTCATATTAAATTATTTATTTGGGAGGTTTTGAGCCACTGGTTTTGCCATGGTGTTCTCTCTAGGAAATTCAGAGTTTGCTGGAATTTTGTTTTATGTTTCTTTTTTAAAATCATAAGTCAAAAAAAATGTTAAATGCCCTAATGTAACTTTCCATGCATCTCTTTTTCTTTCATAGCTACTGGTATTGTAGTTACATTTTACATTTACCACTGGTGTATATAGTGTATAGTAACCAGACAAAGAGGAAACAATCATAAAGGAATGTAATTACCAAGGAAGAAAGTAAAAGTCTTTAATCATGGGGCACCTGGGTGGCTCAGTCAGTTGAGCATCTGCCTTCAGCTCAGGTCATGATCCTGGGGTCCTGGAATCGGGGCCGACATCCAGCTCCCTGCTCAGAGGGAAGCCTGCTTCTCCCTCTCCCACTCCCCCTGTTTGTGTTCTTGCTTTGGCTCTGTGTCAAATAAATAAAATAAAATAAAATAAAATAAAATAAAATAAAATAAAATCTTAAAAAAAATCTTTAATTTTCCATGCATAGGGTCAGGGTTTCACCCCTAAAAACTTCATTTTATTCACATTCTCTATAGTTAAATGTCTTTGAAACTTCCTACCGTGTGTGTCTGTATCTCAGTACGCTTTATACAATGAGGCCTTTAGACGCTCCCTGCTTTACCCTTTCTTTTTTTTTTTACTTTTGTTTACGTATTGTTATGTACATGGCTTTGGTGTTCTTTAGACCAAAGTTACATTCTTGTATCACTCCCTGTTGCTTTTCTTTGCATCCAGGTCATACCTGGACATATTTTATCATCCACCATTTTTCACTTGCAGATGCCAAATTAGTGTATGTAACTCAAAGAGGTTTCATTTAGGTTAATTTAATGCTTTTCTAGGCAAGCTGCAGATTATGGGAAAGAAATAGCCAAACAATGTGAACACACCAACATAAAGGAACGAAGACGTATTTGGAACCGTGTCTCATTAGTAGGTTAGGGTCTGCTGCACGTACCCATTTGCCTGTATCTGTTTGCCAATATTCCCCAGTCTATTCCTGTTTCTAAATGCTGATTTAGATAAATGCTTTTCTAACCAAAATGAAACAGTATGGTATTTAAGTCAACCATGAAAATAAGCACTGACATGTGTGGTCCCCACCTGAAAGGAAGCAGGACAGGCTTGATTTGAATCAGGCAGGAGGCCAAATGCAATCAGATTCCCCAGATCTGTAAACTCCACCAAAAGGAGAGATCAAACCCCATTCCCCCAGGACCCTCCAGATTGCGGGAGATCCTGGGAGGTCAGAATTGAGCGGGGCTCCCAAATCTTCAATAAAATGTGATTTTGTACAATAGGAATGGACGGGTGACAAAACCAGGCCATTCTCTTAAAGTTCCAATACATGGGATGACTGGGTATTTTTTCTAGAGAGACTTAATTTCTTAAAGCATTTTTAGGTTTGCAGCAAAATGGAGCAGAAGCTTCAGAGAGTTTCCGTTGACTGGGTATTTTTGCGGCCCTGTCTCATACACACTCTGGAGTCCCAGAGCACCCTGGACTTCCATGTAAGGCAGGGCACGCACTGCACCAAGTACTTGAATAGACCTAGAATAATTCACCAACCCAGTGAGCACTTCCTGTCCGACATGGAAGCTCTACAAGAGACCTGAGAACACAGATTGGTATTTGGTGCCCCTGGGAGCTGTCAAGCTACACCGATACACGTGTGCCTGGCTTCGAACAAACCCAATTAAAAAATACTACTAATAATAAACCTGGTTATAAATTTAAAAATTGACTTAACACCAGAGGCTAATTGGGAGTGATCTTCACACCACTTTCAAAAGATAGGCTCTCCACCTTCTCTAAGGTCGAAAATCATTCAAACTTCCCAGATCCCCTGTTGCAGGCAGTCCATTCTCCACATTGTCCTTCAGAAATATCACCTGAGCCATGCTGTGTCATCTGGACTTTTCTCACATTCCAAATCGTAATATCCTCTCTTCCTTCCTTTCGCGGAATGACCCCCCCCCCAAACCCTCTCTGCTCTTGTTCCACAACCTCCATGGACACTGCCTTGGCCTCTCTAACCCAACAGGAAAACCCCTGTCCTGATTCCCTGGGTCCTTCTGGTCTACCATCAGCAGAACTCTTTAACAGTTACCCCCAGAATTGATTGTTTTTTATGAGTTAATCTTATCTCCAGAAATAAACTATGAACTACTTGAAGGAAGGATTGTCTCCTTAAATCCTATATATCATTCGGCACAGTACTAGTGTGTTGCTGATGTTCAATAAATTTAACAAAACGATTCTTAAATTTACAGAGTCACTGCTTGATTTTCTTACCAAGTTCTCTGGGTGTCCTCAATATATGGTTCAAGGTGCACATGCTTCTCAAGAACCTATTTGTTGTGTGAAGGCAGGTAATGCAATATTCCACTTTACAGAACCAGTAGATGTTTTCTAAAGGAGCATTTTTTTAAAGATTTTATTTATTTATTTGACAGAGAGAGAGAGAGATCATACAAGCAGGGGAATTGGAAGGCAGAGGGAGAAACAGGCTCTCTGCCGAGCAAGGAGTCTGATACAGGACTTGATCCCAGGATCCTGGGATCATGACCTGAGCTGAAGGCAGATGCTTGACTGACTGAGCCACCCAGGCATCCCTAAAGGAGCATTTTAAAAAAAAGGAACTAGTTTAATGTTACAAACAGCAGTTATTACTGTTGAAAACGTTGACTAATTCTAGGTAAGGGAGAAACAGGAAAACATTTCGGCCAAGGCCTACGGGTTCAACGTTGATCCTTATATTTTTTGGTAAGTTTGTTGGAAAGCTTTTAGACTGAGATTCGGGAGAGGAAGGAAGTGAACTTGTAACAGCAATTTTCTCTACATCCTTATTTGGCCCAACTAACAGTCTTCCTGCTGCAGAAATTGTCCAGTGGTAGATGGGCATGTGAGAACAAATTTATGAGATCACTCCCAATTAGCCTCTGGTGTTAAGTCAGTTTTTAAGAAGCTGGTCTTTTCAACTAACAAGGAAATCTTACAAAGATAATTTCATTCTCTCAGTTCCTGGCCTGTTTTTGAGGTAACATGTCTAGTTACCACTGTAGGGTTCACAGTAGCCTACTTGTACCCTTCCAGTTTGGAGGTGGATGGTGAGGGGGCCCTGTCTCTTTGATCAGCAGGCAAAATATTCAGACTCAGACTTTTGTCTCTGCAAAACCGAGAAGCATGTACCATGTTTAAGAAAAAAAAAAAAAAACAACCAAAAGTGTAGAAACTCGAAACTAACATGTCTAAGCAAATTGGCGCGGTCTGAAGTAGCAGGTGACGGAGACGCCATTGATGGGACTCTTGAGCAAAAGCAGACTGCAAACAATTTAGTTTCTGTTCTTAACTTCAGTTGGGCATGTGCCAAAAGAATTAAAGGGGTTGAACTTTTACACTCAAGAGGCAATCTTGAAAGCCTCAGTGTCTTTCCCAAGCCAGTGCGGCATGGTGGAGAGAGAGAGAGAGAGAGAGAGAGAGAGAGAGAGAGAGAGAGAAAGTAGGTAAACGTTACTCCGTTCCTGGCACAGCCCTGCCTGCCATCGCTCCATACCCTTGAAAGCCACGCCTGATGGGGGCCAGGCTGGGCCTCTCCAAATTTTAAAATCTCCCCCACGAAGCGCCTCTTTTCTCCCAGCGGCCCCCCACCCCGCAACCTCAGCACCGAAGAGATGAGGGCGGGAGAGCAAACTTTCTGAAGGACTGCCCTCTTGGCTCGCACAGAGCAAGTTGTCAGAGACCCCGCCAGATGTGGTCGTGTGTGTTTCAACTGCACGTTCCCTTTCTCTCCTTGTAGCTACCTCATCCCTGAACTCCCAGCTCCAGCAGCTCCAGCAGCTTCAGCAGCTCCAGCCGCCGCCGCCGCCGCCGCCGCCCGGGCCGCAGGCGCCCCCGCAGCCCCCGCAGCCGCAGCCCCAGCCCGCCCCGCCCCAGCAGCCGCCGCCTCCTGCCTCCCAGCAGCCGCCGGCTCCGCCAGCTCAGCCCCCGCAGCCTCAGCCCCACCCCCACCCCCAGAGCCAGAGCCAGAACCAGAACCAACCGTCTCCAACTCAGCAGAGTGCAAGCCCCCCTCAGAAACCCAGCCAGTCTCCGGGACATGGCCTTCCGTCGCCGCTCACGCCACCCAATCCTCTGCAGGTATGCTCCCCGCCCCGCCCCGCCCCGCGAGCACCGGGGACCTGCCCTAGGGGCTGGCGCCGTCCCCCCACCATCCCCCTTCCCTCCCCCCCCCCCCCCCCTCCCCGCGGCCCCGCACCGAGGCCCAGGGCCAGCAAAACTTAGCAGCCCGGGCTGCAGCACCTCATTCAAACTGATCTCTCAGACCTAGGGAGGAGGAAGCGAATAGCAGGCAGCTGGGGATGCATGTAAACGAAACAAATAGAGAAGCCCACTGATGTTGCCCTCCAATGGATAAATGTTTTCTGTTTCCTCCTGTGAGAGGCCAGCACTGGAAGTGCACTTGTAGCCTGTAATAATTCCATTTTATGATACTTTCTGAAGGCAGCAAAGATAGCATCCAATTAAAATTATTACTAGCACAGTTTTGTAGCCCCGTGGAGAACTGCATCTCCTGTCCATGAGGCATGGTGGTTATTTCTCTATATTATGAATACAACAGTGTCTTACCTTAAGTACTTTGTGCTCTTTTGTTTCTATTTTTCTAAAGACTCTCTGGGGTTAGGAGGGTAAAGAAATTCAGCCCCAGTCTGTGTCCCAGATTCCAACCATTCCAACCATGGACCAACAAGTACTCTAAAACGATGCACAGAGCCACAACAAATCCGCATCTTTATAAAATAATAAAGCTTCCGTACATTTACTTTATTACCTTGAGGCTGAGGGAATCAAAAAATAGATATTCAGGCTAATTATGAAAGCTGATCTTTACTCTCCCCTCACTCAGGAATACATAACTTTGAAGTTCAGAGAGCCATTCTTAACTTAGATGCCTTTAAAATAAATTAGCTTCAAAACATAATGACTGCCATGTCAACACCTCAGATCCAGAAATGAATAGCTCAGGTTTTGACTTACATAATGTTGGGTTCCTCAGTGAGATGACAGATGATTTAGTACAAAGTGAGCAGCCTAGGCACTCATTTCAAATGCCAGCTCAGCCCCCTCCGTGATCCTCGCTCGTGAGGCATGCGCAGCCCTCCCCTACCTGAGGGGGACAGTCGTAATGCATCCTTAGGTCCTCAACAGCAAAGTATGAGAGGTCACGCTAGAATGACACCCGGATAGGAAGACAAGTGGATTAGAGACTTAGTATTTTAAAACTCACTTTGTTGTCCCTTAACTTTGTTTCTGTGAACTTGGCCCAAAGTTTTCTTGGAAATGAAAGCATTTGAGTGAGATGAGTAATTGCGTTTTCCCTGGCACTTGGATCATGGCTACTTTCAACGTGAACGTTCTCTTGAGTCGGGTTTGAAGATGTATTTTTAAAAATCTTACCAGTGTGAGACAGCATAATACCTTTGACCTGGACTGACATGAACACACGCTATGAAAATCTTCAGTGTGCACTTGACATCTACAGAGAAAATAGGTACGATCAAACTTACAAGATGCAGGACAGCAGCCGTCCTAATGTTTTCAGCATTCGGAATTCAACTCTATTATTCCAAAGAATGAGTTTAATGCTTTTGAATGCTTTTAAATTAGACGGACCTGTACACCATCCGGTTAAACACTTCCTCTACCGGAGCCACCTAAACAGGTGAAATAAAGAAAAAACTTGTCCTGCTCTGAGGGATGAGGTTACTTAGCTCAGTCCTCAGTTGTCTATTTATAGAGTCTGGTGTTCCTGACAGTGGAGTGAAACTTTGAGCTCTGTGGATATCAGTCTTTTCTGAACACTGTCAACATCTTACAAATCTCTGTTGGCCAGTGAAAGCCAGGTATAGACAGCCCATTTGAATGGCTCTTGACAGGACTTGTGGATGAGGTGATCAGTCTGCCCCATGGAAATAAATTCTATTAGGAGAATTTCCAGAAGTTGTCCTAATGGTTTCCTATGAAAGTCCAGGGGATACATTTTGTGTGGTATTATTTTTGCAAGAAATGAAGGCTCGGAGCCACATTTCATTCCTTATAACCTTGAGAGAATAATTCTAATTTTTTGTTCTTGGGGTTTTAACTTAATACTCTAACTTCTGTGGATCTAATGGATGACCCCTGAAAGAATGATTCGGTAGAGCTTTTAAAAATGTTACCGAGTAGCTAGAGAACTAATTTTGAATAAATATATATCAGTAGGAATAAAAGGATTTTTTTTCCTTCACGATAGACATGTGTAAAATAAATGGAGAATTCCATGGTTTTGAAATACTGTTGTTGTTTTTTTTACACTAGTTGAAAGGTTTTTGAGTTTATGGAATATGAAATGTTTGAACTCTTTAAAAGGAACACTTTAAAAGGACCTGCAAAGATATTTAACTCTCAAAGGTAATGATCTTTATGAACCAGAATAAGGTGTTTTGTTTGAAGATTATTAAAGGGAACAAAGATCAACTAAATTCATATATGACAGTGTACATTCTATTTTACGATTCTTTATTTTCACGTGGGCTTTGTCCTTCTGCATGTTTCAGAATCTGCTTGAGAGAGTTAAGAACAATGCAACTTAGGTTGTCAGGGAAAACCAGTAATTCGGAAGGTTTAAAAAAGCAAACAACTTTGAAGGATAATAATTACTTCTACAGTGTGTAGAAGCTGTCGTAGCTTCAGAAAAAATAAATAAATAAAAGTGGCTTGTATGGGTCTCACTGGGTGAGGTCATTTCTCGAGATGAAAAAAAAAGATGAAGACCACTGGCAGGCCGTATGACTGAAATTCTCCAGATAGTTCTTGTCTGGTTTTTCTCTAAGACTGCAGTATAAGTTTTTCACCCTTTTACTCAAGTCCATGAAGTTGACTTCATTTACAAAAGCCAGTTGTTGCTTCAAGACAGATAGAAGTCTCGAGGATGATCACTTCAGAGAACTAATTTTGATTGCTCCGGGTTATAGGTGAGAGGTTGTCCAGCATGAGTACCAGAAGCTGGCCCCCGGAGGGCTGTCTTTAGAATCTTCACTGAGACTCAAGAGCTACCCACCCACAAATTCATTCTCAGGAGGGATGAGGAGAGAATTTATACTTCTCAGTATAAATAAGAAAAACAGACTTGGATTTACAAAACACATCGGTGGGTTGAATTTAATCTGCAGGTTCCAGGATAAATATCAATCCATACTTCGTACTTTTGCTCCAACCCACTGGCCACGGGCTGTGCCAGAATCTAAAACTAGAAATACAGAATGTGTTGGGTAGGAGCAGATCAGAAACATAAACAGAAGCAACTTTTGGGGGAGAAAACATAGGGTCTCATTCCTAGATAGAAAAAACAATGTTGAATTCTAATTTGAATATACAATTTTGATCTGGATAAAGACCCTAAAGAATATTGAAATACCTCCTTTCCCTGACCTTTGAGATGGCTTTTCTTGAGCCCATTCCTTGGGAGTTTTTATTTGCCCTAGGGAAATTATAAACATTGTATAAAAGCCCCGGGATGTGCATGTTCCTTCATCAGTGATCTGGGGATGAGCCGGACGTGGTTGGAGCCTAGTCACGGTGCCACAGGGCTTTGAGGTCTCATTCTCGTTCTGACTCTTCTTCCAAGTGACTAGCTGACCACTTCGGACGAGTCACTTTAGCTCTTTGGACTCCATTTTCTCATCTGTTAAATCTGTGGTCTAGATAATTCTTAAGATCCCTTTCAGGCCCACGAGTCTATGTAAATGTTGGTAGGCCTCTGTATTGGCCACTGAAAACTCGATGGTCCTCAAGATTCTCTGGGTATTCTTCAAGGTCAGGTTAATTTCTTCCCACTCAGCTGGTGGCAGAGGCAGAGTGGAAAGAGAGTGGGGACAAACATAAGTGAGGTAATGATAGCAGAAGCAGATTGTATCTTAGCCGGAGACTCCAAATTAAAGTCAAGTTTTTATCCTCAGAGAGTCACCGCTGTAAGCTCTGGTCCCAGATTGCTTTTCCACACCTGTGCATTAGAGAAGCTTAAGAAACCAAATGCTGCATTTAACCTTGGCCTTCCGCATGCCGTCTTGCATGGCAGGAGGCAGGATAATCATTTCCTTTTCTTGTTGTATTGCACATTTTAATAAATAACAGAGGGAGAGAGAGATCAGTGGAAGCAGTCCGGGGAGGGAAAGTTATCTGGGCTTGGATGAGGAGTGAGGGGCACGGTCACCTCCTCAGAGGTGAAGTTGCTCGAAAGATAGTGTAAAATTGTTCTCGACCGTGTGCATTTGCCAAGGTAAAGGTCTTGTTACCATTCAGGCAGCTGGCAGTAAAACCGTGTCCAAATTCCACCTCTGCTATGCAGAGGACCCAGCCTCCTGATCTTCTCGTAAGTTCCAAAGTGTGTTGAGTGATAGAGAGGATGGTACATCATCCCTTTTTAAGACAGAGAGCCCAACCCTTTGGGAAGCAGTTAGACAAAATATGAGTTTCATCCTTTTTAAAGCAAATGGTCTCCAACGGGGGGCTTCTTCCTATAGAAAGGCTCAGAATAACGCTCTATGTTAACTAACTGGAATTAAAATAAAATAAAAACTTAAAAAAAAAAAAGAAAAGAAAAGCTCAGTGCCCTGGGCCACCCTCTTCTTTCTCTAGCAGTTAGTCTTAATTTAGCATGGAATTAGTCAAAACTTTGTGGGTCTAAGTTTTTTCATCTCTAAGGAGGGGGGTAAAATTAAACACTTTCTCGAGCTCCATCTTCCACTTTATTTGCAGTTTTATGTTAAAACCTCTGAAACTGTGTTGGGCGACCCATGCAGGTGCAGGAGAAAAACAATCTTTTTTCTCTCCTTATCCCAGGTTCTCAGGCTGTGGCCCATAAATTAGACTAACAAAAGACAGACTAACAGGAGGAAAACAAATTGGAGTTTATTAACTTGGGCGTCACACATGGGAGCACTCAATGATGAGTAACTCAAAGGGGGTGGGTTTACATAGCATTTTAACAAAAGAATGATACATCGGTAGAGAAGTGACAAAGGAGACGGACTTGGAGCTTCTAGGGGTGGCAAATTGTGGGAGGGCAAATATGGGGAATTTTTTTTTTTTAAGATTTATCTATGTTAGAGAAAAAGAGAGAAAACGTGAGTGCGTGCACATGATGGGGAGGGGCAGACGGAGAGGGAGAGAGAGTCTTAAGCAGACTGCACTGAGCGTGGAGCCTGGAGCCCAACGCTGGACATGGGGCTCCATCTCCTGACCCTGAGATCATGACCTGAGCAGAAACCACGAGTCGGATGCTTCACCGACTACGTCACCCAGGCGCCCCGATACTGGGAATTTCACAGGAAGTAAAGGCTAATTTCGGCAAGATCTGTTATCGATTCCTTTCATGCTGAAAAGGGTTTCGAGTTGTTCCCAGACACCAACTGCTGTCCTTTTAGCACATCTATGTCCTGCTTTTGGCAAATAAGGGAATGTCAGAGAGCTTTTCTTATGTCTACTTTTTGATTGTCTTCAGTCAAAATAATCCTCATGCTGAAGTGACACCTTGTGGGGCGGCATATACTGCTACCCTTTGTAGTTATAGTCATGTAACCCCTTTCCGGCCTTGGTGATTCAAAGGGAGCTCAGACATCTCCTTGCCCACATGAGGCTGAATCACAGTGTAGAATTCTGTAGCCTGGACCAAGACTAAGGTGAGACAAGGGATGCACTTGGGTGCAAAACTCAAGGTGCCCCCCAAAGTGCAACTGTCAAGATAGATAATAGTTTTTTAAAGATTTTTAAAAATTTATTTATTTGAGAGAGAGAGAAGGTAGAGCGAGCAAGAGAGAACATGAGTGGGAGGGGAGGGGCAGAGGGAAAGGGAGAAGCATGCTTCCCGCTGAGCAGGGAGCCAGATGGGGGGCTCGATCCCAGGGGCTGAGATCATGATCTGAGCCAAAGGCAGTTGCTTAACCGACTGAGCCACCCAGGCGCCCTGATGATAATATTTTAATGCAGTATTTTTAAAAATCAAAATGAATGCCAAAATCCATGATGCACTGAATATCAAATTTTGGATATAAGATCAATAACAACCTTGAGTCATACCGGAGTCTGAGACAAGCGGAAAAGTCAGCAATACTGATTTTGTTGATCATGAATTTTTTTTTAAAGATTTTATTTATTTGTCAGAGAGAGAGAGAGAGCACAAGCAGGGGGAGCGGCAGGCAGAGGGAGAAGCAGACCCCCTACTGAGCAGGGAGCCCGATGCGAGACTCGATCCAGGGACTCCAGGATCATGACCTGAGCCGAAGGCAGTCGCTTAACCAACTGAGCCACCCAGGGCCCTGATCATGAATTTTTTGCATTCATTTTGATTTTTTAAAATATCACATTAGATGTTGTTCATCTTGATGACTGTGTTTTGGGGCAAGCAAATTTTGTGCCTGAGATGACTGCCTTGCTTCCCTCATCCTCAACCCCCACCGTTGGGGTACTAGCCGCGTAAATGATTTAGTTGGCAAATACCCTCCAAGGCCAGTGACATTTTGTCCGCTGTAAATTCCATCCAGGTCTTGGATCCCACTTTCCAGTTGAACTTGACAATTGCACCAAATTTTGCACAGTAGAAAGGCAAGTGTGTGTTGGAGAGTGGATCGGAGCAGAGGAATGTGGTGGAAATCCATCCTCACTAAACTGTGTATGCATGGGTCTAATAAACCAATCATTGATTGAATTGAAATGTTTTTAATTTGGTTGACATTTTTCACTGAACTGATTTATGGTTTTATGAAAACAAGTAAGTTTGGTGACATTGGACAAAGTATCACTGTGCAGGCACCATTCTCCCTGAGCAATTCAGGCTGTGAGGAGCTTTCAAAACCGGGAAGAGTCCATGCAGTGTGAGTAAGGCTTCCTCTTGGGCTTAAAGAACCAAAAGAAAATTCATTACTCTGGAGGAGAAAAATCCACCCAAACCCAGAGAATTATCATGGAGATTAAATATAACATACTGATGGAAATGCATTGTAGGCTATAAATACGTAAAGCAAATGTTGGTTATACTACTGTCCAGTAAGTTGAGGGTTTCATTCATCAGTCACTCTTTCAGGAAGAGGTTGGGTGGGAAACAGGAGTCCCTTTACCCAACCGTACTCAGCACTGAATAAAATAAACAAAGCATGTTTATCCGCATTCTCTGCAAGGGACAATTTTTCCTTTTATGAAAGAAAGAAAATCTCCTTAAAAAAAAAAAACCCTCAGTTCAACATTACTGACATTTCAAAGAATTTATTACAAGCATTTGAGATCCAGGAGGAACAACAAAGTTTATATTGCTTTGAGAGTGGCAGGGGGAAAATTAGTTTACCAAGAATATACTTATATAGTGCGGTGCTTCTTTGTCATTGTCTAAATTTACCATTTCTGGGTAGTTCTGTGTAGATTAGTCAAATCATGTAGAAAAGGGTTTAACAAAGCAGACAGCATGTTCACTGACTATGGAAGCTCACGTCAAGTAGCGATAGATAGCAAGGGTGCCAGACTCAAAGGGGGTGGAGAGATTATTGTTGCATTCGAACATGGCAAGTTATAACTTCCCCCAGAAAGCAGTCCACTCTGAGCATGACAATGGGCAGATCCGTGGCTTGTCTGCGGTGAGCTCAGCAATGAGACTAGAGCCACACACGACGTCCAGTTCCATCACCGTCTGTCGGATGGGGCTGATAAGCAAATCTCCAAGTCTATTCAGAATATTTCTGAAACTGTTTTGCCTCCATGTGCATAGATGCAGGTTTTAGTGGAAATTTGAGACACGCCAAATGTGCCGGCTGGCACTTCCCTCTGAGCAAAATACAGCCAGTATTTATGCTAACGTAACATGGTCTTCTTGGGGCTTGCATGATCAAGTATTATTCCTCCTATTTGAGCCTCAGTTCATTTCCCACAGGTTTGGGATACTTTTTCCACAGGCTTTTAAATTGACTTCCACAGTATAGACTTGGAAGTGAATGTTCTCCAGGTTGTAGAGAAAGCACTTCTATCATGATCTGCAAACATTTATCGAGCACCTGTGGTGTGCATGGTGGCCCCAGGGAAGGTTTGCAGAACAGACAACGTGGTGCCATAGAGAACATGGTTTTTAGAAGCAGACAGACTTGAACTTGAATGAATGCTGGCTCTGCTGGGCCCTTGGGGTCAGCCCATCCTTGGCCTCGATTTCCTCCTTGGCTGGAGGGATGATGTGAGGAGTAAATAAGATGACTTACATGAGAGTTTCTGATAGATAGCTGGTACTGAAAAAATACCAGTATCCTGCCTGCCTTCTTTCCTTTCTTGACTACTGATACTATCATCTGAGGGGGACAGGAGACAAAAAGACCCCTCAAAGTTGAACAAAAAGCAAATATTCATGGGAATATAAAAATGCATGTGTCCACAACAAAACCATGCACTGCACACCACAGCAAAACCCATCTAAGCTAACATGAGGCTAATAATCACACACAAGTTTTGCAGAGTCCAGTCGGAGAGGTGAGGAGGCTTTCTGAGAAGGGGAACATGGCAGAGGGAGGCTGGGGCACACAGAGCAAGGGCAAGCCTGCACAAAGGCCTTGGAGAAGGTAGGGAGCAGGAAGAAAGAACTGTAACCATATGCTTCTGTAATCTTAAATAATTCTCACTCAACCCACAGAACGTCAGATTCTCCACCAATGTTATTAAGATCCAAAAATTATTTTTTTCCTTCTAAATTCCCAAAGTTGTGGGTTTTAGTATGTGGGTGAACAGGAAGAATCTTGGTGATCCCGATTCTGCCACTCTCTGACCTTGGGCAAGTCGCCTGATCTCAAGGCCTCCGTTGTGTCACTTAGTATATGAAAAGTTTGTATTAGATGATCTTACAGCCCTTTCCAGGTCCACATTCTGTTTATGAAATAACACAAATAAGGTGGTTTGTATGGAAAGAAAGAACAATGTGTGTACCACACCATAACCCACAACAGGTATGCAATACTCAAGAAAGACTCCTGATAATATGTGGCCAATATTTTCAGTGTGTTTTAAAATTTACAAAGTGCGGGTGCCTGGGTGGCTCAGATGGTTAAGCATCTGCCTTCGGCTCAGGTCATGATCCCAGGCTCCTGGGATCGAGTCCCGCATCGGGCTCCCTGCTCCTTGGGAGCCTGCTTCTCCCTCTGCTTCTCTCTCTCTCTCTCTCCCTCTGTCTCTCATGAATGAATAAATAAAATCTTTAAAAAAATAAGTAATAAATAAAAAATTTACCTAGTGCATTTTACAGAGAGTATTTCATGCCTTGGTCTCCTGGAATAACCATTATCATTTATCGACTCTATCTATGTATCTTATACTTTCTGAGTACTTTGGCCTCTCATTTCCTCCTCACAAGAGCCTAGAAGAGGCAAAAATTATCTTCTGTTCAGATGCAGGGAAGCAGACTGTCAGAAAGCTGAAGGAACTTCCTCAACATTACTGTCAGACTTCAGAGCATCTCCATTTATATTTTACTGCCTCTGCGATTGTTCATTTGGGTTGTTGGTGAGTTATGTATTCTTACTCCCTTATTTGGTTGCCAGCATTTTCTAAGGCAAAATTTTCCAAAGTGTCTTCCACAAAACACCCAGGCCAAAGAAATTGCAGTGAAAACAGCTTTTATGGTAGGTAGGTAGATGACAGATGGATGGATGGATGGATGGATGGATGGATGTACGGACAGATAGATGATGGATAGATAGGTAGATAGATAGATAGATAGATAGATAGATAGATAGATAGATGGGAGGTTAAATGGATGAATGGATGGATAGAGAGAGAAAGAGGCAGGTACCACACACTGCATGCCACTCCTAGATATTTCTCAGTGAATAGTAAGACACCAAAAGCTAAAACACATCCTGCAGTAGAGGTCTAGTCAACATTATCTAACCAAGAAATTCTCAAACTTATGTAACCACTGAACCTTTTTTTTTTCACATAACACTAATTAATATCATGGAAAATCCCTCAGCAACTACTCTAAGGCTTCCTTCTCTAAATTATTGCAGCATCCACACAACTAAAATAATCTTGCATTTTTTTTACCTAGGACGTCATGCAAAAATCCACAGGCCAAATCCTGTGGACTGGACAGTAGAGAAAACAAAGTTTAGAGAAGTGGGGAAAGAAGGAAGAAAAAACTGAAAACCAAAGCAAGAGCAGGGAAAGCTGAAACCAAGGATGGTCCTTACAGTTGGCAATGAGAAAAACCAGTGGGTCAAAAAATTAAGGGAAGGTCTGCCTGCGCTGCCCCTCAAGGCAGCTGAGGTCTTGGAGAGCTTCTCCTTCAGCTGGGCTTACCCCCTTCCTCTTCTTCCCTGCCCATTATTGCTCCTGTTCACACAGCACTGTACCTGGAGTCGTGGCTCCCCATGCCAGGGCATGGAGAAGTGACAGCAGGGTACCCCTGGGCCCCATGCCCCCCGGCAGCCCCACAGAATCAACAGGACAGAGAGGGCATGCTCCCTCCTCACCATACCCGCATCTTCCTGCCTTTTGACTGAGGAGTTTCCAGTGGTCAGGACGTTTCCCCAATACCGTGACAACCGCCTTCTCAACCCGTGGGTGTTAAGAGTGGTTGGAATCCAAACCACAGGTCAAGTCAGTCTGCAATCTGTATGGCAAGCTGGGTGTCAGGCCTCTAGAGTCCCCGATGTCAAAACTCTCTGTCTGTGGGGCACTCTCTCTCAGTGGTAATGCTCCCATCCTGACTTTTTCCTTGCTTCCTATTTTAAAAAGAGAGAGGTAGTGCCTTGGAGACACTGGTGTTTTCCTTCTCTTTCATCCTTCTCTGTGGAGAACTAAATTGGGTATTCTGGCTTCAGTCCAGAGATAAGACAGAGAAAGGCGCCATGTTGAGAACAGCAGTTGCAGAGTTCCTTCTTACATGTGTAAAAGGAATCCACATGGCCAAGGTTCGGGTGCTCTTTAGAGTGGCTGTCCACTGGAAGGGCACTTCCCAGTCCTTGGCCACTCAGTGGGGATACCTGTGAGGACACAGACGAACGCAGTGGTGGGGGGAGCGCCCTGCATGTAGATGCCGACGGCTCTCTTCTGGAAACTAGTGGCTCTCATCTGAAAGCCCAGTTGGGCTCGGATCAATGCAACTTTCCAGCCTGACACATTTTGTCTGAACTGTTGTTTGACTGGGATCAGCCATCACTTAGTTTTCTACACCAGAAGAAATGGAACTGTCATAAAAGAGAAGTCAAGTCAGGGAACTCCTTCTTTTCTCAGCTGGGCTCCCTTTCCTCCCCGAGGCTGGCCAGTCTTTCCAGAGTTGAGCTCTCCGTCGCTGCATTGTGAGGTTATGAATGTGGCATTCAGAGAAGAAAGCAATGTTGAAGGGGTTCAGAGAGAAGATTTCAGAGAAAGCCTCTCACTTCCCCCCAAAGAAGCTCTCTTGAGTCTGGTTGTCTTTGGAAACTTGTATGTTGTAAATCAGAGGGAAAGTCATCTTGTGCCTCTGTCTGAGGTTCTAAAAATTAACATTCCTTAGAGTAATTACCACTTCCAGTATTCTGCACCCCATGGAAGGAATTTGACCAATCCAGAGCTAAAAAAGCCAATGGGCCTTGGAACCAACCTGGGTGAGGCAGAAAGTTATTAAAGGCAGAAACCAAAAATGGGGTATTTTCCAACCTCCCCCAGTGTAAATATCACCGTGAATACATCTTAAGCATCTTCAAGGCACAACTTGCATACCATTTTCATTGCTACTGAACTTCCTTAAGTGATAAAGGAGGTATCTTCATACCAGAAAGGCAGACCTCCATGTAATCAAATATTTTCTGGGCCACGGGGGCCCATTATCTCACTGCCTTGTCTGAACTCCCTCCTTCTTCTTGGCTCACCCAAGCCATGTCATCTCCAAACAGCTGTGGCCATGCCCACACTGTATTTTGTTCAACTCTTTGCTTTCCTTTTTAAGAGAAAATTTACATTCAGTGGCAGTGGTTCTCAGCATTAGCTGCATGTTGGGATCCTCTGTGGAGTTTTTTTCTTCAGTACCAACACCTGGGTGAACCCAAGTGGGGCAAAGCATGGACAACACCATTTTTAAAGAAGCCCAAGTGATTCCAACTTGGAGCCAGGGTTAAGGACAGCTACCGAGTGTCTTGTAAATAGGCTCCTAATTATTCATTTGTAAAAAAGCAAATTCCTACCTCTTATTTATACAAAATACTTTATACGTGACATGTCAGTTGCAGGAGTTGGTGCTAACTTTACTTCTATGATATAATAAAACTAGGTCGGGCGCCTGGGTGGCTCAGATGGTTAACCATCTGCCTTCGGCTCAGGTCATGATCCCAGGGTCCTGGGATCGAGTCCCACATCAGGCCCCCTGCTCAGCGGGGAGCCTGCTTCTCCCTCTGCCTCTCTCTCTCTCTCTGTCTCTTATGAATAAATAAATAAAATCTTTAAAAAATAATAATAATAAAACTAGGTCTTCATTTCTAAGAAAACTGAGCCAGTGTTACTTCGACCCTCCCCCTCCCCCAGATTCACAGCCCATCAGGAAATGAAAACAGCCATAAGTGTACTTTGTTATCCACTGGAGCCTCTCCCAGGCTCTGAAGTTGGGTTATTAGCCAATATTTGCAGAAAAACCTCACACCTTGTGATTCACCTCTGACACACAGAATAGGAGAAATAAATAATCTTTTAACACCCTTTTGTTCCAAACAAGAACAACTATCTGCTGCTGGTTGAGAGTTTATTAGATGCCCAGACTGCTGCTAGTTGGTGTCCCATCCAATCTATACCAGGGCTTCTCAGGCTTTTCTTTGCATATGAATTCCCCTAGGACCTTGATAAATGTAGACTTGGATTCAGTAGCTCTGGGGTAGAGGGCCCTCCCCAGATTCTGCATTTCTAACCAGCTCAGGTAAGGCGGATGTGCCTGGCCCTCCGCCCACATCTTGAGTAGCAAAGCGCAACGAACCTTAGATGTCCCACTAGCTCACTTCACAGGCGAGGAAGTTAGGAGTAAGGACCTCTAAGAAGCAAGATTCAAACCAAGGTCTCTCTGACATAAAACCTTGTCTACTGTGCTCATCTGCCTCTTTTTAGTCTTTTTTTTTTTCATTGTGGGATTTCCATCTGTTTAAAGAGATCTCATTTAAATCACATAATGATTTCTAACTTGCAGATGAAGCTGGAGGTAATTGCACAGTTTGAAGAAAGACTTCACCCTCCCCTCTCTGTTCTTTCTTGTAGCTCCAGATCTCAATTTCAATCTTATCATTGCTCACGAACCAGAAACTCTGAAGTTAGGGGTGAGGGTGCAGCCACACATTCTTCCCTTTATTTGGTAAATCTACTAGTTTTGTTGGAACCGTTTCTACCTAATTGAAACTCAAGTACAAAGAGATTGAAATGGTCTGTGACCACTGAGAAATCAGAGCTCAAAAGTCAGTGGGTCTCATTCCAATTTTTAGGCCCTAGATCGCCTGGCTATATGACTATGAAGATCACCGCTTCCTACATCCTCACCATCTGTTGTACAGCCATGGAATTGCACGTGAGACTGTCTGCTTCAGTGAGGGGTGAGGGAGTATTCTCCTACATCAGCATTTCAATACACTTTTTCAAGAGCAAAAGCCCCAAATCAATGTAAAATGGTAGCAAAATCATCCTCCAAATGAGGCCATGCAGAATCAGAACATAGTTCTTCTTCCCTGATGAAAGATCTGATAGTGTGGTTTGTGAAAGCTCTTTCCCCTCTTCATCAGGAGTGTGGGAGCTGGTTACAAAATGACATTCACATTAAACAGCTTCTCTCTAGTCACTTCTAAAAAGTGGCCATTTCTGCTAGAATAGAGAATTTGCTGTGTGACTATTGGGAGTGGTGCCATCATGGTGAAGCAATGTATTCTTCATAAAATGCAAGAGAAGTCTTCAAGAACATCCACACCTTCTAGGTTCTTAGCATGTCATTTTGGACATCCTGTAAG
Source organism: Callorhinus ursinus (assembly GCF_003265705.2). Lineage (NCBI taxonomy): Eukaryota > Metazoa > Chordata > Mammalia > Carnivora > Otariidae > Callorhinus > Callorhinus ursinus. The sequence continues at coordinate 1,189,246 of NW_027397135.1, forward strand.
TGGGCATGTAGACCCAGTAACCCAGGCAAATCCTCAACACTTGCCCAATGTCTGCCTCTACCAGGTTGGATAGACAGGTCTTACTGATTTGATGGCTTCAGGAAAAAATAATCTCATTATTAACATCTTCATCTTCAAAGAACAGAAGAAACCTAACATAACTTGTACAAATATCAGTCACTAGCCTCAGAATACACAAATGAATGCATGGATTGACCTAAAAGAAAACAAATCGGGGAAATAAGTTTTTAAGTCCTGCCAACCCAAGTCCGATATGTGGATGGACTTGTATTTGCACTAAAGGGTTAGACTATATGTGTGTTTTGTAGACTTTATTTTTTTTTAACAGTAAACACCTTTTTCACGTGACCAAAGATAGGAGGGAGGAAGATTTATTTGTCTTTCTGGCTTTGATCTTCTTCAGCTAGAACTCTAGCTCCTTGCCCTCCAGCATGGAGCCATCTGCTCTTGAAGCGATGCACGCGAGAAGCTTGCCCTGCTGGAAACACTCCTCCAGAAGACTGCTGATTTGGCCATTCTTTTTCCTTTCATCATATTTCTTCTGAATTTTGTTTGATTGGGGTTTTTTTGTTTGTTTGTTTCTTTGATTGTTTTTTGTTTTGTTTCTTTGATTGTTTTCCTAGGCAGTCAGTTTGGCCCCCTTCTTGCAGCCCAGGGACAGTGCATAGTGGGGCTCCTCCCACGGTCGGTGCAGGGCGCTGCCAGTGAGCCCACGAAACAGTTCTTCACTGGTGCAGACCAGTTTGTTGTTGGAAGCATTGTAGACAACATCAGTAACCCTTGTTTTGCACTTACAACCCTCAGAGTCCAGGGCAGGTCCCCAGTGTTCAGCCTCAAGGCACGGGACTTCTTCTGGCCTCCCTGAGAAAGCAGACTATGTGTATTTGAGTGGGGACCAATCTCTGTGTTGGCCGTGAGGCTTCCCAGCTCATACTTCCATTTCTCATGGTAGGGCTTTCTCTCATCCCCGGTCTTGTCCGGAGAGATGCCCATCGCTCTCCCGTGCTGGCTGCAAAAGAGCTATTATGTAGCCTTTCAATCTCCCTAATTACATGTATGTGTGCTCCATATTCGTGTGTATATATAGTTGCATTTATTTGATATATACATAGGCACATATTTATTTAAATTTTTTTAGGAACACCAACTCAGGGTTTCTGTGAAGTGTCCTCTTACAAGGTTATCCACGTAATCTGGGCAGATCAGCGGAGTGTGAGCGCAAGGGGAGAAATGACATTGTCCGGGGTCTTCCTTTCTTTCCTTCTCTGCCTGGGACGTTTTGGGGAGAATGACTAAGCACTGCCGGAGATTATGAATTTGCTTAAGTGTGAATGGCTGATTGCCGCGTGCGGCGCCGGCCCTCCCCGAAGGTGATTGACTGGGGCTGCAGGTCTTCACACTCGATGCCTGGATTTGACTCGGAAAGTCTGCCAAGTCTTTTACTCGGAAATTTATCTTAATTAGATCTGAAAGACCTGCCACAGCAGAATAGTCACACCGATTAAAATGAAAAACAGGAGAAATTACTGATCAAATTAATCATAATGTCGGGTTACAGCTGTAGGTCTGATGTAATTTGCCACTCCAGTGAGTTACATCGGCCCGGCCCGGGAAAGGGAGCTGGCTTTACGCTGATCCGTAACACCCGCCCGCTCCAGGCGCCCCGGTAGGAGGCTGATTCCATTCATTTTCCTGGCTGGCTTTGACCTCCCTACTGCAACGAGAAACAAATCAGGCACCAAACAAATGGAAGGTGGGGGGGGGGCGGTGAGTGGGGAGGTAAAGGAGAAATATTCTCTTATCCAAGTGATTGTACTGTTCCAAAATGGTGAGCTTTTAAAAGTTGGCTGGACAGGCTTGGGGCTTTGTAGCTTGTTGGGGGTTTTGCTTTTGCTTTTTCCACTTAACCTCATTTGAGTTTTACTTGTGGTGACCTGGCATTAATTAGATGCAGAGCGAGAATCAAAAGGTCAAAGGACAAAATCTTTGGCTCTAGGCAATGAGAAAAAAAAAAACCTTTAGAAAAATCTCCTTGCCAACATGGCCCTACAACTGGGGCATGGATTGAACTAATCTAAAGTGTCACAACAGAAGGGGAAGAAACCTCAGTTGTTAATGCTGATTGTCCCCCATGAGGATATGGTCCTGGAACTCTAATTTTTAAATAAACACCACTTGATACCATACCATGTGTTAGGGCGGGGTGGGGGGCAGGGGAGAGAAGTAGGTGAGTAGGTGGAGTGTACTAATTTTTTTAATAAAACAATTCAGAGTCCAGATTCTTTTCAACACAGAGCCTTGATTCATTCTGTGTTTACAAAACACCTCACCCTATTAACAATGCAAAGAAGGCGCCCTAAAGCACACCCCGGTCTAGGCTTCCCACTGGCTGTCCTCAGAAGTTGGAATTTAGGAGTAATGTAGGACTTCTCTCCAGCCAGTTCTGCTTTATCGGGGAGCTATAGACACCTCACTTGGGGAGAACCCTTTTGAAACAGAGGTGACAGGAAAGTACAGAAAAGGAAGCTTCCTTCCCAATCAGTGATGATCAGATGACTCTGGAGCGGCAAGTTCTTCCTCTTCAACCATATGATGGTGGCCCAAATCCCATCTGGTCATCCCTAGACCAGATGTTTATACCTTTTCATCCCCAGTGTGACAAGGCCCCCATCCTTTCTTCATCCCACCAGGAATAAGTTGGGTACATTTTGTAAACGAGGGAGCTAGGCAGTCACAGGAGATAAGATGACCTTGGCACTCAAGAGACTCTGCCTTCTGGACCTTTCTTTGGATTTGTATGAAAATATAGGTGGGACAACGTGCCCAGATTGGGGAAGGTTATAGTAACCACATTTTGCGTGGTTATTATATGGGCTTTGTATCTGGTTCATAACCAGAATTTTTTAAAGGAAATAATAAAAGAGAATAGAATATACAAGGGCATCATGTCACAGATAGTAAAGCTATATGTTTTTTCTTGAAGCTTCTGTTTAAATTATATGCATATAGATAGATAGATATAGTTACATATAGAGAGACATATATATGTAGAGAGAGAGAGAGGTTTGTCCATATACGTGTGTGTGTGTGTGTGTGTGTGTATTTTGTATGTCTGTATGTGTTGGGTTGAGTTGTCAAGTGTATTTCTTACCATGGAACAAGGTCAGAAGAATTTGAAGAACCCTACCCTGAAAAATCTAGCTCTTCAGGGAGGCCAAAGTGGGAATTCTTAAACATAGAATAGCTCAGGAAGAAGGTTTATCGGTATTCCAACATATTCAGTGTGACAATGGGCTCCTCAACACTGAACACCATCCCCAGCAGTCAAAAAGGACCTAAACAGTTCTGCCGCTCACCTCCCACCCTACCACATATACAGCATTGCAGGTAACTTCAACATTACGCTGCTGCCCCTGTGGTGGAAAACTCACATAAAATTCATAGTTTAACAAACCTACTGAATGAGAAATGAAGTAACATATTAAAAATGGACAAAGCAGTCCCAGGGAAAGTGAAGAGATCATTGGGTTCCTGGAACGTTTATCAAGGGGAAGACCCTGTCCCGAGGGCTACAAGGTGGGAGCCGCGTCCACAGGTTCGGGTCAGAAAACTCGTGGGCTGGAGAGCGCCACATCCAGAGTACCCAGAACCTCTCTTTGGTTCTCCTACCTAGTCTGACCCGGGGCAGAACTGGCATCGTCCTCCCTGACCTGGTCTTCCTAATTCTGTTTTGTCCCTGATCCGATCCACTCTGCAAACCACGGCTAAGCTAAGCTGCCTCAAAGAACACTTTGTTCCATCACCCTCATGCTTAAAAAAAGCCCTCTTTGGGCCTTCTTAGCCTGGGCACTCTGGCCCTCCCCTCCACTGTGTCTCCCACTGACCCCCCCGCCCCAGGTGCCCTGTGCAGTCCTCCTCCCTGGCTCTGCTGGGGCCCCGCCTATTGAGGCATGCCTGCTTTCCTCACCGCTGCTCTGTACTCCCTGCCTGGCTGTCCAGCCCTCAGTGAGTGCTCTTCTCTCTGACTCACACTTTCAGCACTTAGCACATACCCTCCGAGTCTTTTTATTTTCACCTATGGACAAGTTTGTTGTCTTACTTGAATTAAAAGCCCCTTAAGAACAGACACTACGTCTCACACCTCTGTACATCCCAGGACTGTCAATAGTTGTGATGATTTCTCATGTCACAGCTATTCATTGCACAGATACATAAGTAAGTGCCTATTATCTGACTGCCTTAAATTTACTTGCAAAATTACTCGATGAAGATAACAATTACCAATGAAAGAAATGTTACCCATTACTTTTATATTTAGAACAATGCCTGGCACATAATAAGGACTATGAAAACCTTAGATCTTTGTTTTGATTGTGATTTCTTTTTTTTTTAAGTTCATTTATTTATGTATTTAGTAATCTCTATACCCACATGGGGCTCGAATTCACAACCCCAAGTTCAAGAGTCACATGCTCTTCTGACTGAGCCAGCCAGGCACCGCTATGATTATTTCTTTGGAATGGTTTTAACACCGTTGTTCTTCGCACTGTCTTCTCAGTGGGCTTTGGAAAATGCAGAACTTCGTTTAGACTGCTTCAAATCCGCTTCTTTCCTTTGGCAGGAAATGTTCATCAAAGCAAGGACCACCATTTCTTATTTCATCTTCTGTACCCTTCCCCCTCTTCTCAACAACCCATGGCAGTTCTTGATATTCAGAATAAAATAGAAAGAGGAGCAGGCCTTCTTAATATTTTATAGATCTGATTGGTCTGTGAGTTAAATCGTATTTTCCAAAGCATAAAAGTATTATAAAACAGATAGATAGACCCAAGGAAGATGAAAGGGAATCTCCTACCAAGGGTGTACCTCAGGCCCCCACCATTGGATACCAGAGACTCTCACGTGACGTGCTCTGCTACCCCAAACCCCCCTGGTACAGAAACTCCCAGTAGAAAAATGATGATCCAGTTTAAACAATGAAAACACCGTTGAGCTTTTCATGCCAGGAACTGTGCTAGGTGTTTTGTATATGTTTTCCTACTTATGCCTTGCAATCATTTATAGTAGTAAGAAAACCAAGACTTGGAGAAGCCAGTAATTCACCAAAACTCCACAGCTTCTTAGAGGTGGGGCTGGGATTTGAGTCCAGAGTGTCTGGCTCCAACGTGGAGGATGTCACATGCTCTTTTAAATGGGATGGTCTCTGTGTATGCCTCTTGACCAGCATAATTGCTAATAGCACCCATTTCACACTCGGAACTGTCATGGTTTGGACAATAAATCATTCGGGCCCCTTCTCCCAAGCTATGCTCGCTATACCACCTCAGCATTTGTCCAAACTGCCTCCACCTGTTTTCACCTCATGGGTGAAATGGTTTAGCCAGAAAAGCTAAGGCATTTGGATGTCTTCTTAATTCAGTGAAAAGATGGAATTAGTCATTTTTAGAAATATGTTGTGTTCTTTCTACTTGGCAACTTAACTAATAATTTTTCAAGATGTGATCCTGTTTGAGACAAGAGAATCCTTGGATGAGGGCCATGAGGGCCATAGGAGATACCTTCTTTTCCCAAATGATTTCAAAAAACCTAAGTGGGATGGTTCTTGGATCCTGGCTGAGGTGACCAACACAATGCTAGCAGAATTGTAATTTAGAACAGAGAGCTTTACCAACCCCCCCAAAAGATGATGTTCAATGATGATAAGTGATGGATTAAGATGGTGTTCAACATATATTATAAGGAGAGGCAAAGAACTCAAACACACATACATGCATGCATGAAAATAGAACTCACGATTTTTTTTAAAGATTTTGTTTATTCAGAGAGAGAGAGCATGCACACACACATGGGGCAAAAGGCAGAAGGAGAGGGACAGAAAGAACCTCAAGCAACCTCCATGCTGAGCGTGGAGCCCAACTCAGGGCTCAATCTCACAACCCTGAGGTCATGACCTGAGCCGAAATCAAGAGTCAGACACTTAACTGACTGAGCCACTTAGGCACCCCAGAACTAATGATTTTTAAAATCAAGGTGAATGAGAGCCAGAAATGCAATGTTATTAAAAGGTTTGCAGGTAACATGGAGGGGAAGGGGTACAAGGTTTCCTTAACAAGAGTGGGGCTCCAGAGTACTGATTGCTCCAGCCTTTCTCCTTGTAGGTGGGCACTGAGGGTGCTTCAGAGAAGTCATGATTCCCAGATTGGCCACACATCAAAACCACATGGGGAGGTTTCTGCAGCAAATAAATCATAAGAAAGAGAGAGAGCTTGAGATGAAGGGCTAGGGGGTTGGACATGTAGATCAAAAGACACAGTAAAGAAGTTCATGTTGTGGACTTTATTTAGATTATAGTTCAAGCAAATGTAAAAAAGAAAAAGAACAACATTTATGAGACAGTTGGAAATATAACTGCTGATGGGATGTCTGATGATGTTCAGGGATTATTTTTAATAACTGCAGGTGTGATGTGGTATGTAGTTATATTTTTAAGAGTGTTTTCTGAAGATACATACTGAAATACAAATGAAATGGTAGGATGCCTGGATTTTCCTCAGATGATGTGGAAGGGAAGAAAATAATATTGGTGGAGGTTGTTGGGTAGGGTATGGATAAAAGAAGATTAGCCATGAGCTGATAAGTATTGAAGCTGGGTGATAGGTAGGTCCATGGGAGTTCATGATAGCATTGTGTCTTCTTTTACATGTATTTAAAATTTTCCATAAGAAAAAATAAAAAAAGTTTAACTGACTTGGAGATTCTTTAATAATATAGATTTATATTATTTAATATTTTAATATTAATAGTTAATATTATAGATTTAATAATATAGATTCCCCTCACCCAAGAACTACAAAATCAGATTCTCTGGGGTGAAGCCAGTGATTCTGATGATCAAGGAGTTTTGAAAAACTTCTGCCCTATAGAAGTGTAAACAATTTCTTAGATCAGGACAGGTTAGCCAAGGCTCAACGCAGTATACATATGAAAAATGGTTGATGGGTTGAGACACAGCATCTTAAGAAACTGAGGTTTTTCTCAAGTGAAAGACTGAAAAAGTGAAGACGGTTGTTAATAACTGATGAAATGTAAAGAATAGAAAGGGTACTAGGAAACTAAAAATAGAAAAGATCTTTCCAATTTTCAAAAAAAAATGGGAGGGCTTCCTCTTCAGTGGGGTAGATTAAATATGTACATTTATCTCTATACACCCTCTGGGAACCCCACTAAAATGATACTAAAGGAAATTTTTTTTTAATCATATAAATCCAAAAGGGCAAAGAGAAGTGGAGAAAAGACAACAGTGGACAAGCAATGTCAACCAAATTCTGGAGATGCAGGTGGAGGAGATAACCAGGCTGAGAAAGCTAAACACCAAGGTCCTGAAAGGGACACAGTGAGAAGCAAAGCAACCCTGGAGCCTCCAAAAGCTTTGGGGATTGCAGACGTCAGGTGCCATGGAAGATGAGGATGGCAGGGCATGTTGTTGAAAATAGGGGCAATGGTTAATGACTGCATAATGAACAGTTAGACCGTAAGCTGCCTCCCCAGTCCAAGCAGACAGGCAACTATCTCCCTAGCAGCTTTATGCAAGAGAAATTGAAATGAGAGACCCTCTAGACCTGGAGACGTAGGTCTGGCTGGCTATGTGCTGGAGAGAGCTCCTTACTGCTGACCAGGACATCAAGGGAAAGTCTCATCCTGAATGATAAAACCTGGCCTCACTGGGCCACTTACATCATACACAGGGGTTCGAGTATGCAGGCATCTCACTACCTCCCCACCTCAACCACCCCAGGTAATTGGTGGGTTCTTTTCTGGAGAAACCTAACTACTAATCAGAGAGAAAAGACTCAGTTGTCAATATTTGCAATCTCCAACATCACCAGGTCCCTGCTTTATTTTTATAGTGGAAAGACAACAAAAAATGACTAAATATTTGAGAAATGCCTTTGTCTGAAAACAGAAACTAAAACAAATGGGAGGGGGGAGACATTTGTTGGAAATAGAAGCAATAGAAGAAGGAGAACAATTTTATAAACATTTTAAAATTAATATTCTAGGGCGCCTGGTGGCTCAGTTGGTTAAGCGACTGCCTTCAGCTCAGGTCATGATCCTGGAGTCCTGGGATCGAGTCCCGCATCGGGCTCCCTGCTCAGCAATGAGTCTGCTTCTCCCTCGGACCCTCCCCCCTTCATGCTCTCTTTCTCTATCTCATTCTCTTTCTCAAATAAATAAATAAAATCTTTTAAAAAAATAATAAAAATAAATAAATAAAATTAATATTCTATAGGATATCCAAAGAGATCATGCATCCACAAGACACGTAATAGGTACAATACATAAGGACACTTAAAAAATAATTCAGGGTGAGGTGCCTGGGTGGCTCAGTCGTTAGGCGTCTGCCTTCAGCTCAGGTCATGATCCCAGGGTTGTGGGATCAAGCCCCGCGTCGGGCTCCCTGCTCAGTGGGGAGCCTGCTTCTCCCTCTCCCACTCCCTCTCACTGTGTTCGCTCTCTCGCTGTGTCTCTCTGTCAAATAAATAAAATCTTAAAAATAATAATAATAATTCAGGAGATAGATAATAGTTAAAATAGTTATAGCAGAAATAAAAATTTAATAGAAGGTTTAGAAAATAAAGAAAATCTCTCAGAATATAGACCAAAAAGACAAAAAAGATAACAAATTAGTAAAACAGGGAGAAAATACCAGATCAGTCTAGGAGATCCAACATCTAACCAACAGAATTACAGAATCCAAAGGGGAAAAAAAAAAAGACAGAGCAAGAGAGAGAGAAAATTACCAAAGAAATAATTGAGGAAAATTTCCCAGATTTGAAGGATGTTATCTCATTGAGAGTCACACTGAATAAATAACCTAATGAATGAAAACAAAACAAAACAGCTGAAGCATATCATTCTGAACATTTTCTGGAGGAGAATAGGTAAAATACAAGAAATCAAGAATTGGAATAACACTGGGTTTCCATAGCAATACTTGAAGCTGGAAGACAATGGAGCAAAGCCTTCAAAATTCTGAGGGAAAATGGTTTTCAACTTGTATTTAATATACTGCCAAGCAATCTATCAAACATAAGAGTAAACTAAAGATTCAGATGCAGAGTCTCTGGAAAAATTTTGTCTCAAATTCATCTGTCATGCATTCTTCATCAACTTAACTGGAAGTGTTCCACCAAGACAAGAGAGTAAACTGAAGAACAGGAAGATTGGAGCTTTACCATCAAAAGGGACAAAAAGGAACCCCTAGGCTGATAGTTACACAGCAGGCTTAGAAAGCAATCAGTTTCCACTGGGCCAGGACACGGAGGACTCTAGAAAGGCTGTCCCTGAGCAAGAGGCAGGGGAGAGGGAGGGAAGGGAGCAGAAGAGAAACCCAGAGAATACCTCGTATGATTGACTAAAGGAAAACAGTGTTCATCATTCTTGAGTTGAATTTGGAAAGAATTGTGAATAGAAAGAAAACTAAGCAAACAGAAAAGCAATGACTAACTTTGGTAAGAGCAAAAACTTTTACAAGGAAGGAAGGAAGGAAGTGTACTAACAGGGTCGGAGGCAAACAGAACTTCCCTAGTCCCCAAAAGAAATTCTGATTAAATCGCTAACTCTATTGTCAGAATGAAGGGACTCAGGAGGAGGGGAAATAGGGAGTGGGTTCAAGAGTGTTCAGTCCTCATCTTCCGCAGCAGAAGTCAATCGATAATGCCCCAAATTGGCAAATCAAGAAAAACAATTTAAGCTATTATTTAGAAATAGGAGGGGCAAATACCAAAAGGAACATCTAAAAGATTTTGGAGAACATGGAGAGTTTGGTTTAGGGGTAACGAGGCTTGAGTTTTACAAGTTCAGTGTATTTCAGTGTTTGACTTTCTACACCAAGACCTCGCGTGCTTATTGATCCCTCTGCCTGGACACTTTTCCCTTAGATATCCAGCTTGCTCCCTCACTTTATTCAGGTCTTGCCTTAAATTTTGCCTCATCAAGGAGTCCTTCCCTCACCATCTTATATAAAATTGCCCACATGGCACCACTGTTCCTTCATCATTCTTCGGAGGTCTTATTGCTACCTGACATGTCATGATTTGCTTGTCTCTTTTCTTCTTCCAACTAGAATGGAAATTTAATAATCACAGGGATTTTGTCCTGTTCACTGCTACAGCCCAGCAAGAGTTAAGTGCCCACACTGGTAGAACTAGGACCATAGGTGTAAACTCTAGAAAACAGAGCTTCCTAGGAGATGTACACACAGATGGGTGTGCTGTTGGGTGAGCCAGCAAGACATCTCTCCCAGAGAAGGGGTAACCACTTCAGTGGTTCTCTTATAGAGACGTTGGACCAGAAGAGCCTGGTGGTCCCATCCAATTCTGAGATTCTGTGATCAGCCCTGAGAACAGAACAAAAGAGAATGTTGTACTTCTGCATAAAAGCTGGGTATGAGAGGATGATGCTTTTATCACCAGCCAAACTAAACTTTGGGATGGGCAATGGAGGAAAGTTAAAATAGCTTCCTGGCAGTGCTTTAAACACAGGCTAAAGTCTTACTGCGTGGGCTTGCTTTAATGCACCTGTGGGTCTTATTTGCCTCTGTGTCCTGCAGGCCTCATTCAGAACCTAGAACCTGGGGCATCTTTCATGTGACTAGCTGAGTGCCGTGAAGTTCTCAGATTAGTTTGCTCCTTGAAAGGACTCTCATAAGGAAATGGATGTGGTTTTTTCTGGGTTTTCTTATGAGAGGATTGAGAAGGAAACTAAAGTAAATATCCAAAAGCATGTCAGGCGGTTATTAAGGATTTCCCCTGTTTGGTTTTAGAAAAGGAGGCACCATTTCATTGCTGTTTGGCTTCTCATTGGCCCCAAGTATTAAGCATGGCATGTGGAGAGAAACACCATCCAACTCAACAAGATACTCCTATATTTTTAAGCATTCTGTGGAATTCTTATAGAAAAATCTTTGATTAGAAAAGTTTACAGTTTGTAGGTTTCCCAACTCAAACTATAAACAGCCTTTGTGTTAAAAAATTTTTTATATGAAACATCTGCTCTCAGCCCTAATTTGTGCAAATAAGAAAATTGATGTATTCAGGTCTTCAGTGCTTAAATGATCACATTCCTGGACCAGAGAGACAGGGAGGGAGAAATTGGGAAAAAGTTGGGGGAATTAAGTCTTGTTTTATCTTTTGGACACCCGGTGCTTTCTGTAACAGCCGATCAGGGTGCTGTGTCAAAGGCACTGATGAGAGGTTTCCCAAAGTTAATTTTTCTCATAATACAATAACCAAATTTGTTTTAACACTTGAAAAGGCCCATCTATACTAAAAAGAATCAGTTGCTTAATCCTAAAATTAAAGGTTATTGCATGCAAGAGAAAATAATTACATGCTCAAAGTATGGAAAAAAGAAAACTTTTTTTAATATGTAGGTATTTGTATAATTAAAGACTAATCAAGCATGAAGGGCTGCTGACTAAACCAGAAAATGAGATTGTTGGCAAGCAATATTGTAATGTAAATGCCATTTTTGTTTAACTACTAAGAAGCTGGAGAAATGATATCCTGAACAGATTAAAAGCAAACAGCATTGATAATAAATATTTATCAGATTTCAAATGCAACACAGAGGATTTTTATATTTCACGTGCAAGATTGGCTCACGGGGAAGTTTTCAGGTAGTTTTCAAGAGACTAGTTAACGTCCTTATTTAGAATTGCATTTCCCGATAGGACTTTCCTCTGTGAGAGTACCTGTGAAATATGAGCCAAGGCAAAGTGTCCCTTTTGAGATCTACTGCCCTCAATGCCATGGTTTACTAGTTAAGATTTTGTTAATTAGGGGCGCCTGGGTGGCTCAGACAGTTAAGCATCTGCCTTCCGCTCAGGTCATGATCCCAGGGTCCTGGAATCGAGCCCCTCATTGGGCTCCCTGCTCAGCGGGGAGCCTGTTCCTCCTGCTGATGCTTTCTCATGCTCTCTCTATCAAATAAGTAAAAATTAAAAAAAAAAAAAGATTTTGTTAATTAGTATTAGTTACTTAGTATTAGCCAAAGACTTTCTCATGAATACACTGGTTGTATTATTCTTAGAGATGAGGGACAAGCCACGTGGGCACAGATGTTAACAAAATAGAAACGATTTCTGTAAACTCCAGGTACCTAATCTTTGAAGTCGCATAGAAACGTTTTGAGACTTTCTACAACTGTGAAATGTTACATGGCATGCTCGTTTGTCACAAGGATCAAATAAATAAAGGTGCTAAGGCACCTCTCAGGAAGTAGGACGTAATAGTCACTCAGCGAATCTGAGTTTTGCCCCCTCTCTCCCTCTCCTCTGCTGACTCAGTTCAACCTAACCATCCCCACCGTCTGTTCTCACAAAGACTGTGTTCCCTTTGGAGATACTGCCAAGACATCCGATTCTGCATTCTGAGTATGCACCTGAGAGCCTGACCAAATCTGTCCCCTCAGCATTCCTGAGATGCAAGAGTAGTCTGAAGGGTGGGGAGTCGGGGTTCTTCTCTTGGCCTGAAGAAACGCAGAAACGCAACAAGAAAGAGCATACCATAAAGAGGTCAAAGATTTTAATCTAATGAAGCCCTCACTGGAAAACTTGCTTTCCCCCATTTGTATGTGGTGATTTCCCAGTGTTCAACTGGGCTCGGCCTGATTTGTCTCATAAATCAAGACTTGCTGCATAAATGTAGGTGTGAGCTCTGAAAAGCAGACCTCTTGACCTCCTGATAAAAATATAAATTAATTAATCAAAAGCAGCTTTTAAAATTCAAGTGTTGTGCATAGCAAGTAGGCTGGTTTCCTTCCACCATAAAGCATCATTATAGATAAGTTTTCAGGAGAAGAGGCAAGACTGTTATTTTTTACCTTCAAAAACAGTAGAAAATTCACTTTTTGGTTTCTAAATTAGAATCTGTCAGTTTGACTGCCTCTGTTTCTTTTGGGTGTGCTGCATATGGTATGTGATCCAGAAAGTTGAAAGCTTGCAGACCTACTAAAATACATTTGGGGATTTCAAAAACAGATTATTGAGTGACAATATGATAGCCTTCAGGCTTGCTGCTAGAAATTTTTATTAAACTTATTTTCTCCCTAATGTGGTAGTAACATGTACCTTATTTTCTGAAGATTGCAGAACACATCATCAAATGACGGTTCAAAAAAACATTTTTAAGTTTATTCTCTCCCTTTTTATGTAACTTACTTGAGAGCCAGGAACAGCACAAAAAGATGTGTTTCTCTCACCACTTCTCCTCGCTCACACAGTTTGAAAGGGTCACTGTGAAATTGCCAGTTCTTGAGTCTGAAGAAAGAACATCCACAAATGTTTGAGCTCAGGTTTTAGAGAGGACCTGAGGTTATTTGCAGAAACGAGTGGGTCAGGCAGTGGGGAGGAGCCCACAGAAAGTGTCTCTGTCACAGAGACAGCGTGTCCTTCACCAGCTGCCGGTGGACAAAGCACCCGGCCATGCAGGACAGTTCTAGACTCCCTTTGGTTACCATCATCCCCTGGTGGCAGTGTCTGAGAATGTGTTTGTCCACTCAGCCTACATTTCTACAGCAGTCTTTGCCTCCCTTGTCTGCAAATGTGAGCTCCTGTTTTGGGGACCCCAAACAAAATTATAATCTGGGCTTCGTTGCTCAGAAAATACCCTCGACTAAAATACATCTTGAAGCTTCCAGTCCTGCCCCAAATTCAGAGAGCATACATTTAGCCAATGCCTTTTTTATTTTATTTTATTTTATTTTATTTTATTTTATTTTATTTTATTTTAGAGAGAGAGGGCATGAGCAAGGGAGGGTCCAAGGGAGAGGGAGAAGCAGGCTCCCCGTGGGGCTCGATCTCAGGACCCTGGGATCATGACCCAAGCCAAAGGCAGTCTACTTAACCAATTAAGCCAGCCAGGCACCCTTAGTCAATGCCTTTTTATTTCCTATTGAAATCTGTCAACTTCGAGGAGAAAAAAAGGAAGAGGGGAGAGGAGGAAATGAAAATGTTTATTTCAATACATGTAAGGGTTGAGTAGCCCAAGAAAGAACCTGCTGGGGTTGCCTTGGGAAGCCCCTTCTTTCTGGGCATGCCTTCTTTGAGGGAGAGCAAAACCAGAAGGATTCGTGGGGTACCAAGATTCACAGAGGGTTCTGTGGCAAGCTGACCCAGACCTTTATATCTGGGGAACTTTTTTTCAGGTTCCTTGTTAGATTTCTGATGCCATCTGAATCCTCTGAGTCATGCATTCATTTATTCAACAACTATGCCTTGAGCCTCTACAGATGTCAAGCGCTTTTCTTAGAGCTAGAGTAGGGATCCGGGGTGAATACAAATTAAAAAAAAATCAAACACTTAAATATATAGTATATTAAACATTGTTAGCTGCTATGAGAGAGTAATAAATGAGGTCAAAGGAAAGAAAGTGCTAGAGAGAGGGTTACTAACTGACATAGGGTGACCAGAAAAGGCATCTCTGTTGGAGCAGAGATCTGTTGGGAGAGAACCTGCCAACATATGGAGAGAATGGGCTCCAGGGGAGGGACCAGTGCAGAGCCCTGAGGTAGGTAGGGTGCTGGGCAGATTCCAGAAAGAGCAGAAAGGGCAGCAAGACTGCAGTCTTGAGCGAAGGGGAGTGGCCGCAGATGGGGCCATAAAAGAAACAAGGACCAGATGATCTTGGATCCTATAGGCCACTGCCAGGACTTCAGCAATCACCTTGAATGAAGCCCCACAGACCCTATGAGGAGAACAGACTGGGGGCTCAAGAGCAAAAATGGGGAGTCCAGTTAGGAGGCTACTGCACTGATTTCAACAGGGTGACAAGAGCTTGTACCAGGTTGGATGAGGTAGAGATGGTGAGAGGTAATCAGACCGCATGTAGTTTGAAGAAGAGCTGACAGGATTCACTAATGGGGACTGGGTTTGATGTGTAAGAAAAAGGAGGTCAAGGTGGCTCCAATGACTTTGACCTATGCACCTGGAGGCATGAAGCTTCCACTTGGGGAAGACTACGGGATGAACAGATTTGGGGACATGTTTCGTTTTTGGCATGTCAGTCTTGGGCAGGTTATGTTCAAGAGACTGCTAAATGTCTCGGAGGAAAGTTCAAGAAAGCAGATGGATCTCAAGTTCTGGAGAAAGGTCCATGTTAGAGATAAATTTGGGAGTTCATCGGTGTTCCACTGGTGTCTAAAGCTATAACCCTGAACCAGATCACCCAAAGAGTGGGCCCAGATAAAGAAGAGGTTCAAGCATTTCTGAACCAGGGCACCTGGGTGGCTCAGTCAGTTAAGTGTCTGCCTTCGGCTCAGGCCATGATCTCAGTGTCCTGGGATCAAGCCCTGCATTGGGCTCCCTGATCAGTGGGGAGTCTGCCTCTCCCTCTGCCTCTGCCCCCCACTCATGCTCGCTTGCTCACTCTCTCTCAAATAAATAAATAAATCTTAAAAAAAAAAAAAAAAAAGGATTCCTGAAGCACCTAACACCAGGAATTCCTGCAGAGGAAAAGAAATCAGCCGAGGAGACTAAGAAGAGGTCAGGGAGGAAGGAAGGGAGATGCACCAGAAACTGATGTAAATCAGTGCTTTGAGGAAGGAGTGATCAAGAGTGCCAACTAGTTTTGGCAGATCAAGTAAGAGGGGAGCCGAGAATGATCATTGGAAGCAGTGCCCTTCACAAGAGCTTCAGAGGAGTGGTGGTGAGGGATTGCAGGGATTCAAAGTAGATTCAAAAAAAGAACAGAAGGAGAAGAATGGGCGACATCAAGAACAGACAACTCTTCACAGGCACCTGCTCTGAAAGGAAGCTGACAGTTGCACTAGCTGGACGGGAGGGGGGGTCAAGATAGGTCTGTTTTTTAAAGATGAAAAGTGAAACATCTTGCTTATAGGCAGATGGTAGTGATCCAGTGGGGGGGGGGAGGGGGCGGATTTGATGAAACAAATCCGTTGCACTTAGAACATCAGGATAGCACAGGAAAATGTTGGGCATTCATCACCCCCAAAGAAATAACTTCCTCTTGATAGCTGGGTTTTCCCAGAAGAGCTAAGGGTTAAACCTTTTAGTGCCAGAACTATAAAACTTGGAAAATGTAAATCACTTAAAAGCATTTTACTCCCATCCCCTGCCTTCTTAAACAAAGGATCACCATAATAAAAATCTTCTATTTATATCATGCCTCGTGGTTTACAAAGTACTTTCAAAAACATTATCTCCTATTACCCACCAACATCTCAGCAAAGTGGGCATTTCAGAGATTTGACAGATTGGTGAGATGGACAGTCATAGGGGTGTGATTTGCCTGGTGTGGATGAAAGGGAACATAAGTGCAACTTCCTGATGATGTTGGATCATTATTGACAGTATAGATTATATACATTCTGGGAAAGCAAGACTCTTGTGCACTAAAGAGAACATCATGAAAGATGGGTGGGTGGACAGCAAGTGCTCTCAGAGACCCAGAAAGGAGCAGGCTGAAGAGTGGAATGTCTGAGAGGACTTCCTGAAGGTGGTGGAACTTGAGCAGGGCTCCAAAGTTCTAGTAGATTTTAGAAGGGCAGGAAAGGCCAGAGGAAGACAGAGTAAGCATGCTTCTGGATGTTTGCACTGGTAGTAGTTATTCATTTGGAGCAGATAGGTACCGCTACCTTGCTCAGTTGTGCCCTCTGTACTGGACTGGGTCATGGTGCCCAGATATGAAGTCAAACGTTATTGTGTATGTTTCCATGAGAGTGTTTTTGGATGAAATGTACATTTAAATCAGTAAGCTTTTAGTGAAGCAGAGTTCCTTCCATACTATGAGTGGGCCACATCCAATCAGTTGAAGGCCTGAAGAGAACAAAAGACTGACCTCCTCTGAGCAAGAGGGAATTCTGCAGCAGACAGCCTTCGGAATTGAGTTTCAACATCAGCTCTTCCCTGGGTCTCCAGCTTGCCAGCCCACCATGCCGATTTTGGACTCATCAGCCTCTATATTTGCATGAACCAATTCTGTAAAACAAATCTCTGTCTCTCTCTCTCTATAGATAGATAGATAGATAGATAGCTGAATAGATAGATAGATTGATAGATAGATAGATACACATACAGACACACACACATTCTTTTGGTTCCGTTTTTCTGGAGTGTACCCTCAAAGGAGAACCTGACCAATTCTGTCACTTTCTCATGGATTATGTGAAGATAGAAGGGGCACAGTTCTCCTCCGCAGAATACAGACCTGTGGGAGAATGGAAGAAGGCTTTCCCATAAAGTCAATAGGATCACGGACATTGCTGTATTTATCAGGACAAAAGAAGCCAAAGTCTGGCAAGTGGTTCTCATAGTGCAGTCTGGGAGTAGCCCAGATCCAGAGGGTTAGAAGCCCCATCTTTCACCCCTCGCTGCTCTACTCAGATGCAGTGCGTCTGTTATCTTTTTTCCCCTGTGGTTACCCTCTGTCATTTGACTCTACTGATAATTCTGCCCAGCACTCAAGCTAGGTGGATGATTGGTCAAACTAACCAGCTAGTCAGATTCAACCCGAGGCTCATTGCTATAGTGCAGGAGTTGGCAAACATTTTATGTAAAGGGCCAAATAGTAAATATTTTAGGCTTTGTGTGTTGAGAAAAAATTTAAGATACTCTTTATATGCTTATATAATAACAGAAGTAAACAAATTTCCACAAATTTCTTATGGTGAAATCCAAAATATAATAATAGTAACTGAGGAGAATTTTTAATACAGGCTGTTAATGAGAATAGAAATCTAGGGTTTTTTTTTTGAGGGAGGGTGTTATTAGAGCTCTCCAGAGAAACAGAACCAATAGTCTATGTGTTCCTATAATGTATATATGACTTATTAAAAGGAATCAGTTCATGTGCTTATGGAGGCTGGCAAATCCAAAATTTGCAGGGTGATGTCCCAGCTTGAGTCCAAAGGCCAACAGGCAAGAGAATTCCCTCTTACTCAGAGGAAGGGCAGCCTTTTGTTCTATTCAGGCCTTCAACGGATTGGAAGAGGCCCACCCACATTATGAGGGAAGTCGGCTTGATTCAAAGTCCACTGATTTAAATGTAAATCATCTAAAAACACCCTCACAGAAATATCTAGAATAATGTTTGACCAACTATCTGGGCACCCTGTGGCCTAATCAAGTTGACACATAAAGTTAGCCATCACAGGGGGATAATGTTTCGTTAATTGGAGTTCAAAATTAATGTTCCTCCTCGTCAAGACAATGGTAAGTATTCATCTGTAAAAACCATCCTTAGCTGGTGGGCCGAATTCAACCTAATTCAGTCTGTGAGCAGTAGTTTGCCAACACTTGCTATCAAATAATATTTTAATAATAATAATGACAGCAAAACCCCCCCCCTTTAAAAAGAAAGGTAATGAGAGTCGGTGTAGTGAATAATAGGAGAGGAGGCTGAAGTCTGACAGTTTGCGCTGGGAGCCCAACTTCTCACTAGGAGCTCAGGATCTTCCGACATGTTGCTTAGCCCTTCTGTGCTTCCAGTTTTCTCCTTTTTAAGATGCAAATAAAAGTATCGACCTCATTGGCTTCCTGTGGACATTAAATGTTGTTAGTTATCTGTAAAGTCCTTAGAAAAACTTTGCCTGATACAGAGCGAGCGGCACCCAAGCGCTAGACGTGATGCTGACGGTGGCCAGGCTCATGAAGGGAGAAGGAAGAGCATGAAGAAGATGGGAAATGAATCTTCATGATGCCAGGGCCCTGGATGGTTTCCACAGGCTGGGAGTGCAGCTCAAAAACTGGTTAACTTCTGAGTCTGGCCAACCTTACCAAATGTGGCAAGCCAAACGTGGGACTTCCTCTGGAATTCCAAACATCGAGAGTCATGGTCTTGTGTTGTAGTCCACTCAGCAAGATCATGAGTGGTTTTCTTTGCTCTGGAGACACTACAACCCAGGAGGAGTATGGGCTGGGGGAGAACTGGAGGACGGGGAGGGAGAAAGTTGGCACTTGCTCTCAGAGGTGATTCAGAACCCAGCACACAGGAGATGGAGACCTGCCTACCTAGTAGTCTTAGCAAACTGTGAATTTACTGGAGAAGCAATAATTTTACAAAGAGGTTGGGAATTGGTGTCCTTATTGAATAAAGAATAAGTTCCAGATTTATATTCATTGATTTCCTATCCAGTTTCTATGTTCATCACGTTGAATTTCTTCTTAGTATCCAAAAATGAAGCCACTGGAAAAGCAAATGTATCTATATGTCTGAGCCCCTAGAGTGCCACAACTTTGCAACGTAGCCAGCTTTTTCTAGATCTTAACCCTTAATTGTACTCATTCCAAAGAAAATTTAAAAAGAGAGAGAGAGAGAAAGAGAAAGAATAGATTCTGAAAAACAAAAAGATCTAGCCTTATTGCTTTGATGAAGATTTGCCACCCGTGACCCTTTAAATATTGAACTTGGACTATAAAAATATCACTTGTTATTGATCACATGGTTATTAAAGTCAGTCAAATGCTGAATTTATATGTCAAACACTTGTAATATTTCCTGTAAATATTAGGGCAAAGGGAAAAGATGATAATGCCACAGTGAAGAGTCACACCAGATTTGTTCAACTTTACATAACTGAGAAATAATAAAAGTGTCATCAAGAATTTCATTATATATGCCAAGCATTTGTCAAAACCTGCTGCACATCGTTTATGCATATGTACGTGCTGGTGGATAAGCCCAGAAAGCATGCACATGCGTGTCCTCTAGAGGAGAATGGATGGGGGAGCCATCTGTTTGCCTGTCCACCTACGCTGGGCCCATGCAGCACAACGTCTTGATAGCTGCTAGGATTTTGCACACAGACACATGTGGGTTTGCGTTCCTTGCACTTCCCAATCTGCTATGGGAGGCTGACCAGCTCTCTGGGTCTAGAGGAAAGCCTTAGAATTCAAGTCAACGAATACTAATTATGGGTTTAAAGCCTATTCTTAAATCCCCTCCGATTCTTGAAGTTCTGCCTCGTGATACTCAAGAATGCTTCTGGGGAGAGGTCAGCCTTGGTGATCCTGAGATCTCCTGTTTTACCCCAAGACAGCTTTCCATATAAGCAAATGCTTTCACACAGGTGACGGAAAGGAACCATTAGTCAACCACGGGGGTCTTCCCTGGGAGCCTTCGATTGGAGGCCCAGGGCAAGCCCATGAACAGAGCAGCATGTAGGCATTTCTAATGGCATTTTGATGTACATGCACAAAATTGATGTTGGAAAGATCATTGTAAAGTCCCAAACAGTGGAATATTGAGGACATTTTCAGGTGGCAGTCAGATTCTGGCTGGGTGAGCCCAGTATATTTTCTCATGTCACAGTTGATTAGGTTCACAGGGAAGTGGAAAGAGTAAAAAATTCTCTTATTACTGCAGCAATGCCGTCTCAGCCTCTTTTCCCTTTGAATGCAACATTAGTTTTTGTCCAGAAGTCTAACTGCTTTCTACAGTTTGGGGAATTGTAAAGCAGAAACAATTTTCCCAGCCAGGCTGACCTTCACAGTAATGAGAAATGACTGGAATTTCTCTCTATTTCTCTAACATTTGGGTAGGTTTTGGAAGGGGGGGCAGAAAGAATATGCTTGTTTTACCTGATACTATGTTGTGGGCGTCCATTTGGTACTTTGAGCCTAATTTTTTTCCATTCAGGGGATTACATGGGCTGTTGCACCATATGACCCGGCAGCCAGACCACAAGTGTATTGAGAAACGACAGTAATGCACTTCAAATCTTTTGTCATCACAACAGAGATGGTACTCTGTTTCAGCCATTAAATGAATAAATATGTTTCTCCTGGGGATGGCTATTTTCATTTACTCTCCAGCCCTTACTCAGGTGATGAGCACTAGGGCTGGCAAATTCAACCTTCATTTGGGCCGTGCCCCCGAGTCTCTGGTGCCCTTGGAGTGCCCCCAGCCTCCGGACCTTCCAGGGGGCCTTCCCTGCTGAGCCAGCTGAGCAGCACTCCTTTCTGGTGACTTCTTCCTGGTCTCTTGTGCACAACTGCCCTTGTCTTTTGCCGGGATGGCAGAATCAGTGAGCTCCCTGGCTTAGGCTGATGCTTCCTCCTTGATTTTTAAAAAAATATTTAATTTTCCCATTTACCTGACGAAGTATGAAAACTCTGTGGGAGGGAAGGCAGAAGGTAAAATTTAACACAGCCCCCCACCGCCACCCCCCACCCCCCAGGAGAAGTCATTAGCCCTAAAGGAAGACCAATCCCAAGAGACATACCCTGGGCGGTCCTTTGTCTAACTGTTCAGATCAGCATTCATGCCCAGGCGACACTTTGACAGAGTCGTTTATTGGGAAGGAGTTTGTTCTATCGCTCCTGTCCCTCCACCTCAAGCTCTATCCCAGCCCCTTTTCAAGTAAGCAGTAGATACTGTCTGAATTTGTTCCAGTCCTACTCTGCCGCTCACTAGCTGTGTGACCCTGGGCGAGCTGCTTAAATTCTTTGAACTTGTTTCCTCATCTGTAAAATGGGGCTCTCATAGTAGCTACCTGTCCAGGCTTTTTTGTTTGAAGAGGAAAAAAGAAACGACTTAGCATGGCACCTGCTGTGTGCCCTCGGTAAACTGCAGCTTATATTATGTTTAACTCCAATAAATTTGCAAATATATTGCAAATTGGAGATTATTTTGCCTTACGGTATCAGAGGAGACTCCACTATTAATCCATTCAATGGTAGGTGCTACCGGATGCCCACCTCAGGAGGCAAACAAAGAGATATGGTTTGATCCTGACACTTACTTGCTTTTTTTCTGGACTGCAGTACTGCCTGAAACTTGCATGAGCTCTAACAGCGAGGGCTAAAACTCTGAGTCAAAGTAAACAGACGAACTAAGTGTTGGCAGAGTGGCTGGCAGAGGGGGGACCCCCACAGGAGGGGGAGCAAAGCCTGGAGCATTGGGGCCAGCGAGCTGTGGGTGGTGGAGGTTGCCTGATCTCGCGGTGTCTGCATGAGCATTGAAAATGTTTGCTCTGCCACCAACTCGGTCTTGAGCTTTCTGCTGAAGGGGACTTGGTCTCTCCTGGGTCCTGTGCCTGAGTGCCACTCTCATACATGCTCATTTCACAGATTAGGAAAAGTAAGACCCAAAGCATTTAAGAAACAATCCTAAGGGCCACATATGCACAATAAGTAAATCATGTCTAAGGACTCCTCCACCTCTGAATTTATGATCCACTTGACTATTTTTTGTTTAAAATAACCACAATCAGGTGCCTGGGTGACTCAGTTGGTTAAGGGACTGCCTTCGGCTCAGGTCATGATCCTGGAGTCCCAGGATCAAGTCCCGCATGGGGCTCCCTGGCCCAGTGGGGAGTCTGCTTCTCCCTCTGACCCTCCTCTCTCTCTCTCTCTCTCTCTCTCTCATTCTCCCTCTTTCAAACAAATAAATAAATCTTTAAAAAAATAAATAAAAGAAAATAACCACAATCATACAACTATAGCCTCCACCTCCTACCATAGATGCACACAACTTAAATGGACACTTAAAACATGATCATCCATAGTGGACATAACTTTATCATTTATTTTTAGCATTCTTTCAAATCTTATGTTATTAGTATTTTAGTATATTTTAGTATTGGTATCACTTAATATTCATTTAATATGTTTATATGTACAAATACTAGTATATTTAATATTTATTTAATACATTATATATACATGTATACTTAATTATAATACATATAAATATAGTACTTAATATATATAAATATGTATATAAATAAATATATAACTTTATTAACAAATTAAAATATTTGCCATACTTAGACTAATTCAAGGATTCCCTTCCTTGGCCCACATCTCTAAGACTCACGGAGTCAGTATGCATTGCCGGCTTTGTGGGAGGCAAATTCAAACTAGAATTTCATTTACTGGCTCTAATTTGTGGTTCAAATGTCAGTAACCAGCTCCCTGCTCCTGCCTCGCTGCATCAGGCTTGAGGCAAAAGGATTCAAATATACTTGTGTTGCCAAGTAGGCCCACAGCTTCAAGACCTGAAAAATATGGATATGATCCCAGTAATTCCCCAAAGAGTCAGAGGTAGACTGGGGAGGAGGGCTTGGTAGAAAGGTGGAGACTTGTAAAAAAGCAAGCAAAGACACAAAAACCTTATTAGCATATAACATGGGTTAATTTTTTAATAACCTGCATTAAAGCCACGAAAGGTAAGAGCCTTCAAGAAGAGATGGTTTAGAATAAGGGACTTTGCCTTCTCCTCACGCTTTTCCTCCTCTCTCTTTGCTTGGAGCCAAATCTTTTGGCCAAATTTCTGCCCGCAATACATCCCTCAAGGAGTCTGTGTCCCTCAAGATATTTTGTGCCACTAGTTGGTCCACTGATATAAGTGAGCCCATGTAGCCCACCACTGACATAGGCTTGCTGGCATCTCGCCACTACCCTGGACAACAATCCACCTCTCATAATGATGAGGACGTGCTGGCGTGCTTGGGTGGCTTGGTCAGTTAAGCGTCTGCCTTCAGCTGGGGTCATGATCCCAGGGTCCTGGGATTGAGCCCTGCATCAGGCTCTCTGCTCAGCGGGGAGCCTGCTTCTCCCTCTCCCTCTGCACCTCCCCCCTGCTTGTGTGCACTCTCTCTTTCAAATAAATAAAAAAAAAAAAAAGATGAGAAAGTGTTTGGAGAGGCAGTCTCTGTCCCAGGAACTTAGGCAAGCAAAAACAGGGGTTTATGGGTACAGAACTGTGTTCTCTTTCTCAGATTCATCCTCTTTTCTCCATCCTCACTGCCACCATCCTGGTACCTGTCACCCACTTCCGGCCAGCCTCATTGCAGCTCCTTTCCTCAAGTTCCAATCCTCCTGACGTAGCGGTTGAGGAACATATGTTCATAGTTTCTTGTCTCTCTTTTGCATGACCCATCACTCAATGCTCTTCAGGAAAAATTCTACCCACAATCTCTAATCCCGCAGTGGAGCCAGACAGCTCACAAGCTCTGCTGCTTCCCACCATGCTTATTAGTGTTCTCCATTTAAAAAACAAACAAACAAACTTATTTAAACAAAAAGAAATCCAGGGCCAGTTTCCCTCCTGGTTCTCCCAATCTGCCTTCCCTCCATATCAACCAATGCCAGCTCCCCTGGTTTTCAGAGGCAACTGTTCACTTGGGTCAGTGTGTGCGAGGATATTCCTTCTCAAAATGAAAGCCCTTGTCATTTTGAGGTAAAATGCCCTTCCAGACAGAGCTGTATGAATTTCTGAAAGAGGGTATTTATAGAACCTCAAATAGATGAATCGTTTTCTTTCAAGCAGGGAAATGTATTTTACTCTTCTTGCTTCAACTGGGATTGAGCCCATTCATTTTACTTTTTTATGCGCTCCTGTTTTATTTAGAAATGATCTATTCATCCCAACCCAATTGAAGAAATATAGATAACAGGGGAAAAAATTGTCATATTATTCACATGAGGAGTATAGATGTTCCCACTGAATATGTTCATAGCTCCATTTAATTTGAGCTGTATAAACCTGGCCTACAAAATTCTTTTATTTGTAACACTCGAAGAAGGCAGCCTAATCCCCAGAGTGAGTGAGACCCAGATTCTTTTTTTTTTTTAAGATTTTTATTTATTTGACAGAGAGCAAGAGAGGGAACACAAGCAGGGGGAGTGAGAGAGGGAGAAGCAGGCTTCCCACTGAGCAGGGAGCCCGATGCGGAACTCGAACCCAGGACCCTGGGATCATGACCTGAACCAAAGGCAGACGCTTAATGACTGAGCCACCCAGGTGCCCTGAGAGCCAGATTCTAATTGCAGCTGCTCCCATGACCCTTGGACAAGTTATTGAGGTTCAAAGATAATAGAATCTATTTTTCCAGGTATCGAGGGAGTCAATGAGATGTTAAGCATCTGACACATATGATTGTGATGTGGTAAATATTATCATTTGTATAAAGTCATATTTTGCACGGGTCTTTTTTGCAGCTCTAGAACCATCCACATATGCCGATCTGCTCACCTAAAGGAGAGGACGCTATTTCACACCTTTGTTCTCAATCCAGCACCTCTTGTATTGCAAATTGCAGGAGACTTAGACTATCATAAAATAAGAACATTGTCAGTGTGAGCATGCTCGATGCTGGCAAAAAAAGAATCGCTTTGTATAAGTCAAGTTCTTTTTTATGTCACTCTATTTTTATCCTCGTCTGAGCATTTACCTGCTTCCGTGATCACTCTCTGTATAGAGGCAAAGCCATGAAAAATTGCCCAAGGCGCAGCCTCCTGCCTTTTTGCTCCTAGAAGTTCTCCTTTCTTGGGCCCCCTTCACTGGGATATTTAGTAAATGTCTTTGGAAAGACAGATTTCACAAGAGACTCCAAGATCCTGCTTCTTGGCGCCATGTCTACCAGAAATTCTGCTCCTCCCCAGACCACTGGTTTTGGCAGGGGTCTCTGGTAGAAGCACCACCCAACAATCAGGGGGAGGGTAGGCTCAGGGCTCTTCAGTTACCTCATCCCCCAGATGAGGTGGAGACTGACCCATGGGGGAGCCCATGGCAAGTGCGTCACGTATCACAGACGTGTCGGCCCTCCTGCCTCCTGTGTCTTCCCATTCTTATAGCCTTGGCAGGCTCTTTCTCTTCCTGAGACACAGAAGTTTCACCTTGAGCCACCTCTCCCCAAGCCATCCAAAGCTACTCCCAGGAGAAGCCCAGGAAGGTCTTTTGTTATGGGCTGTAACAGACTGATTTGTATGTAGTCAATGTTTCCCTCCCTCGGGATATTTTCATGATGTGGGGGACCATGCCCCTATTCCAATTTAAACAGAAAAGCGACCTAATTATGAAATGGATTCTCATAATCAGTTGATTAGATTCTTGATTTCCACTTCTTAACCCAGCCTGTGTCTTGTGTAAAGTTATACAAACTCTCTTAGAACCTGTTTATATCTTTAGAAATCTCTTGAGCTAATAGCTATGCCAACCCAGATGGAGTGTAAGAAAAAACAATTTTTCAGGGTAACACCTCTTTTATTGGAAATTCCTCTATCCAACAACTTGACTCTTTGAAACAGTTGAGAACCAAGAGACAAGCAGAAAATAATAATAATATAAAAATTGTGAGCTCTCTGTCAGAATATCCATGCAAATCATTTAGAGGAGAGGGAAGATAAGCTCTCACCCAGATCCAGCCACATGGCCTTTCTGGTTGCCAAAGTCACAGCAGGTTATAAAACAACATATAAGAAGGGGTAGAGTTGGGGCACCTGAGTGGCTCAGTTGGTTAAGCGTCTGCCTTCGGCTCAGGTCATGATCTCAGGGTCCTGGGATCGAGCCCCGCATCGGGCTCCCTGCTCAGCAGGAAGCCTGCTTCTCCCTCTGCCTCTTCTTCTATTCCTGCCCCCTCTTCATGCTCTCTCTCTCTCAAATAAATAAATAAAATCTAAAAAAAAAAGGGGGGGGTAGACTTGCTTTTAGAAAGAGGCCCAGTGATAGCTGAGAAAAACAGTACAATTAGGAGAGGAAGATCCAGAAACATACAACTCAGAAAGAACAGCCCTGTGGGCCTGTGTAGGATGGAAGCCCAGCTACAGATCCCAGGCAGAGGACACACAGCGCTGCACCTAGGAATTCCCCAGACACACAGATATACAGTCCTTATGGGACGGAGACAAAAAGTTCAGGACCAAATTGTGTTCTGTTGGGAGGCTGGGAAGAGCAGAGCAGTGCCCAGACTGGAAGAACAGCACCTTGCCAATCTCAGGGGAAGAACTGAAGTCAGAGAGAACGTGGTCATGACCCTGTTAGCAGAGCTTGGAGTTGGGCACGAAATCGGAGTGGCTCTAAGTATACAGTTGTTCTTCGAGCCTGGAGTTTGCCAAACCGAGAGCCTTAAGCTCCCAGAGAGGACGGGACCGGGGGCAGACAACCAGGCAGGGCACACTACACTAATTGATTTTCAGAATGATGCCTGGAGGTCATCAGAAAAGAGAAACTCCATTAAGCTTAGCAAGGCACAAAAAATTTATTGGTATGACAAAGTATGGATTACATACAATGCAGTAACAAAAAGTGAAGAAAAGATTACCTTCCCCCCCAGAAGTACCCATATTATGCTCTTATTATTGTTAATATTTGCATCACCAGAGAGATGTACAGGACAGACTTCCAAATGTTGGCATTGTTATCTCTGAGATTGGGGTAGTTTTAATTTAGGTGTTATTTGCTGGTCTCTATTTCACAATTTTCCATGACAAACAGGTTCCTGGAACATAATAAAGGTGATCAAGGGTAAAAAGAAGGTAGAGACATTGGCAATGCATTTTTTAATATTTCCATGTACAAGATTAAAATGGTTTTTAAAAACCTTCAGTCTAAACTCCTGGTGATGGGGCGCCTGGGTAGCTCAGTTGGTTAAGGGACTGCCTTCGGCTCAGGTCATGATCCCAGGGTCCCGGGATGGAACCCCACATCAGGCTCCCTGCTCAGCGGGGAGTCTGCTTCTCCTTCTCCCTCTGCCCCTCCTCCCCACTTGTGCACACGATCGCTTGCTCTCTCTCTCTTTCTCCCTCAAATAAATAAAATCTTTTAAAAAATAAATAAATAAAATTAAAAAATAAACTCCTAGTGATCTGCCATAATTCACGCCTCTACGAACCTCAGACAGCTGAGATTATCTTCCATCTACGAAATGAGAACCTCAGTCTACACCACTGCCAACAAAATCTTCCTGTACCACCATCTCTTGCAATATTTTAGCTTATTCTTACAACGAAGATGTGAAATTTCCTTTGATCAGAGCAAAGACCTCTAATTAGGTCAATCCAACGGTGCAAACTCTTTAGCATCAAGATCTTTTCTTTGACGTCTTCTGTTTCCACCAGCAGAGTACTGAAATCAGCACGGAGTCTGTAGAAGTCACTCAGAGGTGTTGATCCTTTGACCAAAACCGAGAAGGGTTACAGGAAGGTGTCTGCAGTCACAAAACGCACCAGTGATTACGGTGCTAGAACCCAAGCCCCTGAAGACCAATTGCCATTTCTACCTGCCAAAGCCACAGCGATTCCCAAATGTGCTGGGAAAGCTGCTCGTGTTTTAAGTAGTCAGGGCTGTCTGCACCTGTAAACACCTTCGCGATGTCTCTGAGTTCCGATTTCTTCATCTGTCCATTGTGCACCTCTCAGCATCCCTGTTGTATGAGATCCCACACAAATGCATCTTTATTGTTTCTCTCATCCATTTCTGCAAGAGCCGAACGGTTTCATTCTATCACTTTCTCCTTAAATGCTTAATTTGAATGTGATCAATGGGCGCCCCCCCCCAATAGGGGTCTTGACATATGTGGTAAATGACAAACCATTCAAACATAAGGAACTCAAAGATTTCTGATCCAGAGGCTGATTCAATAATTGAAAGCACTGTCTGATTAGAGGTCAGGGAATAGGGGATAAATCCAAAGTAGCCCCAGCAGTTCTCATTTGTTCCACTCACATCTGGAGAGAGGAATTTTAGTGGTTGTGGCTCATAAAATAATAGAGACTCCATCCCTAGGAATACTTGCAGTTGGTTCAGATCAAATGCTCCAGGGCTTGGGCTAGCCACCGTGGCTGGGCTGTTTCCTTCTGCAATAGCAGTGACAGATGGCCATGATGAAAACCTTATCAAGTTTTAAAAAGTTTTAACAAAGCACGCTCACACTGGTGGCTGAGTCTGAAGTCTATGGAAATGGAAGAGTCATTTGGAGTCTGCATGTTTTTTTTGTGATCTTTACCAAGGTAAAAAATTTTGCCTGGGCGCCTCTTGACTCTTGATTTCAGCTCAGGTCATGACCTCAGGGTTGTGAGATCGAGCCCCGCATTCGGCTCTGCCCTGAGTGTGGAACCTGCTTAAGATTCTCTCTCTCCCTGAAAAAACTAAAAAATTAAAATTAAAATTGCCGTATGTGTTGGCTATAAATTAAAATAATATCCAAATAATTATGCATGTTTTCAAGCCTGGGGCTTGTAAACAGCCTTGCTTGTTTCTGCCTCTGGGCCTTTGCACTTGCTGTCCCTCATGTGCATAGTTCTGTGTCCAGACATTTACATGCCTGGCTTCCTCTCCTTCTAAACTCACCTCAAATCCCGCCTTCTTTCCCGACTTCCCTATCAAAAGAATGTGTTCCCTCTTCCCCCCACCAGTCCCTCTATACATTTTCCTGTTTTGATTTCTCCTTAGCACTTTCCACTACCTAAAATCTTGTCTGTTACTTACCCATTTATGCCTGTCTCCCCCCAACTAGACTGCAAGCACCTTGTCCCCCATGTCCATCTTGCTCCTTATTGCAAGCCCCATCCCTAGAACAGTGCCAGGCAGTCAGTAAATATATGCTGAATGGGTGATTCCACTTACTTACCCCTTTGTTTCAGCATTTCTTTCTGCCGTGTGGACAATATTTAGGCAAGATCCTTACCGTATCTTAGCTATGCCCCCATAAATATCGAATAGGAGCAAATCATATTGGGACAAGGTGATTCAGAACACATTTGGAGTGGAGGGATGAATTTCATCAGATAGTACTAGCCAAGGGGATTGAAGGCCAGAATTGAGCAGATGTTGCTATTTGCATATATGTAATTGATAACCTGCCTGCTTCCAAAAGTGATCTGAGAGGGTGTATGTTCGAAAACATACAATACTCATAAGCAAAGTCAATAAAACAAACACCCAAATCCATGCAGAATAAAAGGAACATAAGATGCTAAATGCCAAAGCTAATATCATTTCGACGGTTGCTCATTAAACTTAACCCAGGACCTCCTTTGGGCAAAGATGTAAAAGGAAACAATGGTTTCTATAAATCTTAAATCCTTGCAGGAAGAAGAGTTGAGTGTGTCACAAATGACCATCCTCTCTTTCATGTATTCATTCAGCAAACACACATTGCTCCCCTGACGAGTCTATGTGCTCAGTGCCAGAAGTCTGGGGAGGAGATAAGAGGAGAAAAACCTGTCTCTACCCTTGAGTTGCTCATGGTCCTGGGGGAGGGGGAGGGTATCAGACATGGCTATACTTAATTATAATAAGATAAATATTATATTGAAATCACATACAAAATGCAATGGGCATAACAGGTTAGGCAGCAATTCGTTCTGCCTGGGATAGGCCTCAGAAGGGAGGTCGTGGGTTGGGAAGGAGCTCACCAGTGAAAAGGAAGTCTTCCAGTCAGAGGCTTGAAGATGTATGTGAGAGCCATGCTGAGTTCCAGAAGCAGCAGGTTATTCAGAGTGGCTGGGGTATGAAGAGCCGGGTCATCATTGGACAAGAACAAATGCTTTTTTGAGCATTTACTGTGTACCTAGGTGTATAACTTCATACAGATGCCACAAGATGATGTTTCCTTACTTCCCATTGACACTGGAGGAGACTGGGGCTTACTGAGGCTAGGTGTGATGGACCCTGGGATGCCACCCAGGCCCCCTGCCAATGGAAGGGGTGTTGAGGGCCTGTCGCCCTAGCTGCCTGGGAGTGTTCTTGTCACACAGCCGTCAGCTCCCAGCAGCCCCTCCGGCATGGCCTCAGTTGCAGAGAAAGCTCTTCATCCAAAGCCTTGCCCAAGGCCATGGCCCTTCCAGGATGGCCCACATCCAGGGACCTATCCGAATGGGAGTTCAAAGGCCCAACTCTGGTCATTCTTATGGACCCTTCTAGCTCCAAAGCTTCCTCGTGGGCTTGGCAGAAACATCAGGCCTGTGTCCCAGCTGGACTTCTCTACTCACTCCTGCTTCCACTCTGCTCTCCCTCAAGGGTCAGTCCCAAAGGCAGTCAGTCCTTGTCCTTGACCAACAGCCTTAGAGTTGGCTTCCTGTCCAACCCACCTGTGACTCAGTCAAGGTGCTGGGGTGCTGGAGCCTTGTTTAGAACCCGGACAATAGGACTCCAGTGCTCAGCCATTTTAGTCTAGCCTCCTGATACCTGGTGCAAAGTGGAGAATGAAGACAGAATTATAAATTTGGGCCAGGCTGTGAATGCCCTTTTGTGTCATCCCAAAGAGGTGAGATGTTATTCCACGTCCAAGGGAGAACCAGTAAGGATTTTAAATTGGAGGGTGATATCAGCAAATGTTTTAAGATGGTTTCTATGGCAACAGCACAGAGACTGGACAATAAGGGAAAAGGTCACCCTATTTCCATAATGGCTGTGGTTGAGTCTCACCTTATTTACAATCCCTTCTTTAACTTTCTGATAAAAAAAAATGCAAAAGAGGACAGACATAAATGGGATTCATGGAAGGATACATAGGAACACACTTATCCTGTGCATAATCCTCAGACAGATGGTTGACTTCTGGTTTATCGTCAACACAAAAAGGCCTTTGAAGGCATGGCCCACAGGGCCGTTAAGAAATGATTGGAATAGTCGTTGCTGTGCTTCCCCTGCTTCTCCCCTTTTATTGGGCTCATGACATCAGTCTTGAAAGTGGAATAGAGGGGTGTCTGGGTGGCTCAGTCGGTTGAGCGGCTGCCTTCAGCTCAGGTCATGATCCCAAGGTCCTGGGCTCGAACCCTGCATCGAGCTCCCTGCTCAGTGGAGAACCTGCTTCTCCTTTTCCCTCTGCTGCTCCCCCTGCTTGTGCTCACTCTCTCTCTCTCTCTCTCTCTCTCTCTCTGTCAAATAAATAAATAAATAAAATCTTTAAAAAAAAGAAAAAAATGGAGTAAAAACAGTCTAAGCTTGAGCATTGATTGTTCAGAGGAGTTGTGGATCAGCTGGGAGCACAAGCTGCCTGGGACCAGCTGTATCAAGAGACCCTTTTGAGCCCACATGGAGCATATACCGCTGGGGGAATGGGAAGCCATTGGACCCAACTCATCCCCAGGAACCTGGAGTCACCCACTGCTTTTCTCTCCACGTTGGGTTGTGTCCATGAGAAGGCACTCACAATCTTGACGTTATTGTTTATCTTCCCACCTTTGAACATCGGCCACAAGAGCAGAACTCAGAGAAACCTGGCATGCATTTCATAGTTTATGTAGCTGATAGTATGTACTGCCTACAATTCCATTATGGCTCCAACAAGTACATTATTATTCCCCTTTAAAGAATAGGGGATTGCATTGGAATGCTGGCCTAAGGTTGCTACGTTGGGGACATATTTTATATCCATATGAACATCCACAATGTTGAAGGTTCCTGCCTCCAAACAACAGAACTGATGATCTGGGTACAGTTACTTAGCTTTGTCCATTTGGATACAAAAAATTTCTGCCAAAAGCAGTTGTCTCTGTTTGATACAGTTGGTCTTAAGCTGCTGTCTTGATAATGGAGAATCATGCTTTAATCAAACATTGATAGGGTCCTTGGAATGTCAGGCACTGAGCTACCCGTAGAAGTCACAGAATGGATACAGAATCCAGCCACTGCCCCAAATGCTCACGTCTGACGTGTCCATGATTCCTGAGGCTGCTCCTAGTTCACAGGAGGAAAGCAGGCCTTCTGCCTCAAGAGCAACCAATCCTGCCCATCTAAAAACCACTTTGTATCATTTACTCAGAACATGAAAATAAAGGGACCACCCCAAAGCAGTTATTTCTAGGAAATCATAATATCCCAGTGTATGACCCCTCCAGGAAAGAGGAGAGTACATGTTTTTCCAACCTTTATATGGGAGTGAAGAGGCATTTGGGCGAAAGCAAGAATTGACCACAGAACTGCTTTCTGAGTGAGGGATTCCCCTGCCTTGTGCAGCACTCACGTGGAAAACCTAACTACCCCGGGACCAGAGGGGGCAACTCCACAGACCGCACCCCCAATCAATAAAAATCACCTCCTCCTGTTGTTTGAATGTCCTGTTAGTATCCTTGTTTGATTGTCAAAATGATTTTTAAACCAAGAAGAGTTGGTTGTGGAAGACTATCTTACTGGTGAATTGAATTCCCTGAACTCCATCTTCCAAGAAAAACAAAAACCAGAAAGCGGGGGCAGAGACCTGATTTTTCTGCCAAGTTCATATTCGATCTGCTCTGTGAAATTAATGGCTGGTACATTAACCCCCTTTTATATTCAAAATCATTTTTACTTGAAATAACCTATTTTATAATGTACTCCATGATTACTATTTGAATACTAGGTGACAAAGTTCACGAGAGGGAAATGCATTAAAAAATGTTTAGAAAATTATAGGATTGTTTCAAAAATTTTCTGGAATGGAATGCAATTTTCAGGACATTTCCTGGGTTTACTTACCATAGTTTTACTGTTTTATTTTGGGCAATTTGCAGACATCTATAGCCATCAGTTTACTGACTCTCCCCCCGCCCTCCACCCCCTCCTGGTGAAGATGTTTGTCCCCAAAAACTACATCCACGGTGGTCCTAGCAGGAGTAACAATGGCTATGGGAAGGAAAACTAGTGTTATCTGTTTTCAGAAATATAGAAATCACTGTATCATATTACTTTTCTAAACATGCAAGAGAAAATTAAGGGAAAAGACAGTAATACATGGTTCTCTCATGTTTTGAATAAAATTATTTCCCAGAGCAATAATTCCACATGCTTTGCTTTTCTTCTGAAATGCTTCAGAACAACCCTGGCAATGACAAGCTCTCAAACAAAATGGGTGGGACGCCGGGTGGCTCAGTCGGTTGAGCCACCGACTCTTGATTTGGCTTAGGTCATGATCTCAGGGTTGTGCGATCCAGCGTCGAGTTGGGCTCTGAGCTCAGCACGGAGTCCGCTTGAGATTCTCTCTCTCCCTCTGCCTCTGCCCCTCCCTCCCTCCTGCTCTCTCTCTCTCTAATAAATAAATCTTTTTAAAAAAAATAAAATGATATATAAAATGGAGGGGTGCTGGCATGGCTCAGTTGGTTAAGCATCAGACTCTTGATTTTGGCTCAGGTCATGACCTCAGGGTTGTGAGATCAAGCCTGCTTAAGATTCCCTCTCTCCCTCTCTCTCTCTGCTCCTCCCCCCTCTCTAAAACAATAATGGTAATAATATTTTTTATTGTTATTATAGTAATAATAATAATAAAATATAAAATGGAGTTATTTTAGAGCCAGGCTTTTTAATTGTGAGATTTAGTTATAATTTACAATGATTATATTTTGTGTTAAGGACACTTTTTTTTTCAGGACTTTGGATATAGCCAAACCAACACCTTGTAATTGTGAGATAAAGCAACCCATCTAGAGATGCAAATACCTTTAGCTGCCAATATTCCTAAGGTTTTAAAAAAAAACAAAAACAAAAACTGTGGTGACAGAAACTAAGGAAAAAAGAAGACCAAATGTGAATTGGTAAATTTGCTTCCTAATGCCAAAATTTTTTTTTCTTAACTATATAATGTCCTGGACATATGAAAATGTGTTTTTCTTGGTTTTGTTACCATGGAGGTTGTAAAAACAAAACAAAAGCTTTGCTGGCCATTTCCCCCTTCTGTTTAGCAATTACCTACTAGGGCACACACAAGAGAAAATAATAGAGGGGTGCCTGGGTGGCTCAGTTTGTTAAGCATCTGCCTTCAGCTCAGCTCATGATCCCAGGGTCCTGGGATCGAATCCCACATTGGGCTCCCTGCTCAGTGGGGAGTCTGCTTCTCCCTCTGCTTGTGCTCTCTCTCTCTCTGACAAATAAATAAAAAAATCTTAAAGGAAAATAATATTTATTTTCAAGCTAGAATTAGGCACATGAGCCACAGATCAAGTTCAAAGCACATAGCGTTCAAAGTAGACACACATGGACACACACAGCGCTAGGGACAAATATAGAGAATCACCTTCCAGTGCTCCCTTCTGAAGGGTTTCTTCTCTAACACACGGGCTTGCTTTCTCCTGCCCTCCATTCCATCCCAACCTCTCCTTTCTGGGATAGAAAAGGTCCACTTAGCTGAACATAATTAAAAAAAAAGGAAAAAGTGCCACAGCAGGTGATAATAGTAAGGACACCATCGTGCTCACTTAACAGTGATATTTTACCTAATGGTAATTCAAAAATATTACCATCCTGCTCACTTAATGGTAATGCAGATGTGTCTGTGAATTCTCAAAGCACACGCGCGATCTTCAGAATTCTTTTCCAATCAATGAATCTTATCTTAACCAATCTGCATGAACATTAACAAAAGCACCAGAGGGAATTTTGTTCAGACCTAGATGGTTTGTGGAGCATCCGGGTTTGGAATATAAAGTCTTTCCTTTAGATATAGTTGATGAGACTAGCCAACATGGATTGCAAGCTTATTCCATTAGCCCATTTGATAAATCTGTGGGTAACGCAGTAACGACATCACCCAACTTTTCTCAGACTGCACACCATAGAGCACAACTTCTAGAAATATTAGTGGTATTACATGCAAAGGGGGACACTATGATCAAATATTGGGAAACACAGATCAATAAGCTGAACAGGTTTCTTTACCTGTGGGCAATTTCCAGAACCTTTAACATACCAAGATACACTGTCCATCACCAAGAGGTAGATGCTTTGTGCAATGTTTCCCAAACCTATTTGACTCCCAAACCTTTTATTCCAGAGCAAATCCCAGGACCAGAGTTCCATTAAACACACTTTGAGAATTGCAGGAATTCTCAAGGGATCTAACAAACTATCATTGCTTCTAGCACGTAGAGCTACAAGCTGAAAGTATGTTGCTCTAAGGAAAGACATCATGGGGGTGCCTAGATGGCTCTGTCAGTTAAGTGTCTGCCTGCTCAGCGGGGAGTCTGTTTCTCCCTCTCCCTCTACCCCTCCCCCCTGCTTGTGCTCTCTCTGGCACATGCTCTCTCTCTCAAAGAAATAAAAAAAAAAAAATTAAAAAAAAAAAAAACATCATGGACTTCCACATCATTTTGATAAATCCTTAGAAATTACATTTCCCCTTATCACTTTATGGTTATTTAATAAAAAAAAAAAAAAAAAAAAAGACTATCTTACTTAATGTGTCCAAGTTCTTGAAACCAAAATTTTGGGAAAATAAACCTGTTTATTTAATGTGATTTTTTTTCATCTTCTTTTTCTGTTTTTTATTTTAAGTGGTATTTTCTAGAAAATGATTATATAATCACCTCTAAATTTTGATGTTTTCCCTTCTTTGTTTTTTACTCTTGGCCAGTTTGCTTTATTTTTCCCCCATGTACTGTGATATAGAAGCATAAGGATATCAAGAACAATAAAATGTGCTCCTATTTTTCTTAAAGTCACATACCAAACAAGTAGTGAACAGCATACATGCCAATCTGAAAACTCAAACAAAGCATGAGGAAAACTTTCTACCATCCAGGCCCAGGAATATATGCCCCCAAACCTAAAGAACTGGAGTTTTGTATGGAAGTGACTCTGACGCTAATCCCCAGCAGGGCAGGTGTATCTGCCCAGGTTTCCTGGTGATGACCAGCCCTCCTTCCTCCCTTCAGCAGGGGTTTTCTTCTGTATTCGGGCAGAACTGGAATACGCCAGTTCTTAGTCTTTGTTCTTGTCCTTGAAAGCTTTTGCTCGGTTGACTTGCAGTAATTTATCTTTTAAAACCAGGTAATTAGGGTTTTTTAAGATTTTATTTATTTATTTGAGAGAGAGAGAGCACAAGTGGGGTGGGGTGAGAGGTAGAGGGAGAAGCAGGCTCCCCGCTGAGCAGAGAGCCTGATGCAGGATTCGATTCCAGGACCCTGAGATCATCACCTGAACTGAAGGCAGATGCTTAACCAACTGAGCCACCTAGGCACCCCGCCCCCAGGTAATTAGTTTTTTATTAAAACTCTATCACAGATTGAAAATTCTGCTGATCCCTATGATAGAACATTGGGATTGCTCTGATCATGTTGGAAAGACCCATAGCCCCCACCTCAACCATGTACTATGTGAGCACTTACTTCCTGATGCTTCCCGTGGCTCATGCAAGTCAGTGAACGGTGTGGTCATTTTGGAAACATGCTTTAAGCCCTGACCTAAACATTTATTTCTAGCCCTATGTCCCCATTTGTTAGGGGAGATTTAGAAAACATTTTGATAACGTATTTATTTAGTACCTCTTACAGGAAGAGAACTGAAAAAAGTATAGCATTGTTCCAAATTTTATTCCATCATTTTAGCACCACCATAGAATTTTACCGTTTGAAGGAATCTTGGAGATCACCTCGTTCAGGGTTCCCAGGCCTTAGTGTGCCTCAGCGTCCTCTGGGGAGCTGTTAAAACCCAGATGATTGCCACCCTCACCTTAAAGGTTCTGATTCAGCAGGTCTGAGATGAAGCCAAGAATCTGCATTTTTAGCAGTTCCCAGGCAATGCTGAATCATAGTGTAGTCCCAGGACCCCGCGCTGCAAACCCCTGTCCTAGAAAGCCCTTCTTCCACTTTACTCCGGAGACTCTGAACATTCTCGGAGCTGGCTTGAAACCCAAACCCAGCAGAGCTATCAGGGGAGGGAGGAAATCATGATTTCTCCAGGCCTGGGGGCAGCTCAAGGGATGATGGATGGGTGGGCCTCAGTGTTTATCAGGGGTATTCATCAGGGAAGGCTTAACTCCATAACACACGTCCCCCAAACTGCTGTGGCTTAGCTGCCCGTCGGGGACCATTTTTGAGAACCACCGATCTAGTGATCTAGTTCAACCTTCTCATTTCACAGACCAGCAAATGGAGATTGGGCAGGGCAAGGAGGCCCACACAGACCACACAGACCCTGTCACCTGCTGACTCAGTGCCCTGACTTGCCGCCATTTCAATGTATTCCCTCTTCCTTCTTGGTTGCCTAGTTTCTGTCTATAAACGCAGGGCCTGTCATGTCTCAGTAGTTACCACTATTGGCAAGACATTTTTAAACAGATTTTTCTCCTTGCTGATTGGGCAGATTGCTTTTCTCCAGTGACTTTCTGCTCTCTTCTCCCTCCACGCGGAAAATTCTGACCCAGCTTTGCTTTTGCTCTTGGTGAGATTAAGCTTTATGTTTTTTTAACCTATGTTCAGTTTTATTAATGGAAACTTCCCGAACGATCTATACAACAACTTTTTATATTTTCTTGGCTTACGGCTCCTACAGGTAGTGGCTCTTACTGTTAGCTTAATGTTTTTAGAACAACCTATAACCAATATATTTTGTGAGCACAGAAGGATTTTATTTACCTCTGAGCATTCTGGCCATGTTTTTTGCTTTCTCTTTCATGTACTTATCTTCCTTTTTCTACAGAATCATATTTCCTCTAATAATTTGGACCATTCGTTTTTCCTAATGGCAAAGTTCTCTTGTGGGCGCGGGTCTGACATGGCGGCTCTTAGGATGGGCAGACGTGCCATCAGCCAAACATCTCTCTCTACTCTTTACGATGAAGGCAGGAACTCTCAGAGGTGTTAGCCCCCCTCTGCAGAAGGACACCCGCTTAAAGACAGGGGTGACCTGACCAAAAACGGCATTTTCTTCATCTTATAGTTTAAATGTCCATCTGACCCTTATTGTGAATTCAAGCAAGTAGATGTTCTAAAGGGTCAACTGCAGACTAACAGTAAATGGGTTGATTTCTGCTGATTTTCTGTCCTTGGGGAAAAGTAAATGCATGCATGACCCAGCCGTAGTATTGTTTTGTGGAAAGAATAGCGTTTCTTCTGACTAGCTTTCGCATACAACAGCTGTTCAGTGAATATATTTTATGAGGCAAGCAAGCCATTATGCATAATAATAAAATTCCAGAACAGTTTAAACAGGCTCTCCACTTGCCAGTGGGTGGATCAAACCAAGATATAATGTGTAACATTTGTTACAAGCACATTTTCATACCCAATGTGGTTATGAGGATGAGAGGAGGAAGAAGCATATGTTTTGTTCCTCATAAGTGATAAGTTTCACTGGTTTGGACTTAATAAAAAGCTTCTTGAGTTTCAGTAGTAAAATTACTATCTATCCATACAAAATACACTTATGCAGGAATAAAATAGCTCCAAAGTAAATAAAGACTTGCATCTTCTCTGGGCAGAATGTCAGAGACCTGAAATTTTATAAACTAATGCAACCCGTAAAATTAATTTAAAAATTATAATTTCTAGGGCTCCTGGGTGGCTCAGTTGGTTAAGTGACTGCCTTCAGCTCAGGTCATGATCCTGGAGTCCCAAGATCGAGTCCCGCATCTGGCTCCCTGCTCAGCAGGGAGTCTGCTTCTCCCTCTGACCCTTTTCCCTCTCGTGCTCTCTATCTCTCATTCTCTCTCTCTCAAATAAATAAATAAAATCTTTTTTAAAAAATTATAATTTCTAAAATCACAGCTCAATCTTCACACAGGGACCCAGTCGTGGATACCAAGGTAGATACTCAATGTATCACTTATCATCCATCTTTGTAACTTCTCATAATAGAGAAACTCTGTATTTTAAAAGATGATGACTTTGTTTTTTATTAATCAAAATTCAGGGGTGCCTGGGTGGCTCAGTCAGTTAAGTGTCTGCCTTCGGCTCAGGTCATGATCCCGGGGTCCTGGGATTGAGCCCCGTATCAGGCTCCCTGCTCAGCGGGAAGTCTGCTTCTCCTTCTCCCACTCCCCCTGCTTGTGTTCCCTCTCTTGCTCTCTCTCTCTCTCTGTCAAATAAGTAAATAAAATCTTTAAAAAAAATTCAATGGTTAATTTTTGGTCAGTCAGCAGTTTAGGTTTCCCTTTATATAAAAT
Source organism: Callorhinus ursinus (assembly GCF_003265705.2). Classification (NCBI taxonomy): domain Eukaryota; kingdom Metazoa; phylum Chordata; class Mammalia; order Carnivora; family Otariidae; genus Callorhinus; species Callorhinus ursinus. The sequence continues at coordinate 1,228,867 of NW_027397135.1, forward strand.
ACATGAAAGGATTTTATGACTCAATGACTATCAAGTAGTGTTGTTTCCTGTGCTGCAAGGCTGTTAAAACTACCTCCATCATATAGATGTGAATATTTAGGTACTTTCGTAGCAACAGCTTGCAGGGAAATCACTCAGGAAATGTTCTGTACCATAGATACACAGGCATGCCATTCATAAACGTGCTTCCTAATTTATATCTTCCCACCTTCCTTCTCTGCCTTCAGAACCCCACCCAGAATTTTCCTAACCCCATTTCTTGCCCTAACTGTGCTCTGGCCTTTCAGAACACACCAGGCATTCTGATGTTTCCATAACTTTGTACTTATTCTTCTATTCTACCTGCCCTTCTTCTTCTGTCTGCTCAGTTGATCTGCCGTTTAGTCAGGGCTGAGCTCCTATCAACGATTTCGGGAAGCTTCCCCAACGCCCTTCTTCCCGCAGTGAACTAACCAGTTCCCCCAATGTTCCCACAGCTAACTGAGCACACCCCTAGCCTGGCTCCTACCCGTTGGTTATTTTTAAAAACTGATGTATAATTGACATCTAACATCATATTGTTTCAGGTGTATAACATAATGATTTGATATTTGCATGTATTACAAAATGATCACTATCATCAGTGTAGTTAACATCCATCACCACACATAGTCACAAAATTCTTTTTTTCCTGTGATGAGAATTTTAAGATTTACTCACTTAGCAATTTTCAACTATGCAGCACAGTATTATTAACTATAGTCGCCATGCCATTAACATCACTTGACTTCTTTATTTTGTAACTGGAAGTTTGTACCTTTTGGCCCCCGTACCCATTTTGCCCCACCCACCTCGACCTCTGGCAACCACTGATCTGTTCTCTGTACCTGTGAGCTGGTTTTTTTTGTTGTTGGTTTTGTTGTTCCACATATAAGTGAGATCGTACAGTATTAGTCTTTGTCTGACTTATTTTACTTTGCATAATACAACTTGAGGTCCATGCATGTTGTTGCACATGGCAAGATTTCATTATTTTTTATGGTTAAATAATATTCCATTACATATATACGTGTGTGTGTGTGTGTGTGTGTGTGTGTGTGTACACACACACAGAATCACAATGGACACTTAGGTTGTTTCCATATCTTGGCTGTTGTATATATCTTTTCAAGTTAGTGAGTGCTTTTGTATTCTTTGGATAAATATCCAGAAATGGAATTGCTGGATGACACAGTAATCTTATTTTTAACTTTTTAAGGAACGTCCGTACTGTTTTCCACAGTGGCTGCGCCAGCTTGCATTCCCACCACGAGGGCACGAGGGGTCCTTTTTCTCTGCATCCTCTCCAACACCTGTTATCTCTTGTCTTCTGGATGAGAGCCATTCTAACAGGTGTGAGGTGATAACTCATTGTGGTTTTGATTTGCACCATTGCCTCTTGATTTATCTGTCTATGTATCTGCCTCCCCCATACCTTGAAAGCTCTTTAGGGGGGAAAGACCATATTGCGGTACCTGACTTATAGTTGGCGCTCAGTGTTTGCTGAATCGGTGAACCATGAGCTAGACTTCGTTCCGTGTGTGGATACCAGTGTGCGGATACCCGCCTTCCCCAGGGCAGGGCAGCCCTCTGCCCCTGTCCTGGCCCCAGCAGCCTCCTGTTCTCTTCTGCCTTCAATCTGACCCACTCCTACCCAGTTCAACTCAGTCTCCAAAGTAGTAACCATTCTAAACTTCAGATCTGACCACCTCTCCATCCTTGCCTATAGAATAAAGGACCAGCCCTTTAAAGTGGCAAAGTCATCCCTCCATAATCCCATGCTTTACCTTGTCTCTGCCACTTCCCTTTCTCCACTTCGTCTTCCCAAAAGATCCAAGTGCCAATTTAGTGGCTTCACATCCACAAAACACCACCCCCTGCCTCCACGCTGCAATCCCACTATTGCCGGTGATCGAGTAGAGTTTTCTCTCCCCTTCCCACCTTTTTCCCAGACAACTCCTCATTGTCCTTTAAAATTCAGTTTCCAAGTGATCTGGTTGCCTGAGGCCTCGTGAGGGCTCCTCGCCTGGGCTCAGGGCACCCCTTTCTTACAGGACCACAGCAACATAAGGTGGAAAGCCATAGTTCTGGACTAGACTGGAAGCACCTAAGGCCAGAGGCTCTTGCCTTGTGTCTGTACCTCTGGGGTCCGGCTTAGAGCCTGTACCATAGTCATTGGGAAATACCTCATGAGCAAAATTGTCCAGAGGCTCCATAGTGCAGACTATGCCTTGTCTTTCTTTGACTTGGGAAGGACCGTAAGTAAATTAGGCACGGGCAGGGACGGAGTGAACTGTACATTCCCATAGCTAGAAGCCAGAATAATGCCAACTAGTTTACTGTGGCAGCTATTTATTCTTTAAAAAGTATAGCCTTTTTCTTTCATCCCAGGAGTGCTCGCGATCACTTGTTTAAACTGGGTGATCGAATAAAAAATACAGAAAGAGTAATTTTGAAATATCAACAAATTCACCTAACTAATGTGCCATGACAATAGGCAATTGGTAAAAGTAGCACTATTGTATGTAAGTAAGAAAATAGCGTGAAACTCAATAAAAAGATAGATTTTCAGGTTATTAAATGGAGGACTGGACAGAAAAGGAAATGAGATGTGTAAGCTTGTGGTAACACAGTACTGGGCTCCATATAACTTGGATAAAATCTGATTTAGAGTTGGTATGTTTCCATAATGCTGACCTCTCTGCTTCAAAATCAGATGTAGTGGTTTGAGTTAAAAGCGAGTGTTTTGTTTGTTTTGTTTTGTTTCCCCCTCAACTCTGGGCTTGACTGTTTTATCAGTAATTTAAAAATAAAAAAGAAACGCATCCTTTCGAAGAGCTTCACAGTAGTTTATCCCTAAACCAGTGTGCTGGCCACACTCATTTATTTCCTTCCCTTCCTCGAGTGTCCCCGCTCCCTCCTCACAGATCTGTTGATCATCCTGCGTTACCTGGACCTGAGCCCCCTGCAGGATCTGCCTCTCTCTTGAGGGTACTTCTAGAATACTCTTTAGGGTGTCCACGTGTGCTCGTAGAATCCCCTCTGCCCACCCACAATGATGTCCAGGGTTTGTGAAGCCATCTGAGTAGAGTCTCACTTCTGCCTCTGCATCCAGGACCCCCAGGAGCCATAAACCATCTAAATGCCCAAGTGGCCCAGCACCTCATAGGTCCTACCCCAGTGGGGCCCCACGAAGGGAGAACATATCTCTCCTTAACTGACCTACACCTTATCACCTGTCCTCAAAGCAGCACGGCTCATGCCCAGCGACAGATAGGTCCATCCTTATCTGGGGAAGCAGCCCCTCCCGTTCCCACCCAGGAGGCTATCTACATGGGCTTTGCTCTATCTAGCCCAGGAGGTTGGGCTGGGTAGGGAGACTCCCAACACCCGGTTCCATTTCCACCACCACAGCCCAAGGATAAAAGTATAAAGCTTCCTTCCCTGCTTCCTTATCTTGCAGCTCCCAGATAATATCAAACCTAAAGATGAGGCCTTCCGCCCAGCCCTACCCACACCCAATTCCAGGCATGCAATTTCTAAGAATGTCTGGAGCTTTGAGTCCAAGGTGTCCAGGGAATCCCTAGGTCTTCGTCGTTAGAGGCTGCCATTATTGAGTTTTATATCCTGGAGGATCCCGGGATTCCTGGCAGGAATCTGCCTGAGCCACTGAGAGGAGGCTTGTAAGTTCTGACTCATAGGAGAGAAGGAGACACATCAGGGATGATTCAAGAACCTCAGGATTGCATCACCATGTTCGAGGCTCTGGCCAGTCCAGCCAGCAGGATGTAAGAGACTGTAAAACAGGGTGCTGTATTTAAAAAAAGAAAAGTTTAGACAAATTTGCCTCCCAAATGTTTACTCTTTTCTGTAAATATTAAAGGGCCAAACTCCCACCGAGGTCCTGGTCAGACCTACCTGTCCTTGCCTCATTCCTTCCTATGTTCAGTCAGCGTTGGTTGAGGGCCCCCTGGGTGTCTGGCACTGTTGAAGGAGCTGAAGACCGAGCAGTGAGCCAAAATCTACATTCCAGAAAGGGCGGTGAGGGGAATAAATAAACGAGAATATTAGACTCTCTTAGCGCTATGAGGTAAGCAAGCGAGAAGACTAGATGCAGAGTGAATAGGAGTTTTCAAAAACTTTCTTGCGGCAAATTGCAGTTGTATCCAAAAGGAGAACAAACAGTCAAACTGTATGTGTCTACTACCCAGCTTCCATGTTCTCAACCCAAGACCCCCTCATCTACCCCACCGTTCTCCCCATCCCACCATGGATTAGGTAGAAGCAAATCCCTGGCGTCGTATGGTTTCCTTATACATGTCTTGGTGTAAATCTTGGAAAGAAAGGGAATGCCCACTCAGATAGGGTGATCAAGGCAGGTGTCTCGAAGGGGTGACCTGGGAGAAGAGATGTGTGGACAGCGAAGGGAGCGACAGACATGGAGCCAGCAAATGCGAACATCCTGACATAGTTGAGGATCTGCGAAAGGGCCAGTGTGTCCACCCTGGAGGGAGTGAGGGCCAGAGGAGACCCAATCCTACAATAGCCTGAAGGTCCTAGAAAGAGGGAAAATTCTTACAACAAAACATATATCATGCTTACCGCATGCCGGAAATTCCTATGCTAACTCATGTTATTTTTCCTACTAACACCATGAAGTCATGACCACCATTAATATCCCCCTTTTACTAAAGCTGAAGAAGCCTGGGTGCAGAAAGCATGTCAGTCTGTTTCGGCGGCTCTAATGAAAGACCACAGACTGGGCAGCTTATAAACGACGGAAATTTCTTTCTCACAGCTCTGGCGGCTGGGAAGTCCAAGAGCAAGGGACCAGCCTGGCCAGGCTCTGTTGAGAGCCCTCTTCCCGGTTCACAGCACCTTCTCACCACGTCCTCACATGGTGGGAGGGGCTGAGGAGATCTACAGGGCCTCCATTTTAAGGCACTAATCCCATTCATGAGGGCTCCACCCTCGTGACTTAAGGGCATCCCTGAAGCCCGTCCCCCTAATTCCATCTTCTTTGGGGGTTAAGATGTCAATATATGAAGCAGGAGGAGAGGGGCAAACATCTGGACTGTAGCAGAGAGGTGCTGCTAGTTACCAGCTAGTTACTAGCAGCCTCAAAATTAGAGCCCAAGCAATCTGGGTCCAGAATTCCACCTGAAATCCTTTCAGGTAGAATGGCTTATCTCTTATCAGGCACATTTCTGTGCAACTCGGAGGAAGTATAGGTGCAAAGACTCAGAGCTGCCCCTTTCAGGTCTCTTTGGACCCACCACACCTCTCCGGACCCCCCACCCCAGACTACCACCCTTTCCAGGTCTGGATCCTGCTCCTTAGTGAGCTCATCTTCTCCTGCTTCCCTTCCCTCTCCACCAAAGTCTCTTCCCCTCTTTAAAGCCCCATGAGGGTAGGGAACAGGTCAATCAATCATCACACTGTTTCCCCTCATACTGTGCCCACAAGACAGTGGGTACTGAATCAATGTTTGTGGGCTGAAGACAATGAGTGGAAGGAAGTGATGTTTGCACTGTAGCAGGTAATGATAATGTCCCACCTAGGTCCCCTGGAATTGCTCTTTTCTGTGAGTTGCCTTTACCCCTTTGGGGGGCTTTCAACTACCAGCACCTGCAGTTCTTCTTCCATCCGTCAGGCCCCCAGTATACACTTTACCCCAAGAGCAAAGAGCCAACAGTGCCAGGATTTGATTTCCAACCCTTCCTTGACCCTAGGGGCTGTCTGTCAACCGGGAGCATCAAGTGCCAAGGGAGAGCATCCAACTTCCTTGCCTTGGGGTGGGACAGCTCTGAAGCCTTAGTCACACTCCATAGCCCCTACAGGATCAGAATCCTTCCCCTCCCCACCCTGGTTCTGGGGGACGGAACCTCAGACATTAGATCATTTCTTTAAACATTTCTCTGTTAGGGGCGCCTGGGTGGCTCAGTTAAGTGGCTGCCTTCAGCTCAGGTCATGATCCCAGGGTGATCCCAGGTTCCCAGGTTCCACATCGGGCTCCCTGTTCAGTGGGGAGCCTGCTTCTCCCTCTCCCTCTGCTGCTCCCCCTGCTTGTGCTCTCTCTTACATAAATAAATAAAATCTTAAAAAAATAAAATAAAAATTTCTCTGTTAGCAAATATGGTTGGATAGTAGAACATTATTAGGAAGTTACTATACTTACAGTTCTGTCAAAAAATAAAAATAAAATCAAGTTTATTTTAAAACTATAGGGAATCGATGTGATTTGACATTGATGAACCAAAGATATTTTAGGATGTGGTAGTGCATGTGTCATCCCCACAAACCTCAGGCACTCCAGCTGGAGACTTCTGATGGGCAGAGGGTTGTATGGTCAGCATCTAACGCTTCACCATCTCTGCAGGGAAGTGGGCAGAGAGTGAGTGGCAGAGCTGGGCTTGAAATTGAAACTCACAAAATTGATTTCTAACTGTTATGTTTGTATCACAGAACAATCATGAGACCTAAGGGGAATGCCTAGTAGGATAAAACCCACATCAAATAGGCTGTTGAGATAAACATGGCCAACCTTCCAACATGTGTCTACTGGTATTTTCTTGACCTTTTAAGAGAAGACTTGAGGGTAATAGGTGCAAGCACTGATTTGGTTAAAAGAGTTCCAAGGGACCAAGAGACACATGTGTCACATCTACAGTATAAGAAAAGCAAGGACCTAATGCATGTAAATGAACTCGGACGGCCTTATTTGCTGCCCTGTGTCCAGTCACTCGGACCTTCCATGGGAGTGAACTGTGATGAATGCATTTATCAACATCCTCATTTAAAAACAAATGGCACCACAGTTTCAGGGTTCTAAATTGAATAAAATCAAAGAATACAGTTAAAATATCAAAATAGGGAATACAGTTGCCTGCATCCACATTTATTCCCAAAGGGAGAAGATATTTGTAAAGGTGAGTCCTAATTCTGATATACTGATGAGTTCAAAATCCTCATGCATAATATGAGCTGTAAGAATGATAGCTAGTGTGTATTAAGAACGTGATATATGCCAAATACTGTTCTAAAACTCTTGTACGTATTAGCTCATTTCATCCTCATCATAACTCTGTGGACGGTACCATCTTTACACCCATTTTACCTATGAAACAATGAGACCTGAATTACTTAAGCTCGCAAGCCAACACAGTCTGGTTTGAGAGCCGATGCCCTCCTCCGGTAAAAACTATTTTTAAAAAATTATTCTGTTATGTTATTCTCTAACACTGCAGTGAGGCAGGGGACTATCTTAAGAAATTAGTTTTTCCATAAGAAGTTTTTAGACTATCTGTGAATTCTAGAACTAGAGCTCGATTCCATTTCAAGGTAACTCGAGCACTCTGCACACGCTTGCTTTGGGAGTGTCCACGTTTATAAACAAGCCTGCACTGGAATTCAGCCTGACTTTTGAGTTGGTCTGTGGAAAATGCAAGTATGTAATACAATCAGACTTCATTTGGGCCATTCTTTAGCTGCTTAGGTACATTAGGAGTGAAAGATCTGAAGCCATAAACTTGGCAGTGACTTCAAAATATCCAGTTGGTCCTGGAATGTCAACATGCTCATTATGTACATTTATTGCTCCTCGCTGTCCAAATCTACCCTGAGTCTCCAATCAAGAAGAAGGACTGATAGGAACACTGCTAATATGACGTGACTGGGGACAATACAGAGTGACATGACCCGAGGTGATGAAGGGAACACTTATGTATGGTTCCCCGACCATCCCCTCCCCATCCTTGCCACACATCCCGATGCATATTACATCCCTGCCTTGGCAGTCACAGACAGAAAAGCCCAAAGATATTTACGAAGCTGCATCCATCAACAACACCGATGGTCCACCCGAAATGCTGTCAGCATGCAGACTGACTCGTCCCCACTGTCCATAAGTGCTACGCCCCCTTGCCTTCGGTTCTAGCTGTGTTTCCCGGGGCCAGCAAGGCATCGCCCCAGAGCCCCCACGCCTTTCCCAAAGACCTAGGGATGTGGGGCTGGAAAGAAGAGAGTCGTCGAGTTCGCGTTTGTCCCATTAAGAGGGAAAGGCAGCAAAGGGAGGAATCTAGGACCAGGACAGAGAGGAAGGAAACATTAAAAATCAACAAAATCTGTACATTTGTGGTTGCTTCAGCAACCTTCCAGAACAGTGCAAGGATACCCGTTCCTGGCCCCATAACACGAAGGCTAAAGTAGCCACTTTGTTTCATATTCAGAACCATAGTTTATCCTTCATATATGCCTGAATTTACAGCAAATACATGGGACTATAGCTGAACAATATGCTCATGTCCTAAGTGTACGGAATTCTCCAGTACACCACTGTCTCCAGAGAGTAATTCCATAATTTCCTATTTGAATTTTTTATTGACCTAGATGTTAGGGAAATGTCCTGCAACTTCTGAAAATATTTTCTCTCCTTTAAAGAGGAATCACTGTCTCTCTCCTTCAGAAAACATTCTGCATGTACCGATTTAAATCTTGCACCCAAAAGTCATGGGCCAAAGTGGCATATTCAACACGAACACCAAACGGCACATGATTTCATTTTTCTTTGAGATTGAGAAGCTTATTTTGAGATCTCTCTGAACCTGGGGTATTTCATTGTGATTTTAACTTTTGTATGGCATAAAAGAAGGGTAAACATAGCAGCTGGTACATGAGCTGAGATGGTGTGTCAGTAGGCAGGGTCTGTCCGGGCGGTTTGGGGAAGGTATTCTCAAAGATCTTGTCACTTCAGGAGTGGGGGGGAAAAAAAAGGTACACAGTACAAACTCTTTCACCTAAGGTAGTCAACCCCCGAACAGGGAGAGTTTTCACTTACCATCCACCACTATTTGCCTCATCTACACTAAAAAAATAGAAAACCGAGAACACGGCCAACCTGAATTTTAAATCCCATGGTGGTAATCTGGGATAAGACAGGGTTTCTTTGAGGCTGATGAATGAGAAATTTTTTTCTCCTTAAAAAGAAAATCATTCCTGTCTTTTAGGAGAGAGATAAAGGCAAAAGACACATAAAGTAATGAGCTTAAAATGGATTTTCACTTCTTAAAAAAAAATGCGCTAGGTCAATGGGATTTTTCTGTAGAACTAGTTACGTGAAATTCGGTTATAGGTGAATAAAGAAAACAGATAAGGATATCACATAATGAAAAAAGAATTTTTAAATTCCTGTCCCTTTTGATGTTTCCCCTGACAATTAGTATTCCCATCTTCATCAGATGATATAAAACTCTAGGCAAATTTCCAAAGGAAGTAAGCAATAAGATATGTTTTGAGGGAAAGAAAGAGTGAAGGAGCAAAAGAAAGAAAGAATAGAGACTACGGGAATTGAGAAAGTAAAGAAGAAAGTAGAAGAAGAGCTTCGGGACCTGAATTAAGTATGGCATTAATTTTTTTCCCACCAAGTCTTTGTCTTGGCAGGCTTTTGCTAAAATGCAGGAATTTCATGGATGTGGGAACTGGTGATGGAAAATGCATTATTATACACAACAATCGTTGTACTTGAGAGGAACTATATGGGAAAAAATAACACCCTAGAATAAATACAAATGAAATTCGTGTATCAAAACCAATACTGTGAAAATAGTTTAAATGTTTCTTGAATTTATATCTAGTCATTAACCTAAATGCAGATTTTAGTTCAAGCTACACTTCTGCCTCATGGTCATAAGGCCTGAAAACCCGTGGTGTGGAAAATTGGCAGGATAAAGAATATTGAATTGGTCTCCATGGAAAAACAGGTTTTGGCAGCTATAACCTCCTCCTTGAATGGGTCCCCCCACCCAAGTCAAATTCTCCTCCCTATTTCACTCTTGTCCCAGGAAAGAGACCAAGGGAAGACCACATATTAGTTCAGCAGCAAGCAGATAGGTGTCAACTTGGCCAATCACCAAAGGACCTTCCTCATTGGCCTTGAATCCCATGGTTGGTGTGAGCCGCCCCCCCCCAAGTCCCAACCCTAGACTCCCCCTCTGAGATCACAGAGGCTGGAGGTTTCCATTTCTCTGACTTTGGTTTCCTTCTTCCTTGGAGAAGAAAGTGGGGTGAGGCACCTGCCTTCCACCATGACCCTGCCTTACACCATGATGCAATTCACAAATGAAACTGGTCAATTCATTGGCAGAAATCCTTAACATTTTCTCCCCCGCCCCCACTCCTACTCCCAACCTATTTGCATCCACATTCGGTCTGCTCACCTCAGGGAAAAGAGACATTTCCCCAGAGTTTTATTTAGGCTAGAGGACAGAATCCAGGGACCTCTCCAAAATCGTTCATCCACCTGGCAAGACTCTAATGGCCCCCCACAACTCGAGGGCCCACCTCGCTCTCACCTGGGGCTCCACGAAGCAGCCCAGGGTTGGTGGAGCTTATTTTCTTCCCAGTCTCATGTCCAGCTTCCCCAAGGCCCACGACTTGTTCAGCAGGCTCCCTCCAGTGGGTTTGGGGACGTTTGCATGAGCCAGTTGGAGGGAGCACATCCTTCCCCCACATGAATGTTGTATTAGTGTGCTGTGCCTGTGCCTCTCTTGGTGGTTTCACCCTGATCTTTTCTCTCTTTGCAGCTGGTTAATAATCCACTAGCAAGTCAGGCTGCCGCAACAGGAGTCATGGGCTCTGTAGCCAGCTCACAGGCCTTTGGCAATGCTCTCTCCAGTCTTCAGGGGGTCACGGGTCAACTAGTTACTAATGCACAAGGACAGGTGAGTGGGAGATGGGAACAAGAGTGAATTTTTATGGCAGATTGAACTCGGAAAGGAAATGAATTTCTTTTGCATGACAGTGATATGTAACCGCATCCATTTGAGACAAATAAATAATGTTTACTAGCAATGTCAAGAATAGGAGAAGGGTTGGGAGGTGTTTCTCTCTTTTAGAAGCAAGACTTTTTTTTCCTTCCCCTGGAATGGCTAAGTTTTACTTTGTTTTTATTTCTGTACAGTGGCTTGTGTTCTGACCTTAACTGAAGGAAATACTTTTCACGACAGGGCATTCTTTTTCTTTTCTTTTCTTTTCTTTTCTTTTCTTTTTAAAGGTTAATTTTAAAAATAAGATTTCAGTTCTGTTCTTTGATTTATTCATTCTTTATAAACTTGGACAATGGGGGAAACTGGAAAGTTTCCTTCCCTAATTGCTCTAAGATTTCTACAGTAGCCCTAAGCAAGCCAATTTCTCAATGTGTGGGGACTTGATGGGAGGGACCAGGGCAGTCTTGAGAGAGCAGAAAAGGGAATGGATGAGGGCCTCTTGCTGATTCTCCTGGAAGCTCAGCTGGTTCTGGTATGTCTGCAGGTTTACTTCAGTCAGCCGGGGCCAGCAAACCTTCCTCATGTCACTGGCAGCGTGCCCGTTCCCTTACATCCCTCATGTGCCCGCGTCATGGTCCCCAGGACACTGATGGAGTTTCAGATGAGGGGGGCTCCCCCTTTAAGACCCCAGGAAACCTAAAAGCTGCATGAAAAGCAAACCAGAGTTAAAGCTGAGGGTATCAGAAGTGCCCTCCATTCAAAGGCTTGACAGTGATCCTCAGTGGCTAGGGCACCTCGACCTCAAGTGTGGCCATTTCCGAGGATGAAGCACAAGGCAGAAGGAGCTTGCACCCCCTCCAGGATTTTCTCTCCCAGGCTTACTTACTCAGCAGTGAGTTTACGGATCCCTGCTTGGCCTGCTCTGTGGAGAACAGGAATTGCGACGTCTTGAACCCTGTTTTTATTTTACATAAGGAGTAAAAAGAGATGCATTATAAGCTAAACCGTCTCAATCTACGTCCCAGGGAAAAAAAGCTGACCTTGTTATATTTCCTGGGCGGGTGCAGGATTGTCCCGTCAGAACCCCGAGGGCTGAACGATGGAGCTTGTCAAAGAGCAGCCCCAGGTAATGAATCATCTTATCACAGGTGCACACCACACATATTAAAGGAGGGTTGTATGAACACCATGCCCTCCACAGTCACCTCTCAATGTCGGCTTTAACCCTTGTTCCAATCCCTTTTCATCAAAGGATCATTTTATGCAGCCAGCTCTAAATGGAGGCTCTCAAAAGCCTATTAAGATTTCTGGAGCGATGGGATTTTGGCATGAGGGAAAAGTTGGTTATAATATCTATAACTCATACTTAGATCGGGTCGGTCCTAGAAGCTGCCTCCCAGAGTTCTGCCCAAAATAGAACAACCCAATTCATTCCAGCCGGCAGCTGGCCCTTGAGATGTAAATTTTAAGAGTTCAAGATAGAAAGCATATCCGCTGATGTGTATTTCCCCCTGATTTTTCTGGTTCCAGTGTCCAAGGAAAATGTACCACTCTGCCCCACCACTTGAGAGTTTGTGATGGAGAAAATGCTTTATTGCTGAGAAGGAATTATTAGGAGTTTATTCTTCCAGTGATTTAATGGCAGATCATCTTGCCAGTTACAAATCCATCCCCTTCTCAGGGGCTAGAGTTAAGCCTTTATGCTCTGTTTGGCCTTTGCCAGCCCCACTCCCAGGGATAGCTCTCCCGGCCCATGAGTACCTACAGGAAAATGAGTTTCCGATTAAAAGCCTGATTGACACTCTGCATATATTGAATAAGAGTTGATTTTAATTTTAAAATTCTTTTGTTTTAGAAACTGTGCTATGATAGTTGATTTGATAAGGTACACAAACCTCCTAAAGTGAAAAAAAAATTATATCGCAGAGGAATCGATATTGCCCACTCGTGAAGTCTTGTCTGAGAGTTCTAGAAACATGCCCAATGGCATCAGGTACTCCTCCTAGTGCTGGGGAAGACTGAGGTACTGACATTTCCAAGGTCGATGAATTGGCCACGTTCCTGTAGCATTGGGTATGTGTGTTGAGGGGGTGTTTTAAATCTTTATAATATAAACACAATCATCTTCCCAGAAAAAAGTGCATGGCCTTGTACCTCTTGGCACAAAGATACTTGTGTGAACCTTATGAAGTGGCCAGATTACACCAAAAAGAAGGGCAAAAATTATTTGGGGTGTGTGTGTGTGTGTGTGTGTGTGTGTGTGTGTGTGTGTTCCTTAGGCTTGCATTAATGTGGTACAAAAAATAAACCTACTTTGGAATCAGGTTAATATAATTAGCTTTGCTCAAAAACCCATGTAAAATTACTTTATCCAGCCCATTTTCAATTCCTTAAAAAATCTCCACAGAGCTTTCCCAGAAAAGGTACAAAGAGAAAACTCTTAATATATTTATAGATCTTCCATTTGAGTTCTTGACATAAACTATTTTTTTACATTTGAAAGTCTGCCCAGAAGTGATAACATTAAGATCTACACCTAGGTTTGGAAAGCATGTTTTACTCCGCTGATACTTTGGGGAAGTCAGGCTGCAGAGGAGGCACTGGTGGGAGTCCCCTGATTCTTGCTCCCCACTGCTAAGATTCTCTCTCTTGCCTACTTGGAAACCAAGATGGTTTTACCCAGGAAAAGAGCTCTGACTAAATTCAGACCTGCCTGGGATAGGGTTCAAGCTCTACGTGTTTCTAATTTTGTTCTGTTTTTGTTTTTTAAAGATTTTATTTATTCATTTGACACAGAGAGAGAGGGATCACAAGCAGAGGGAGTGGGAGAGGGAGAAGCAGGCTCCCCACTGAGCAGGGACCCCGATGCGGGGCTCCATCCCAGGACCCCGGGATCATGACCTGAGCTGAAGGCAGATGCTTAACAACTGAGTCACTCAGGCACCCCTCCAATTTTAGGCCTTGGGGCAATCAATGACTTAATCTTCCTAAACCGGAGCCTCATCCTCAAAGTTTAAGGTAACCTCTGTGAGGAGGCCCCAGCCAGTGGCTCATGGTCTCCAGGCAAAGGGCTCTAGGTCTTCCTACACAGTGAGACAGATGCCCACCCCACATGGGGAGGGAGACATGCCCCAACCTCAACAGGAAGAAAGTCCCCCCTGATCTGGGACTTGCAGTTTTGTTTACTTGTCTTGGAATCTGATTGTTTCCATTTGCAGGATTTCAGTAAATTTATTTTTTTATTTTTTTGTTTTTTTTTTAAGATTTTATTTATTTATTTGAGAGAGAGAATGAGCGATAGAGAGCACAAGAGGGAAGAGGGTCAGAGGGAGAAGCAGACTCCCTGCTGAGCAGGGAGCCCGATGTGGGATTCGATCCTGGGACTCCAGGATCATGACCTGAGCCGAAGGCAGTTGCTTAACCAACTGAGCCACCCAGGCGCCCAGGATTTCAGTAAATTTAAAGGGATGGGAAATCTCCATATATTTAAGGCCTTTCTTTTCTGACCAGTTCAGTCATTCTTTTACCTTTCTGCATCTGCCATTCATTTGCAGTTAATTCAAAAGCCACACTATTCGGAAGAGTGATGTGTTTTCATAGAAATACTATATTCTAAAGTCACAAAGCACATATCTTACCCCAGGACTGTTAAAGTTTTTAAAAATGATATCATACCCAACTTCACTCTGAGGTGGCAAGATAACAAGTGTCCTTTTAGTAATTTGTGATCATGAAATTTATAATGATTATCACAGTGCTGAGAAAAACATTGTAATTCCCCTTGCTTACCAAATCAGGAACATGATCGTAGGAGTGTGGAAGCCAGACAAAGGAATAAGCACTAGCTCAACACGTGTTTGAATCCCAACTAGCTCTGTGACCTCAAGCAAATGACTTGAGCCCTCTGAGTTTCAGTTTCACTATGAAATAAGGATAATAAAATCTGAGTCCCTAGATTATGAAGATTAAGTGAGGTAAGGTGTGTAAAAAGCCCACCATCACGCCTGAGTGTATAGTTAGAGACTCACTAGTAATAAGCGGCTGCAAAAATCATCATCATCATCATCATCATCATGGTTTAGAGTTTTGTGTAGCATTTCTGGAAACCTGTCTTTGGTTTGGATGTATAGCAAGAGGCAGCACAGCATACAGGCAAAAAGAATGGGCTCTGGAACCAGGCAGCCATTCATCAGCTGTGAGAACTCTGGCAATTGACTTACCTCTCTTGTGCCTTAATTTCCTCATCTGAAAAATGGGGATAAGGGGCGCCTGCATGGCTACATCGGTTAAATGTCTACCTTTGTCTCAGGTCATGATCCTAGGGTCCTGGGATGGAATCCCTGTCAGGCTCCTTGCTCAGAGAGGAGTCTGCTTCTCCCTCTGCTCCTGCCCCAACTCATGCCCTCTCTCTCTCTCTCTCTCTCTCTCTCTCTCTCTCAAATAAATAAATAAATAATCTTAAAAGAGAAAAATAGGGGTAAAAAGGGAACCAGATTCTAGGATTAAAGAGCTCAGCACGGAGTCAGGCACATAGTCATCATTCAATAGTGCTATAGCACTCCGTATATGCCGTTATTATTAATTAAGATGCTATGTGTTTTCAGTTCACACTGTGCACACAAGCCCACTGTGTGTGTGAGGAGTTTGAGAATGTGAGAATCTTAGCAGTAGAACACTAAGTTATTTTAGGGAAATCTTACCCTTACCCTGGATAGTACAGTAGGGGTGTGTGTGTGTGTGTGTTCTTAACACTCCTTCAGTGGGTATGCTCAGGGTTTGGCAAGTAGATTTACCATCGATTTGTTCAGCTATAGAACTGGATTCCCTATTGCTCCTGGCAATATCTCCTTATTGGCATTATTGCAGAAAAGTAAAAGCAAATGAAATTTCATTTTATCCTGGGGCTAAGGAAAGCATTTTACATTTTAACTGAAGCTCACAATGTTTCCTGATGAAATTAGTTCTCCACCGCTGTGAAATTTTCTTAAGTGGCAACAAGTCAAACCAAAGTCCTTCCCTCCCATCCTTAAAGAGCCAGTCAAATAAAAAAAAATCAACTGAACAACATTACTTTTTTTTATTTTTTTTAAGATTTTTATTTATTTATTTGAGAGAGAGAGAACATAAGCAGGGGGAGTTGGAGAGGGAGAAGCGGGCTTCCCACCCAGCAGGGAGCCCAATGCGGGGCTCGATCCCAGGACCCTCAGATCATGACCTGAGCCGACGGCAGATGCTTAACCGACTGAGCCACCAAGGCACCCCTACGTTTTTTAATGTATAAAAAGCTGAAAAAATAAAAGACTTATTCAATTCATTACCCAAGAATACACACAGCACTGTATGAATAAACTGTGGCTAAGCAGAGCTGCTTTGGCAAGACAGAAGGATTTGCAGTAAGTAGAAGGTGCCTTCTAAAAGGACCACGGGCCAAATAAATAAATAAATAAAAGGCCCACAGGCCACGATCAAAGAAAAGCAATCTGCTGATACTAATAGTAGCCTATGCATTGTAGCTTAGAAAGGACACCCTCAACTGTGCAAAACCATGGATGGTGAGTCGCCTCTATTCATAGCAACCCTGGGCTGGAGAAGGGCAGGTGCCAAGGCAGGAACACCACCAGCCCCGCGTTTGTACACATCAACTGGAAGACCATCCTAATACCATAACTTTTGAATATGTGAAAAATACATGTCTTAGAATTGAAGAAACACGATGCTTACATTGGGATATTCCTATGAATTAGAACAATCAAAAGCTAAATAGCATTTCTAGAAAGCAGTAGAGCTGCTTAGGTCCTGGGCTTTGAAGGAAACAGGTCTGTTTGGCACACATTTCTAGCTATGTGGCCTTGGAGAAGTTACAGAACTGGGCCCCTGTTTCCTCATCAGTAAAGGAGTGGTAAGACATCTCACATACTTTTTGGTGAGGTTAAACATGAGAGTAGCAGACAATGTGCTCAGCACAGTGCCTGATATGTCTTAAGTATTTAATAAATTATATTAATTTATCAATAAATTCATGTTATAGCTATTCTTTTTTAAATGAAAAGCCAGCAATTGACCCTGAACTATGGGTTGCTAAAGTAATTCAACACATAATTTAAATAGAAAGATGAAAATCTTTTAGAGAAAATCACTGCAAGATGAACGAAGATGAAGTTATAATAAATGCAAATCTCAGCCAGAGAATTGAGATATAATACATTTATTCAGTAAGTATCCGTTGAACCTCTCTGTGGGTTTTATTAGATCTGCATAGGAGAACAAATAAAGCCATAGCTGCTCACATTTGTAAAACTAATGTCAAACCCTGTACAAAGGAGATAAAGTGTGTAACTCTGACAGTGTGACTAGAGCAAATGAGGTGCATTAGACACATCCAGCTAAATCAGTGGATCAGGAATTTAGGGAGTTTCACACATACTATTTTATTTTTTGAAAGATCTTGTTTATTTATTTATTATTTATTTGAGAGAGAGAGAGCAAGCACGGGGTGGAGGAGGCAGGGGCAGAGGAAGAAGACAGGTAGACTCCCCACTGAGCAGGGAGCCCGAGGCGAGGCTCCATCCCAGGACCCCAAGATCATGACCTGAGCAGGAGGCAGACGCTTAACCAACCGAGGCACCCAAGTGCTTCTTATTTTACTTTTTATAATGAAGCACATTAAATGTATAAAAAAGTAAATATAATTTTTTACAGGGGTGCCTGGGTGGCTCAGTCAATTAAGCATCTGACTCTTAATTTTGGCTCAGGTTCAAGCCCCAAGTTGAGCTGCGTGTTGGGCATGGAGCCCACTTAATATAAAATAATAATATAAGCTTCAGTTCTCTTGCTCATTTTTAAAAGAAATAAAACATTACTGATACAGCTGAGGCCTTGACACCTTCTCCCGTAGCCCCCTCACCCCCAAGGTGAGAGATACCATGTAACATTGGTAATTCCTTTCAGGCAAATTTTGCATCTTTACTAAAAATGGTATCTTTTTAAAAAGCTACAAAATCATATGTACAGAATGCCATTTTTAATACAAAAATAGGGCATATTGCTTAGACATGTTGCATAACTAAGAATCAAACATGTTTTGTTGAAAATTCAGAGTAGGTGTCTAAAGATTCAGAGTTGGTGTCTGTATATTTTTCCCCAAATATGAACAGAACAATCTATTTAGATAATGGTTTTGGCCATGTTTTCTAAACCAAAACTCAAAACAGTCTGACAAAAGATTTTCTTTTCTCATTTGCAAATATTATATGAAGTCTTAAAAAGGTGTAAAAATTCAATCACATGCAGTGGAATACATATCAAATATGCATCATTTTTTTTTTGAGAGGTAAGAGAACACGCACGAGCAAGGTCAGGGGCAGAGGGAGAGAGGGAATCCCAAGGAGGCTCCACACCCAGGGCAAGCTGGTCAGGGGGCTCCAGAGGTCCCGAGATCCTGATCCGAGCCTAAACTAAGAGTCGGAGCCTCAACCGACTGAGCCACCAGGCGCCCCTTAATCGCGTTTTTTAACACTTTTAAAATCAGCTCTTTCCAGAGACTGGGAAATAAATGTTCATGGGGTTAGTAATATTATAAGAATTTTACCCTGGCTTCATCTGAGTAATAAAGATGAGACAATAACAACAATAAACAACCTCAATCTTTCTACTAACATATCAAATTTCCCCTTTGAGCCCGATTGAGAGCTTTATTTCCTCATTTCAGGAGAGGCCATTGCATTAAAGCCCCGTTTCCCTACGTGAGCGCCTTGGAAATGAACGAGGCCCCCGGGGCGGTGCGCAAACAAGGGTTCCTGGGCGGGAGGCTGGGAGGCGCGGGTTCCGCCGCGGATGAGTTCCAACTGGGGCCGGGCAGCTGGGCCCTGACGCGCCACAGACCCCCTTTAACTTTTCTGACCCCGCTTTCCCCAAAAGTTCCTGTCCACCCCACATTTCGCAGAATCGACCTCGGTAGAGCACGCTTTGGGAAATGCTGCGGGGAGTCGTTCACGATCGTTCCTATCCACGTTTTCGATTGCGAGATAATGATGTCAATCCCAAAGGAGCCCCCTCCCGGGATTTGCGCGCTGTGATTTTGCGGGCGCGCACATCTGGGAGCACGTTTGCGGGGAGCGCCGTTCTGACCCCGGGGCTGCACCTCTTTAGAGCGCGCAGGGCCAACCCCAAGCCCCGCTGGGACGCGCTGCCCCGAGCCCCGGGTCAGGGCCGGCGTGGAGGGGAGCCTGCTGGTGGAGTGACCCAGGGCCTGGCCCTCGGGTCCTGGGTCCTCGCCCTTCTGAGGAGTGGGGCGCCCTTAATGGTAAACGGCTCTAATGAGCCCTGATGGCCCTGGGCTCCGCAGTGATTTCGCAGGAGATGGATTGGATGGGAGGCCTTGCCTCGGCAGACGCTCAGCTGCTGACACGCGGGACGTAATGGGGTCTCCGAGCCGGTCAGCGCCAGCAGCAGAAGCACGCCCTGTCCCTCATCCTGACAGCCAACGGTTCAGCCCACACCTTGGCTGCCCGGCCAGAGGTCGCCCCTCCCTCCCCACCCCGTGGCTCCTCCTTACCTCCCCCATTTCTGAAATGAGAGGGTTAATCCCATTAATGCCAACAGCCCAAAGAGCTGGCCAACTTGAGCTAGAAATAAAGCACCCTCTGAAATCTTTCTTCCTACGCTCCACCCCTCAGTGCAACCTGTCGTGCGCAATTAAAGGAGTGACCAGAAATACACAATTAAAAAAAAAAAATCTCGTTTTAGGGGATTTACCCCGTAGATGGAGCCAGAGAGAACCAAGGTCTCTCCTATCTAAAGCAGAACTTTGGATTGTGGTGCTGTTACACTTGTTTTTTGTTTGTTTGTTTGTTTGTTTTTTGTTTTTTAATCTCTGACCACTGCATTTTTTTTTTTTAATTCTTCATCTATGAGTATTTCGTTTTCCTGGGAATAGGGAAATGTGTTCTTGCGTAGGCTCCTGCATGGAGACTGGGCACATCCTTTCTGGGTAAATAGCAAAGGGGCCAATTAACTAATGAAGCAACCTAATTAACAGCTGTAATTCCAAACAGGTAATAAGTTACAAGGCACTATTCACAGACAGCTCCCCCAGAACTGATCCGACTTCTCACATCTTTGACTAGCAGAGCTCACATTCCAGTTAGTACACCCTGACTGCAAAATAGTATCACTAACCCATGCTCATGTAGCTCATTTCAGTGGCAAAGTTCTAGAACCATGTTTTTAGAAGAGCACTAGGTTCAGGCAAAGTGATTTCTACAGAAGAATAATGGAATTAATGCTACCTCCCAGGCAGTGAGCCTTCACCATGGGGCTGGTATCATCTGTGATCCTCCCAGAGGACCTGATCGTAGTTTGATTACCCCAGCTGTGCACAAGAGCAGCCTCTTGGGATGACACCTTTAGGGACTGGCAGAACTGATATCTGAGCCCAAAGTCCATACGCATCCTCCCGTACCACCCTCAATTTCTTGGGTTTAAAGACCTAGGTTCATTTCCTGGATGCTCCATTAGACAGGTCACAGACTCTGGAAACTTCCTCACTCCATCTGCAAATGGGAACTGTAATTCTTGCCCTATCAACCTCAAAGACTTCTCTTGAAGATATATAAATGCACACACTTGAAAACTATAAAAGGCTGTAAACCTTGCCAAAATAAATATATTATTTTAATCAATATTCTCACCATTTTTATTTTTATTTCTCTCACCATTTTATTTATCAAAGGAACCAGAGAAGGAGGTTCAAGGAAATCTCTAAAGCAATGAGATAATCTTGAAAAAAATGACTTCAGGTCTCCACTTTATCTTGCCAGGAAAAATCAGACTCAAGGCATCAGGGTCTGGGGGACTGTGGGTCCCCTGCCTTCCAGCCAGGCATCCTAGCCAGGCGGGAAGGGTACGTTGTGTGTGCTTGATATGAGCACTCACCAAAGTGAGCCTTTCAGAGTTAATAGGAAACTCTTATCTCAGTGAATCTTGGGTTGGGATTTTTTGTAGTATCACACAGCAAAATGATTTTGGAATTGAGGAAGCTCCCAGAATGGCAAGGCACTATACATTTCTATATCCTTCCCTTTGGAAGCTGCCCCTCTAAGGAAGTAAGCCCTTCCAAGAAAAAGAGAAATATCTAATACTGTATTCTGAGTCTAAGAAACCAGTGATAGTAAGTTATACCATCAATTTAAGAAAAGCTTTTTTCAGAATGGAAGAAAATACTACCACATTAAACAGATAAATCAACTGTTAGGGCAACCTGATTTCACAAGTATTAAAAATAGAAAAAATATGGGAGTCTTATGATTGAGGAAGTGTGTTATTTATTTGATAAACAGCCTTAACCAAATCCAGTACACAAAAGACCGTACTCTGGGCTGTTGATGATGACTCTCTTTTCAGTAATTAGGTTTTAGTAAAAACTCAAGGATGGAAGAGGAAACTACTTATGTCTCAGTTTTCCCAACTTGATTTGGGTCTGAAGGCATGGAAAGAGAGGAAGTACTGAATTCTGACTTAGCATCCCTAGATCAACACCAGTTTTTTCAGCAAACAACTTTTTTAATCTTATTTTATTATGTTATGTTTGTCACCATACAGTACATCATTAGTTTTTGATGTAGTGTTCCATGATTCATTGTTTTCATATAACACCCAGTACTCCATGCAGTACGTGCCCTCCTTAATACCCATCACTGGGCTAACCCATCCCCTGCACCCTCTCCCCTCAGTTTGTTTCTCGGAGTCCATAGTCTCTCATGGTTCGTCTCTCCCTCCGATACACCCCCTTCATTTTTCTGTTCCTTCTCCTAATGTCCTCCATGTATTCTTTATGTTCCACAAATAAGTGAAACCATATGGTAATTGACTTTCTCTGCTTCATTTATTTCACTTAGCATAATCTCCTCCAGTTCCATCCCCGTCTATGCAAATGGTGGGTATTCATCCTTCCTGATGGCTGAGTAATATTCCATTGTATATATGAACCACATCTTCTTTATCCATTCGCCTGTTGAAGAGCATCTCGGCTCTTCCCATAGTTTGGCTATTGTAGACATCACTGCTATGAACATTGGGATGCATATGGCCCTTCTTTTCACTACATCTGTGTCTTTGGGGTAAATACCCAGTAGTGCAATTTCAGCGAACAATTTTTATGGTTAAGCAGAACATTCCTAAAGAGGGGAAAACATGAAATTCACATACGAGATGCATTCAAACTCCAAATAAATGTTCACTGGGCCGTTTACTATGCCATACGCCCAATGACGCACCCAACTTCCTTGTTGGCCCATCAGTTGTTGACATGACGCATTCTTCTTAAAGACGTGGGCAACATGTCCTCAACTCACAGGCCAATAAGAGAGAAATGAGAACTAGATCAGAAATAGGTAGGAATGGAAAAGTCACGACTCAGAACAGTGGGAGGAGCCAGGTTCAAGTTCAAACGTACAGAAGTAGGCCTTTGCAGGATCCAGTTGAATTTAATGCATTCGCATAGAATGTTGCTCCAAATTGAGAATCATCTCATCAACTAACCTTTTCCATCTTGCAAAAGTAATAATATACAGTAGATCCTGAGATGTCATAAGGTGGGGGCATTCAGGGCAACAGCAAAGTCGAGATGTGATACAGCTTTATACTTAGAAGTGAATGGCATTAATCATGCATCACCCCGGTACACAAAGAAAACACATTACACACTCCCTAGCTCTGATGCTAATTGATAGATATTCACAAGAACACGGTGTCTCAGAGTACAGAGGCAGACAGTACCAAGGTCCACATGGTCCCCTGGAAGGCATCCCCCAGTAAAGAACACAGGCTCCCGAGTTAGACACCATCCCCAAGCAGCTCTGCGACCCCAGGCAAGGCAGCTAGTCTAACTCAGCTGCAGTCTTCTCTCCCGTGCACTGACAACAGTCTCTTTCTCTCTGGGTTGTTAGAGGGAGTAGTACTAACAATAATAAAATTCCTAAATTCCTGCCATCTATTGAGCAATTTCTTTTCTTTTTTTTTTTCTAAAGATTTTATTATTTATTTGAGAGAGAGACAGTGAGAGAGCACAAGCGGGCAGAGGGACAGAGGAGGAGAGAGAAAGTCTCCCTGCAGGGCAGGGAGCCTAAAGTGGGGCTCGATCCCAGGATCCTGGGATCATGACCTAAGCTGAAGGCAGACAGACGCTCAACTGACTGAGCCACCCAGGAGCCACTATTGAGCACTTTCTACATACCAAAGAGTGCTTAACATTCAATATATTCTATTATTTCATTTCATCTTTACCACAATCATGGAATATGGCTTATCCCTATTGTACGGATTAACAAACTGCCAAGATCACCCAGCTGGAAATGGCAGAATCCAAACTCAGTCTTGTCCGCTATCAGAGATCGCTCTTAATCGCTGTGCTCTGATAAGAATTTAAAAACTTTTTGTCTTATTCACTGATGTATCCCAAGAGGCTAGAATGACATCTGACCCACAGTAAGCATAAACACAGTAATAAAATCTGTGGAGTGAATAAATAGAGCATTCATATAAGCTAATCCGCTATTTGGTAAGCATTTTACATAAATTCATCATTTCATTTCATTCTTACATTGCTCTTGCCCTAATATCTCTAATTTACAGCTGAGCAAACATGAGTTCAGAAAAGTGAACCAGCTTCCCAGGGCCACACAGTTAGTAAGGGAAAGAGTCTGGATTTGAGGGCAGATCTGGTTTCTTCGAAGCTCAGCTTTCCTCTGAGTGAAACTGCTTTCAGCGCCTTGGAATGAGTGCCTAATACGCAGCCTGCCATACGGCAGCCTTTCCTTGAATATCTCGAGCTCCTCAGCCGCATATATTTTAATCCACTTAGGGTGGCTGATCTAAAGTAGAGTCTGTTAAATATATTGAGGTTTTACAGGGAAATGCTTTTAAGTATCAAGCATTACTGCACCTGATGAAAATGGCATTATCCGTTTACTTAACTTTCTTCAGTTTTTTAAACTACTAACGTTTTGGGGCTGCTGTAAGGAGTAAAAGGAAGAAAGG
Organism: Callorhinus ursinus; assembly: GCF_003265705.2. Classification (NCBI taxonomy): domain Eukaryota; kingdom Metazoa; phylum Chordata; class Mammalia; order Carnivora; family Otariidae; genus Callorhinus; species Callorhinus ursinus. The sequence goes on from NW_027397135.1 coordinate 1,252,683, forward strand.
ATGTTAAATGCCTGCCCCGCCCTGGCACTTAGTGCGTAGCAAGCAAACCCCACCCCTGCCATCTAGTTCCCTTGACCATGTGCATCTTGGAAGCCACGGTCACTCCAGCACATGGAGGACTAGGCAGAGGATTTTGAGTCCACTGCCCACACCGTTATTAACAGGTTAAGCTGACTGCCTCGTTTTCTCTCGATTGTCAGCAACAGAAGACTAGGCGATGTGTAGTTTGCCTCTCTAACATGACTATGTGGTTGCTGGACTTGATTTAATGAAAAGGCAGGGGCACAGGAATAGTACCTGCTAGGTTCATTTAACTCCTGCTGGTTTCCCTGATGCTCTGGAATAGAAAACATACCCATCTACCTTCAGTAAACCTTTAGGTGCTGTTAGCAAGCTCTCCCAGGCAACCAAAAGGAAGAGATTTAGTTATATGGATAGCTAGAAAAACAAAACTCTGTTTTAAACTCACACGGAATTTGAGGATTTCATTGCAAGTTATGGACGGATTTTAATGTAGGATCTTCTCAGTATCATTGAATTATAAAGCAATTATTTATGGTTTTTAATATAAAAGGTGACATCCTTGGGGTGCCTGGGTGGCTCAGTCTGTTAAGCGGCTGCCTTCAGGTCAGGTCATGATCCCAAGGTCCTGGGATCGAGTCCTACATCAAGTCCCACATCGGGCTCCCTGCTCAGCAGGGAGTCTGCTTCTCCCTCTGCCCTTCCCCTGGCTTGTGCTCTCTCTAGGTCACACTCTCTCTCAAATAAATAAATAAAATCTTAAAAAAAAACATATTCCTGATAAGGCTATACTTCAAAAATAGCTTTTGAAATTAAAAATTCCAAAATTCATACCATTGGTATAAATTATAAATTATTGAGCTTATAACGGGACAGTTGAAAAATCATTACAGTGGTGGCTTATTCATTATGATAAATTACATTTTTTCAGGATCACATTTGAAGTACCAGAGTCGATACACACACACACACACACACACACACACACACACACACACACACACACAGGGACATTTAAAATAGGAAGCACAAAACTATGAGAAACCACACTGGGAAGAGTGCAGTGGCCCTCTTCAATCACATCCATCAACACCTGTCCAGTGGTTAGGGGTAAGGGTGCAGATTGGTCACCTCTGAAAATGAGGGTGCACTTTTATGAGAAAAACTCATCAACATAATTCTAATGAGTTACGGTCTTTTTTGTGAGAAATGAGAACCTCTGTGGTCTCACCCTACAGAACATTAAAAAAACATTACTAAGAGGAAATTGAAAAAGTAATATATGTTGGAGTGATGAGGCAACTTTTTTCTGATTGACCAGATAGATAAATATGGCAAGCAAGTATCAAAATACATTTAATTTTGCCACAACAATGGATATTCTCTTGACAAAAAGCATGTGAATCACCTTGGACTCATGAAACTGGGTGGTGATAAATAGATACATCTTTAATGATGCTTGGAGTGGTTTCATTCCCCACCCTTCTTTTTTTTTTTTTTAGACGCTTGTTTTGTTGTTTATATTAATTTAAATTCGGCTTTGCAGGCTGGATGCCCTCACACCACTAGGTAATGCTAAATATGTGCAGCACTTTCCTTGAGCAATTGCCAAACATTTCCTTCACCGGGACCCATTGCTCCAAAGAACCTAGAATGTTGGAGCTCACTGGTCCCCGATTTAGGGTGGTCTTTGTTTTTTGTTTTGTTTTGTTTTGTTTTTTTGAGGTCATTGTTATCACTTTTTTTTCTTCCATCTGGGAAGAAATATAAAATATACAGTTCATAGGTCCAGAGCTTCATCTAGGGATGTTTACTAAAGCTTCTAAGGACCAAGGCTGAGTCAAACTAAAAGTCAAAACAAATTCTCCCAAGCAATAAATAACATTAATCTGATTTAGTCACTTAATCTGGCATCAGCAGGCAGAAGCAGAAATACTTCCCCACATTCTAGGTATTTTTTGCTGGTATTAAAACTTAAAGTCTTAGGCAAAGCCATATAAAATCTTACAAAGTTGGTCTTTCTGCAAAATGATGGCTTCACTACAGTTATGATCCTCTTTGGAAGGGAAAAATAATGTTTTCAGAATTCCACAGTATTAGCAGCTGCAAAGAAAATAAATAGTACTCAGAGTTTAATTTGTAGTCATTGGGGAAGAAGGGAAAGATGATGAATAACGAATGTTGCCAGTTCATCCTTAAGAATTTGTCTTTGCTATCTGGTATGTGGAACATCCTACTGGGCAAATATAACGACTATTAAAACGAAAATGTAAAGCCTCTGCAGAGAATTGGAAATTGGAGCATTAGATCATATTTACAAACATTTTCATTCCCTACCACTGAAAATCAAGTGAGAAGCCAGAAATTGAAAGCCGGGCCACAATGGCTTCAAGGAATTTGCTTTTGTACGAGACGTCCCCACTTGCCCTTGTTACATATTAACCACGGGCTGAAATACGCATTCTTTAAATTACAATTCAGATTCTCTATAGGAAAGTTATAATACATTCATAGATGAAGAGGGGGGAGCTGTGTGAGAGCATGGTGGACCTCAGCCCTTGTTTACCACAAAATGAATTCATATAGGTCCTTATAGTGGAATCAAGATGACAGAGGTCTTACGACGGCCGTGTGGTCACTGAGGAGGAACATGGTTCTGTGCAAACTGAAGGGAGTTCCCCACCATAGGCCTGTCCTTCCTCGTCTCTAGTGGGAAACCAGCAGTTTCTGTTTATGTTCTTGGGGACCAGAGGTCCCAATGGATCTACCTCTACCTACCCCCCTGATGGTTACCTGATTGCCACCTAACTTCTGCAGGCATCAAAACCAGCTTCTTTTTTTTTCCTTTTTTTACAGTCAAAGTGATTTTGAAACAAAAATGAGGGTCATCAGATATTGCTCAGACTCCCAAAATCTAGAACGGTGCCTAGCACCTAGTGGCCTTCTTCAAAGATTAAACAAACAAACAAACAAAACCTGCTACTTTTCAAGAGAAAATAAGAATCTATGTCAATGAAGGGTGAATTCAGCTGTCCAGGGACGCGTGTGAGTGGGCAAACAGTCCTCAAAAGGAGGGGCCGCGGGAGATCACCTCAAGCCACTGACAAATGCAGCAGTCTCCCAGAAGGAGAAAAGAGCCTGCAGGAACTCGTCAAGAGCAGGGGCTGTAGCATTATGTAATTGCTGCCATCTTGACCATTCTGCTTACTGGAAACCTAGGATTTCTTCTTCATTGGCCGGTTGCTGGTGCCATAGACGGCAAGATTTGCAGAACGCTCTTGTTAATCCAAAAGAAAGGATTTTCATGAATTCAGATGGCTGGGCGATTTCCGGGTCTTCTACAGTAAGAATGAGAGCAGATGGTAGGGCTGGGCGCGGGGTGCACAGCAGAGCCCCGAAAGGATTTGCTGAGTGAGTGAGTGAATAAGTGAGTGAATATATAAGGGATTAATTTGTGCATGAAGCAAATGCATGAATAAAACAACACACTTTGGGGCACCTGGGTGGCTCAGATGGTTAAGCGTCTGCCTTCGGCTCAGATCATGATCTCCAGATGCTGGGATCGAGGCCCATGTCCGGCTCCCAGCTCAGCGGGGAGTCTGTTTCTCCCTCCCTCTGCCTCTCCCCCTGCTGGTGCTCTCTCTGCCTTTCTCTCTCTCTAATGAATAAATAAAAAAACAAACGAAAAAACACCCACTCTTAATTTTGAAGCCATTCAGAATAAAGCAAAGATGTTCAATTACTGGCTTTTCCAGATAAGGTTGAAGAGATTTTTGTTCCTTTGCTAGAATCATCTACAGTCACTCCAATCCCCTACTCTTTCTGACAGTGAAAGAGTTGCTAATATGTCTGTATTATCTCTTCATATAAAAATACTTTTAATATGTAAATATTAATATTCATATAAAGAACCAAACAAACCAATTGCTAACCATAAGTGATAAATTTCCAAGGGAAAGATGGGAATGGAACAAAGTGGCAATTTCTCCTTCCATTTCCAAAAGAATCTCTCCAAATTCCCCTTCCCTTGCCCAAAGAAAATTGCATTTAGTGCTGAGAGTCTTGTTTATTTAAGCTTTGCTGGGAGAACCTTTTCTGTATCACTGGGTATTTCTGTCACGTCCCAGATGAAGCCAGTCAACTTTGGATTCCACATCAGGCCCAATCAAACCTTGAGCTAATATTTTGCAAAATTCACTCTCCCCTCCTCTGTCTTCCTCATCCCACCTTCTAGTTAAGTAAAAGCAGAGTGGTAGAGGGAAAATAGCACCATAGAGAAATAAAGAACTAAATAATCCAGAGCTTGCCAATATGCCTTTCAGTAGAGTAGATTTATAATTCAGATACAATTTTAAAATTTGTGTTGAGGAGTGGCTCAGTGGTTAAAGTGTCTGCCTTCGGCTCAGGTCATGATCGCAGGGTCCTGGGATCGAGCCCTTCATTGGGCTCCCTGCTAGGCGGGAAGCCTGTTCCCTCTCCCATTCCCCGTGCTTGTGTTCCCTCTCTCACTGTGTCTCTCTCTGTCAAATAAATAAATAAAATCTTAAAAAAAAAAAAAGAAAACTTGTGTTGATGGTGGGCACCTATACTGTGTTCAGGAAAAAGATTTGTATCCTGGACACTGATCCCTGCCCACCAGTCACTCCACAAATAAGCCAGGCAGGCAATTACAATGACTCCCCACTTAATTCGTATCTCAACATAGGATCATCTTGTGTACGTTTAATTTAATCTTTAGACTATACTCTGGATCGAAACTTTTACTCTGCCAATGTTTCCTAATGCTTGAGTGGGAACCCAAATAAAAGAGGGATAGAAAAATCTCACATTTACAGTAAAATATGTAAGAACAGATACTGCGATGCATCTTAAAATTAAAAAAATTAAGGAAAAAAACAAAAACACCTGCATGCAGTGTCAAGTGTGCCAGATTCAGTTGTTGTGTTATTATAATAGGAACTGTCAACAGTTCAGACTGTGGTCGCAGCTGCTAACTTCATTTTGCCAAGGGACTCAAGAAAGATTCAGGTCCAATAAGAATGATCATCGTATCAGTTGGGTTGACTCTTACCTGGGAGACCTGTCAGTTCCCTGAGATGTGGCGTTTCTTCCACAATGTTTGCTGCTAATGGGCTGTGGAACCCGGGTTCAAGCCATGCACTATAAGCAAATCATTCCTACCAAACACCTGTGGAATTGACATGACTTATCCTGTCTTAGATCATGAAGATCGTGTGGGATCCCTTTCCCCCTGCCTCATCATTTGGAATTGGAAAACAAATGCATGTACATTAGACTTCCTCTTTCTCAACAGTTAAACAAATAAAAGACCATGTTTGAGAGAGTGTTTGGGAGTTTGGGGTAGTCTTGTGCTCTTTAATCATATGTCTAATTAAAGATAAGACAAGAAGTAAAGACCCATATGCACATCTTTACTGTACTTTATAAATAGTGTTGTTGCTGATAAGAACAGTCTTGCTAAGATAACTGCCAAATGACCAGGTCAAAATTCCTCCTGATTTCTCTGACCTTCCCTTGGGTATTGTCACTGTTTTCTCCTTTGGTGGGCACTGGCTCTCCCTGGTGCAACTTTCAGGTTTTCAAGAGCTTCAGTAGCATTTCAGGAATGAAAGCATTGCCATAGTATCCGTTTTTAAGTCGGCTGACATTTTTTTCTTTTATTTTTTTTTAATTTAAATTCAAGTAGCCAATATAGAGTACATCATGAGTTTCAGATATAGGGTTCAGTAATTCACCGGCTGACATGCCCACAATCAGTGTGAGAAATAGCAGCCACCAGCTCTCAGAACTAAACCAAGTTTATAGTCTATGGGAAGGTGTATATTGTGCTCACAGTTTTAAATCCTCCCTCTGGTAACTCATCAAATTTTCTCTTCTCTTCCAAGTCTTCTTTCTTTCTTATTTATTTATTTATTTATTTATTTATTTATTTATCTATCTATCTATCTATCTATCTATCTAACAGAGAGAGAGTGAGAGAGAGAAAGAGAGAGAGCACAAACAGAGGGAGCAGCAGGCAGAGGAAGAAGCTGGCTCCTCACCAAGTAGGGAGCCCAATGTGGGACTCGATCCCAGGACCCTGGGATCATGACCTGAGCTGAAGGTAGACGCTTAACCGACTGAGACACCCAGGCATCCCCCAAGTCTCCTTCTTGCATTCATTTCTCCTCTACTTTGCAAGTGTTCTCAGTGAACAAAGTCCCATGACCCACAGGTACTCCTTTTTTAGTATTATTGATCTTAATGATTGAGGTAAAGACCGTCCCTATTTTACCTGTTTTTAAAATTGCAGATGGGAATGGCTTAGAAAATACTCGCTAATATTCACGATTAAGTCATGTTTAATTTGTAAAAAACCCACTGAACTATGGGCCCGAAATGCTAACATTCTAAGAAAAACATAAAGAGATGGTACCTTTGGCTCACACTTGCCCCTCTCACAGGCAGTGATGAGAGATAGTCGGGGGAGAATGACAAGCTTAAATCTCTTGGTCACATAATTGACAGTTATCAAGCCCCAAAAGTGGGGAAAGAGGACAGAAGTGATACCCAGCAGGGTATAATTCTCAGAGCCTCTCACTATCCCTGCCAACCTGCTCGGGGGCCACAGGCCCTCCCTTCCCCTTGGATTAAAGCTCAGGCTCTTGCCCCACGACTTCTCGTAGGCACTCAAAGAAACTCAGTCTTCTAGAGTGACGTTAAGGTGCCAACAAGATGCCCTGTTCCCTGACAATAATCAACACTTGGAACCTAACTTAAACTTCCCACAGCCCCCAGCAGCGTCCCCAGGCGGGCTTCCTTCCTGCTGCTGCTGTGGGAAAGGGTAGCCTTTCCCTGGTGGAATGATTCTCCTTTCTTCAGCTTGCTAACTCCGTTCCTGACAGGGCAGGTTGAAGTCGGGGGAGGACAGATGGGCATAAAAATGGCCCTCTGTTGAAGTGCTAAGAGACGGCCTCCGCCCTCTGGGCCAGCAGATGGCTCAAGCCAGCTCTCTCATGAGGTCGTCTGAGGCCGAGCTGGGACCTTCCAACAGCACAGTGCTATGGGCAAGGGCCAATGCAGTATAGCCCTCTCTCTCTGTCTCTCTCTCTCTGTCTCTCATCCCTCTGCTTTCTCTTCCTCTCCTTTGCTCTTCTTTTTCTCTCTTCCCTCTTCAGCTCAAAAACCACAGCCTCTCACCTTTAGATTCTTTAGGTGTATGTTCCCCAAATTTGAGGGGACGATATTTACTCAACCACCTTTACTAACCTGGAGGTGAGGAGAAACTCCCGATGCCCCACCCCTGGGACTGAGGAAGACACACAGAATTTCAAAATCTTTCTGTGTCTGCCCTCTGAGTTCTTGAATTGTCTTACTGGTTTTCAGCAGCATAGTCTAGTCCCTCCCTTGGATTGCAACAGCTACTGAATCTTGGTGCTTCAAAGGAAACTTCAGGTTAGCATTCTGTTACAAGACAGGGAGGATTTAATTATTTTTCATGGTGAACTACTGTTTTCTGTTCTTCATGGTAAACTATTTTCATGGTGACATCATAATACTCAGAATAACACAAAGGAGCTTTTACAAATTAGTACAAATGCCAGGAGTCACCACACTGGCACGTAAGCAAAATTAAGTTATGAACGAACACTTATTGAACACCTATTTGGTTGGTGAAGCAGTGTTCCGTGCTTTGTGTACATTATCTTATTTCATCCTGACAATATCCTTATGAAGTGGGCGTCGTTATTCCCATTTTACAGATGAATACCCCGAGGTTCTAGGAAGTGAAGTAATTTGCCAACGATCTCCCACGGGTTACTGGCAAAGCCTGGGCTTGAACCTGGCCAGTGGAGAATTTTATTCCTCTATAGACCTATCCTAAATTGTATTAAGGAGAATGATCCTTAATGGCTCTTAAGAAGATTTCAGAGAAGAGGATTGTTTCTATTGATGCTATTGCTGTCTTTACAACATCCGGCTTTCATGCAAATTATCCTTCTCCCAATGTGACCGCAAGTGACACTGTGAAGATCCTGGCACCTCTAATTCTTTACTCTTGTCTGTGAGTGTGTTTCCAAAGTCGAAAACCAATAGCGAAGCATCCAACGGGGATCCTAATTCTAACTGACAGCGGGAAACATTGAGTAGATAGATATTCCCAGGGGTAGAGCACCTCTCAATACCCATAACACAAGCGTCAAAACGTACACCTTTTAAGACATTCTGTTTCACAGTTGCTCATTAAAGAGCTACGTGTCGTCCTTTTTTTGCAAATTGCTCTAAGATAATTTGTCTCATCTCCTGGGCTTCGGTGATGCCATTTTTAGGCACTGCCATTCCCGATGCCCATACCCAAGCCAGACATTGTTAGTCACTAGTGGTGCTGTATTTTTCCCAAACCCTGAGACCTCCAGAGTTCGGGGAAGCCACAGCCAACTGATTGGCATTGCCTCCGAGATTAAAGCCAAGGGTCCTTAGTTGAGCATCTCCCTCTTTTGAGCTCCATCATCTGCTTATCTTCATGCTTTTATTCTTCTCTGGTTCAGATTCTCTGCTAAAGCCCCTCTCAATATCCATGCCTCTCTTTTTCCCCATCTTGGACAGAGCCAAATGCAAGAAGGCACGACTGCATCTCGGAAAAATAAATTTTGTTTGGGGAATAATTGTTTTCTCCTACCTTTCGTGGAATCAACATCCTAACTGGAGCTGCCAAAATAATTCTAAGTGGGTTTAACCTTACAACTGGAGGCAAGTGAGATCACTGACTGTGTTATAGAAAGAAGACAAAATCCTCCTTCAGAGAAAGAGGGAATGGCTATTGCCAGACCACAGAGGAAGGGGAAGGTGATGGGCTGCTTCCATCCTGGGGATCGCTCACCACCCGCTCCCTGGCTCTCCGGTGCTCTTTGTTCGATGCTAGTGTTAACAAAAGCCTCTTGACCAAAAAATGCTGAGGTTACACAAATATTTGGCAAAGAATTGTCTCTGCGGATGGATTGAACATGCTGAGAAAGTCACCGATTTACAGGATGGACAGATTTCCTTTTCTTAAAGATATGTGCAACAAAATTACTTGTCATTCTGACATCTGCAAACACATTCTCTGAGGCAGAGTTTAACAGCATGTCATAGACAATTACCTGTGGCCCATCAGATGACTTGTCTGGGTGCCCTGGGCTTCAGTGATGCCAGCATCGGCTGCGGCTGAGGACACCACATGTGGGCAGTGAATAAATTCAGTGCACATTATCCTCCATCGGTCCTAATTCGTCCCTACTGAGCACCTCAACTAGCACGAAGTCCGTAAGGGCACTATGATGATAACCCGGTGACCCCAAATTGCTGAGATTTGCTACAGTCCCAAGATAATCTTTATGATGGCTAAAGTCCTAATTGCCACTGAATGAACAACAGTCACTTTTATGTGTAAGCCACCCAAACTTCTACGGAAACAGGGATACATGTGCTAATGAACACTAGTAGTCATTTTAACTATATTTTTTAGTTGCTCTTACGACACTTCATTTTAGGTTGTGGTTTATGCTCATAACTCCTCCAAGGAAAAAGACAGGTGGACACGAGCAACAACAACCAAGGAAGTCCCCTGTCGAAGAGGCCAGAGCTCTTTTAGGTCACAAGTTATCATTACAATACAAGTAAGGGCCCAGGCCTGGTTAAAGCATTCATGAGAAGATGAGTCATTACTGCTAGGGCCAGGGCAAAGACATCAAGGATCATTGCAAATGATGCCTGAGCTATTTGCTGTGGGATTGATGGGGCAATAACTTCACCCAAAAATTTCTAATGTTGCAACCAAGGCATAAAGTAGGCCATGCGTTTTGAATTGCAGTGGAAGTCAACGAATCCAGCAACCCCTCTGTCAGGGATTCATGGAGGCTTTTTGCTTCACCCTTAGCCAACTACAATAGCATCCGGGTGACTGAGCTCCTCTCCAGAGTCTCTCACTGCTTCAGTCTCTTCTCTCCACACCTTTGTCTTCACACCAGAAATAGTTCCATTTCTGTGCTCCTTTCCACCCCCTCAAAAACCATCCTTGAATCCCCTTGCCTGGAGGGGATTTGACACCTTCCATGCTGACCTGTCCCTGCTCCACTGTCTCAACTGTCTTGCTTGAAAACTAGTCAGTGCACCATCCCCCGTGTTTCTCACATGCAGCTAGTCTCTCATTTGGAATGGTTTCTCTGCCCTCCTGAATCCCACCCAATGCTCGAGGCTCTGCCCTGCCCCCATTTCTTCAGTCAAGTCTCCCTTAACCACCCTCATCATTCTTCCTCCAATAGCGCTCATTCATTCCCAGTATGCCTTGGAGCATTCATCACATGGATATAGAGATTCTTATCAGGTAGTGCTTGCCACTTGTTTGGTACTTATCATTTCTCTGTTGAATTGATAGAATCTTGGCATGCAATGTGCCTGCCTTGTTGCCCCCTCCTCTGCCCCCAGTTGCATCTTTTTGGTCTTCTCCATGGCGTATGATGCCACACTCCCTGCAGAAAAGAGCCTGCAGGCAGCAGGCTGCTCTGCCAAAGTCAGTTCTCTCGTATAGTTAATGCCTTGACCAGGAGTCACAGTCTACTGGCTGGCCTTGTTCGCTCAGCAACACATCTTTCAATCAGGACTCTCCTAGCTGCAAATCCTGAGCTCTGGGAGCCAGAAATGCAAACTCCAAAGGCTAGTCTTCGGGCTACAGAGCTCTCGGAAGCATCCTCTCTCACTTTGCCCTCCAGTCAGAGTTCTCCTAACATCAAAGATCAGTTTTAATTTCCTGATTTCCTTGGAATATGTGTAGATGTAAATACTTCCCTTGAATATCAAAAGGCCTCTAATTTCAAATACAATTTCCACAAGTAAAACTGCCAACTTTACGCAAGTGCCAAGGGCCTCATACCATGGCTGCCCCGGCATCTCTGGCTTCCTTGTTGAGATCTCTCTGGCGTCAGGATCCGAGGAAGCGTTTTGGTGAGGTCTGTGGAAGTGCTGAGAGGAGTCGGGGCCAACCGAAGCAAAACAGGCACATCTGGGAATTTGTAGACAACACAGTGTGTGATCATCTCTACCCTCGATGAATGGGAGCACGCTGGGGGATATTAGGAAACCCCCATAGTGCACTGCCAAGTTCATGATGTGCCCAGATGGTCATCCCAACTCCCCTGCAAAGGGGAACAAGAATGAGAAATGCACAGCTTCACAGAAGGCTTCCAGACCTTGGAACTGTCCAACCCCACCCCCCCAGCTGGCAGACAAACCCTCCTTGCTAAAGGGCCCCTCCAGCCGTGCAGTCCCAGATCCCTCTGGCTCTGACATGAGTGCTGTCCTGCCCTCCACAAGTGATGCTGGGGGCCCCAAAAGAAGAGAGGAGCTGGTGGGGGAGGAGATGTAAGTGGCCCCATGTTTTAGTAATGTCAAGCACAGTGTTTGGAGCGAGGATGCACTTACAGGAAAGGCTGGTGAGTCGTTTGCATTTGCTTTTCCTCTTTCCAGCGGGAAAGCAGGCCAAGCATCTCATTACTGCGAGGGGAGCAGAGACTCGTGTCAATCTTCTCAGAGTAGAATGCCTCCCAGCATCACAGTGAGCTCTGTAGCTGTCAGGCACTGTGCCTCAGCGGAAGCCTTCTCCCGGCTTACTTACTCACACGGGCTCCTAAACACGCTGACATGCTGCCTAAAATAGAACCCACAACCCTGCCACCTAAACGAATCGGCTTCTCTTGGCTTTCAACTCAGGCCAGTCCAATGGAGTGGGACTTCTCAGGCCGAAGACACGGGGAGGCCAGAGTGGACCAGTCAGAGTGGGTGTGGGAGAGGACCCTGTTCCCCAGGCCTCTCCACACTGCCTGTGGGGTCAGAGGAAGAGCCTCTGAAGCCTAAGCTGCTTCCTGCAAGGCCACTCATCAATGCAGTACTTAAGTGCTCTCATCTATCCATGTGGACTCCTGATCTTGCTGGCTGGGCCTGCTGGGACGGGCTCACTGCTGTTGCTGCAGCCCGGACCCCACAGGCTTGCTCAGGGAGACCCGCAGAGCTACTGACTCTCTAAGAGCCTGCTGATCGCTTTCGCAGTCATTCCGTGACCTTCATCGGCATCCACGGACAACTGCCCCCAATACTTAGCATGCACACAGCTCCTCCAGCAGCGCCATCCCACGGGGGCTTCTGCTGTGGAAGCAACGGCCTAGTGAGGAGGGGGCCCTCCCTCCATTGTGATCCTCCGCACTGAAAGGTGCGCTCTTGGGGTTCTCCTGCGGTTCTTGTTGCTTCTGGAATCCTAGTGATAGCAGAGTCTAGAAGCCATTCATTCAAAAGACATGTGTGGAGAACCTGTGTCCAAAGCCCCCTCTGGAGTGCTGCAGGGGCAGAAAACAGAAGCATTTATAAACTCAGACCACAAGCATTGTGTTGTCTGGAGGGAAATTACAAACGGGATGCCGTGCCCTCCCTAAGAGTGGGTCCTCGCCAATGTCCTCCATGCGGTGGGAACCAGATGACATGATGGAAGAGTCACCATCTGGGGCTCAGTGGACCTGGACTCCAGCTCTGTCACTTACCAGCACCTACATCAAGTGACAGGTGAGCCTACGCGGTCTTACCCACTTAAAGGGGGCGGGACTAATGTGCAGTTGCTAGCGGACGTAAGAACGTGGAAGGAAATGAAACCGTGGATGTAAAAGCACTTCCGGAGACAGTATTAGGAATATGTCTTGGTGGCCCCAAGGATGCATTACCACAGTTCGCATCTGGGAGGGGACCCTGGAAGGTGACTCAAAGAGCAGCGCTGCTGAACCATCCCGTGCCGTGTGGAGGGGAAAGCATCCAACCACCAGCTCCGTGACTCCCCTAGAAGAGTCCGTAACTTTGGAAGACACATCATCTTTTCATTCTGTACTAGCAACATATGAATGTGATCTATGTTTCCAGATCTCAGAGACACCCTGACCATTTGCTATCCTGCCTATGTGCCCTTCCTCCTTAGCACCGTGAGTGGGTCCAGCGAGGTCCCTCCTGCAACACTCCGCCTGATCCCTTCACTGAAGCCAGACGCCACTAGATGCAAGCAGAAACCTTATCTTCCACCTGCCACAGAAGCCCTGAACTTCTAACCCTTAAGATCCAGTTTCAAACACATTGTCTAAAAGGCATATTTTCAAAATTTCCATCTTCGGTTGCCATTCCAACTCTGTTTTAGAGTTGCAAGCATTTGTTTGTGATCCCAATTCTCTCAAGCCTTCAGAAAGCTGAGGCTCCTTGAGTTGGTAGGTGGCAGAGCTGGGAATGGAATCCCGTCTCCCTGACGCCAGAACCAGGGTGGTGAGGTGCACTCTTGCTGGCGTGCCAAGGACCTTGAGGGAGGAGTAGGATGAAAGGTAAAAGGATGCAGGGATGGAGACAGTAGATGAGGACAAGGCAGGGGAAAGGATGTGAGGGAGCACGCTGGGTCTGAGGTGCTCATCTGGGGAAGAGATGTGGCTCTCCTGCTAGACGAGGGTCTTGGTTGCCATGAGAAGTCCATCTTCTAGCTGGTTCTGAGACAACAAAGCAGATGTCTGTGAAATCCCAGGTTTGTGTCCTCACTGAAGCTTGGTTTTACTTTCAAGTAAGATGCTTTCCCCTGCCTTTCCATGCACCCCATTCATGTGTGCTTATCTCTCCTGCAGATGCTCATGCCCTGCCACTGTCTTCCACACCCACATCTCCAGATCTGGTCACCATGGTCTCTTGATGGGCTCTCGGGAGCATCCTGCACAGAGCAGGGCATGAGTGGTCTTCGGTTGCATGTGCAGACCCAGAGCAGAGCCCAGCACCTCACCTTTGGGCCCGTCTCTTGCAGATTATTGGGACCATTCCTCTGATGCCGAATCCAGGGCCATCGAGCCAAGCGGCGAGCGGCACTCAGGGCCTTCAAGTGCAGCCCATCACCCCCCAGCTCCTGACCAACGCCCAGGGCCAGATCATTGCCACGGTCATCGGGAACCAGATCCTCCCAGTGATCAACACCCAGGGCATCACACTCTCACCCATCAAGCCCGGCCAGCAGGTAACGGCCCCACGTCCAGGCAGCCGTGGCTACCTGGACCCCCCCTCCTTACCGCTCGTCTTCTGTTTGGTCTCCATCAATGAAGAATAATTTTTAAATCACAAAATATTCCAACCTGAATCCTAACATATCAATAATTTCAAAAGGCAAGTAGTTCTTTTTTCATTCTTAGAGAATATAGGTAAGAGCTAGCTCTCTAATCCAAAAATATGAATATATTAAGTTATAAACCAATAGTGGCCTACAATTCAATAGTGATGCGTCCTTACTTTGACACTGATGGTACTTAATTTTCAGACAATTTTAAAAGGGTTCAAGAAGAAACCAAGACCATTTATGCCTTAACTGTAAATGAGAAAAAAAAATTACTCCATTGCACAATAAAGCAGGGATTATCCCATAAGAGGGCAGGTGTATACAAAGTTTAATATCATCACAGAGGTGGGAGTGGCCAACTTTGACTGAAGAGTTTTGAGTTCTCACAGATAAAATGATTTGGGGCTGAGTCTTGATGAATGAAGATGGAGCAATGATGGGATCACAGTACGCCAGGCCACGGGAACAGCAGGTGCAAAGCCAGGGGAATATGAAGGAGGATGGAGTGTTGTGAAACAGAAGAAAGGCTCATGTGATTGGAGTGCAGGGGGTGCTGAGGACAGTCATGGAAAGGGCTCCATAATCAAGCTGGAAAGGATGGACTTCGTCTTTGTGTGATCTTGAACACATCATGCATCATCTCTGTGCCCGTGTCCTCATCTGTAAAATGGGGATAACCAGAACCTGACTCACAGAGTGGTTGTGAGGATTCAAGGAGTCAATCTATATGAAGTGGTTAGTGCCTGGCACACAGGAAGCCCTTACATAGTCATGATGATGGTGATGACCATCTACTCTGCAGTCTTGGGAATCTGTGAGAGTATTCCGAGGGAGGAATGACATGCTCAGCTTCATTTTTCAAGAAAACAACTCTAACTCGGGGAGCAGATGGAGGCTGAGCTGAAGTGGTGAAACATCTATTGTAAACAAACCATTTAAGAGACTATAGCAAAACACAAAGAGGAATTTA
The DNA here is from genome assembly GCF_003265705.2 of Callorhinus ursinus. Taxonomy (NCBI): domain Eukaryota; kingdom Metazoa; phylum Chordata; class Mammalia; order Carnivora; family Otariidae; genus Callorhinus; species Callorhinus ursinus. Next base: position 1,267,826 of record NW_027397135.1, read on the forward strand.
TGAAAGCATGCGCTGGATAGCTGAAACGAAGGGTCTGGAATTGTAGTAGCATCCAGGACAGGATCTGAGAGTCAACGAGTGCATACGGTATAGCTGAGAACAAATCCAACATCCAGAAAAAATCAGGAGGAGCGAGAAAAGGAAGGAAGATGAAGGAGTCACTTGGGGAAACAGCTTTTAAGGAATGGAAGAGGAAGGGAGAGATGGAAGAAGTGGCCAGTTAAGGAGAGGAATCCAGAGGGTCACGATCTAGCATCCAAGAGTTTTTTAAAAGTAGGTAGTGGACACAGTGTCAAATGCTACAGAGATGAAATCAGGTAAAGCAATGGAGAAACATCAATTCCTCTCTTGCTTTGTTGTAACACTTTAAAGTCTGGAGCTGCTCTGTTTGAAACATTTTGAAACCAGCAGCTGGGTGAGTCAAAAAGCAAAAGTTGGAAGGGCTAAGGCTCAGATTTGCAGTTGAAGGGTGCACTAACAAGAAAGGTGATGGGAGGAGAAGATAAATATTAACAGTGAGTACGTGACTGAGTAGATGGCCTCACGGGTTGTTGGAAAACTATAATGTAAAGCGTCTTGCAAGGAAATAAAATACGAAGGAAAAAGGAAGAAGAAAGCACTGCTCAGTTCTTCATCATTTGTCTGTAACAAAGTAGAAGTGTCTTTCCAGAGATCTCAGCCATTTGGCTTCTGATCCAACCATGCATACAACCCACTCTTGGTGGCACTCGAAGACTGTGCTTGGAAAATCCAGTTGCTTGTTCAATAAATATTTTTAAAAATTTGTTTAGTATATATATTTATTGACCACCTGCCATTTGTCAGGCACTGTACATGGAAGCTAGGCTGGTGGACGTGACAGATACCATGAGCCCTTCCTTCATGGAGTTCACAGTCTAGCGAGGAAGATGGACATTCATCAAAGACTTGCACAGATATGTACCTGAGATCTATAGTAAATGCCATGAGGAAGCAGTGAGGGGATCTATGAGTAGATCAAGCAAGGATACCTTCTTCCACTGGGGAGTGAACACTAGGTAAAACCAAGTCAGGTCTGAACACACTTCCCAGAGATGGGGGCTCTGGTCTTATGCCCTATGGCTCTCCCTCCAAATCTAAACCACTGCCTGGAGAGCCAAGGCTCCCAGCACCCCTCTTCTTCCTCAGCTTAATCATACTCAGTGGCTCACTCCCTGCCAGATCTATCACTGAGGACTTCCCTCCCCTCTCCTCACCCCTATCTCTCAGCTAGCTTATTTCTTTTACTATTTACAAGATGCCATCTCTACCTTCTAAATGGTTCCCTAAATAAGGTAAGAGCCTCTATCTTTTATTGGCTTTTTAAGACCGATTTCTATGTGTTCAAACTTATGCTAAAATTATCTCTAGGGGGAAAAATGAGATCAGCCTCTTTTCATACAATCTGCTGAAAACTATTTCTGTCAGTAAAGCCAAGTTGTAAATTGCCACAAAGGTGATGAATTAATTAGAAATCATCAACATTTAATACAAAACAGCTCTCATTCTCACCTTGGATTTCAGAGGAGGGCGTGTAGGTGATAGACGATTCCAGTTACATAAAATTACAGCTCTAGATTTGAGGTAGGATGGTTTTAATCCAGGAGAAGGACCTAGGCAAGAAATGGCCAAAAAAAAAAAGGCAGATATGGTGCCATTCCTCCACTCTTTGTCCAAAGTAGACATCATTGATCCATTTCCGCCACTGTGGGAACATGTGGTCCTCTGCTGCTCTAACGGCCATGACTGTCTTCTTCACAGTAGAACTGGAGAGCTAGTAACTGGTAAGAAACAGCCAGCCCCTTGGGGGTGTGCCTTGCAAGTCCACTTCGTGTCAATTATGAGCAGCATCCCAGAAAGCAGGACTGTCCTGGACGGTGTACATGAGTGCTGACAGGACATGTGAACACAGCTGGAGAAGAGTGGCATACGAACCTTCCTGAATGTCCAAGTCACAGCAGGCGCCCCCGGGTCCGTCCTTCTTGTTGCAGCCATGTGCACATGGTCTATTCTAGTCCCAGAAAGATCGAGGGAACCAGTGGGGAACCTGGTTAGAAATATCAGGAAATGGTGGAAAGAAACGAATGGCTATTGTTATTTCTTGGCACCAGCTCTGAAACACCTTGAAGCACCCCGGAACATATAGTAGAGCGCTAACAAGTTGGGTGAATTGACAGGAGATGCGCAAGTCTGAGTCCTGGATATAAAAGCTGGGATCCTAGAGGGGAGGGGGGGAGGGGGATGGGTTATCCTGGTGATGGGTATTGAGGAGGGCACGTTCTGCATGGAGCACTGGGTGTTACGAACAAACAATGAATCATGGAACACTGCATCAAAAACTAATGATGTAATATATGGTGATTAACATAACAATAAAAAAATTAAAAAAAAAAAAAAAAGCTGGGATCCTGAGATCATAAAATGCCCAAGAGTCCAAAAGTAAAAAGCCCAGAGCTGGAGGTATAAGGATAGTAGTCTTCAATTTTTTTCTTTAAATACTACCCTTTACATTGAAGAAATATAATACAGACAACCACTAAAAAATAAAGGATTTCTATCATACAGTAGAGAAGTTTCTCAATTTATTTTTTCATGTGATTTATGACAAATGCCTGCTCTCACAAGAGCATAGTTCCAACAGTAAAATACATCATAAATTACAGGAGCAGAAAGTTCCCTAACTCACACTCAGAAGGGAGTTCACTTTCACGGAGTGAAGTACCTTGGACCAGATTACCCGGGGTGACTTGTTTTAATTTAATGAAAAAATTACATCTTAACTTCATTTTTACATCTGCCTAGCATTAATTAAAGGAACCTGAATAAAATCTAAGAGTGGACCCTCAACTACTCTTGATGATGATTTATTCCAATGATAAAAGATTGAGAACCTGCAAAGTTATCATCTGGAATGCAAGCAATATATTTTTAAAATATATACCAAGACTCAATGGCACTAGATTTAGCTTTCACAGTATCACATCAGAGATTCTTGGTGAGCAATACAAGAGAATAAAAGTCAGAAGAAGACTAGATAAAAAAAAAAAAAAAGAAACTGAGAAAGATAGAAGTATCTTTCTGGGCATGAAAAAAAAGCTACTTAATACAAAAATATTTGGTGGATTTTGAAAGTAAGCTTTTGTTCCCTCCATTAGACTCTGCAGCTACTGTGGATTATGGCGAACTCCCCACCAAAGTGAGAGGGCCCCACACCCCCTGGTTTGCCCTTACAACCCCTGACCGTGAATTAATGATTTCTCCGTAGCCGCACAGACATCATTTTTGTGTATATTTTTTCTCCCTTTGACTAAATTCCAACAAAAGTTAGCAGGAGTTTGTAGCACCGTTAAGAGTGTAGAGACACTTGAAAGGGAAAATGTTGCAATTTGTAAAATCAAAGCAATGAAAATTTTCAGAAATTAAAGGCTGTAGCTGTAATCCTTGGAGACTGTCCTCTATGAAGGCACACAACTTCTCTTCAAAGAGTAATCTTGGCCTTTATAGGAAACCAAAGGAAGGTAGTTCATTTAAATCGGCTCCTCAAAATGCCATCTGATTATCCAAATCCATTCATTTGCTTTTCAAGTAAGTACAAAATGTACTCCCTTACCTGTTTTTGAAAATCAACTGCCTTTCCCAGCCCCTGCCTGCCTATCACAGTGGTTCCCGATCTCTTTCTTAGAGCCACCCACAATGAGACATAAATGAGGCATTTCCACCCACAAGGGATCTGAAATAGCATAGGAGTTTTCCTAGATGGATGCAACGTGTGTATCAGCAACTCCAACACAAAATAGCCCTTTGACCTTCCAGCCACACAACTGGGTGTCTCGCCCTTCTGGTCTCCCCTCGTCCCTCCCTGCCAAGCCCAGCTGACAGTGCCCTGGCCTGGAATGCCTTTCCCACCGTCTCTGTCTGGCAAACTCTGGCCACCGTCCCTCTGTCCAGGATCCCCCCTTCTCGAAGCTTCCCTACAAGCTCCCTCCTCTCTGCTTTCCCTCCTGCTCCATTCCTTTTCATCACCTGGGCTGTCATTAGGTATCTACACCCGAAAGACAGGGAGCTGGCTGACTCAGCCTGGTTCAGGACCCCACCCATGGTGGGGGCTCAGTCAGTGATGTTCGGTTGAATCGCTGCACCAGCATCCCAGAGCCATGCTTCCAGAGCAGCCCAGCCCAGGCCTTTCTGTGCCTTTCCAGTTCTGTGCCTCCTGTCAGTTTGCAGTATGTTCCCAAGTTAGGGACCGCAGCTTGAGAAGGGCTCCCACACAGCATTGCCTTCTCTGTTCGTCTCATTTGTGAATGTTAACCCGTTCCTCTCACCCACCGCACTCTCCCACCTTACTACCTCAACTCCATGTAATCCCTGGTTTTCTGCCCTGCTTTGTCCCATCATTGTGTGTCCCCAGCGCTTTTTAGGACTGCCACTGGCCTTGCCTGCCCGTGTGCGGTGTCTTCCTGAATCCTGCCCCCACGCTGCCTCTCCTCACTTCCCCGCAGCCTTGAGTGTCTGGTGTGACTGCTCTCTTTCTTGAGCCCACTGGTATTTCCGCTTCCGGGGCTTCACTCCCCTACAGACAGGAAGTATCTGAGGGAGTCTTACAGCTGGGGCTCTTCTTCCTGTGCAGGTTAAAGAGCCACTTCCCAGTCATGGAGAGAACTAGAAGGAAAATCCAGGGAGTGGGGGCACCTGGGTGGCTCAGTCGTTAAGCATCTGCCTTCGGCTCAGGTCATGGTCCCAGCGTCCTGGGATCGAGCCCTGCATCGGGCTCCCTGCTCAGTGGGGAGGCCTGTTTCACCCTCTCCCACTCCCCCTGCTTGTGTTCCCTCTTTTGCTGTGTCTCTGTCAAATAAATAAAATCTTCAAAAAAAAAAAAAAAGAAAGAAAGAAAATCCAGGGAGTCTCCTGGACCCTGCCAAAAGGACAGCTCCCTCCTTGCTTTTTTCAAGCCTTACAAAAGATAATTCAAATCTCCACTAAATATCATGTTTCAGGTCCTCAAAATTTTTCAAGCTAGCTTGTCCTGATATAAACCCGAAATCTTAGCAAATCTAAGATCTGGGCTCCTGTCCTACCCACAGTGGAACGAGCAGCTCAGTAACACTCAGGCAGTCATTATGTCCTCCTCATTCTTGAAGGTTCTTATTAAATCTGGGCTGTGGCTTCTCTTGTCTGGACATAATAAATACTCCTCCTTTACCCTTTTTCAAAGAGAAGCTCCTTCAAAATCCTTGTGTGGTCCCCCAACCACCAGCATCGTGTAGGAACTTGTTAGAAATGCAAATTCTTGCACCCCATCCCAGATGCATCAGACCCCCGGGAAAGGGTGGGGGGTATGATCTGTGTTTTAACAGCCAGGTGATTCTGATAAACGCTAAATCTGGAGACCCACTGACTTCGTTTCTCTTCGAGCTATTATAAGGTACACAGGAGGTACTCAGAAAAGTGCAGGGACAGAGAGTCACGATGTCCTCCTGCATGCTCTTGCTCCTGCTAGAACTCTTGCGGTCATATTCACGTTCTCATCGCACCACCTGGGGGTTCAGTCTGTGGTTCATTATATGGCTCCCTGACATACTTGTAAAAGGCCAGACCTCCTCCATTTTGCCTTGGCATAATTGGAGAGTTTTTCCTTCCCCAAATTAATCTCTCTATATTTAATTCCATTTGAATTCTACTGTTTATATGCATTCATTTTTCCAACTTGTCTAGGACATTCTGCATTTTATCCCACTTTCCAAGACACTGTCACCTCCACTTATTTTTGTAGCAATTGTGGATTCAATTGGAAGATGCTTTATTCCAGAAACTAAAACATTATTAAAGATATACTGTGTTACACATGGAAGCTCTACAAGGAGCCAGGGCATGGAAAATCAAGAACGTCTGTAAAGCCTGCTTGTACTTGAATTTACTTTTGTTGAATATATTAAACAGCCAGCAATTGCAGCCAACACAAACAAACCAACAAAGCCAGCCTTTCACACGCCACAGGAAGGGAGAAGCTTTTCAGACCTCGAATCCTGTCCTTCCCTGTTTGTCATTTCCTGGAAGAGATGGACATTCCTCCCTCCTTCCCTGGGTAATGCAAAGCCCCAGGTTAACATGAACTGCCCCTTCCCTCTCCTGTTTTGTTGGCTCTGTGCTCTCAGCCTGTATGAGTCTGCTTGGGGCTGACAGAGTGCCATAAATAGGGTGAAGTTTATCGTCTCACAGTTCTGGAAGCTAGAAGTCCAAGATCACTGTGTCGGGCAGGGGTGTCTTCCCCTGATGCCCCTCTCCTGGGTTTGCAGGTGGTCACCCCCTTCCTGTGTCCACATATGGTCTCCTGCCTCTACCAGTCTGTGTCCTAACCTCTTTTTTGAAAGACACCAGTCATACTGGATGAAGCCCCACCCTAAGGACCTCGTTTTAACTTCATTACCTCTTTGAAGACCCAATCTCCAATTATAGTCCCATTCTGAGATACTGGAGGTTAGGACTTTATCATATGAATTTGGGGTGGGACACATTTCAGCCCATAACACAGCCTATTTACATCTGACTTACAGCTCAATAAAAGGCAAGAAAGTGATTCCTCGAACTTAGATGGAAACAAATTCCAGATCCTTTAGGCAGTGCAGTGGGGGTATAGTGAATAAATAGAAAATATGATCATATAAACAGGATACTGAGAAAAGTAAATTTGGGGTACAACAAATAACTGGGACTCATTACATTAAGCAAAGGACAATCTATAAGCAATTCCATCCAAGATGTGTCCCAGACGACACCAAAATCATAGTGCTCTGGCCATCTCTGACTACCATGTTTTCCTAAAAAATATGACATTTTTAAATTCAGGACCTATAGAAAATAATCCTAAACTAGAAAAATACTTAAATTGTCATATTTAGCGAAACAGATGAGATATGTTCAAAATGATAGACCATGATCTACACTTGTGCTGATCAACTCTAGCGTGTAGCTCACCGTGACCAATTTGAACACATCTCATGTGTCCCCACACCATCCAGCTAGAGCTTCCTGCCGTCCTCCTGACTCATACCTGTCTCCAGGGGTAGACAGGAGTGGGGCAGTGGTGTGCCTGCTGGAAGGAGCGCTGGCTCCTGTGTCAGACTTTCCTGGACTCAAAACTCAGTTATATCAGCTGTGTGACCCCAGGTAAGCCATCTTAAGTCTGTTTCCTCTTCTGTAAGGACAACACCAATACCTAACCAAAAGGGCTAATACTAAGATTTAAAAGTCTACGTAAAGACATGTGGGAAGCATCTCATCAATGGTATCCATACAGTTGGCCTCTCAAGATCAAGCCAACCAATGTAATAAAACATCTGCCTTCTTAGAAGCTTCTAAGTCTCTTCTCTCCAGGAAGGAAAAGGAAAGAAGGCTTTCCTTCAGGCTTCTCCTTATTCCCTAATAACCTGCACACTCTTTTGGTGAACTATGCCACTTTTTATGGCCAGTTATGTATGAGGCATTTACACACCTATTTCTTTTGCCAGTAATTACACAGTATAAGTAATACAGGATTTTCAGATTTAAGTCGGGGTCTGAAAAACAACAGAATTAAATCTAATTCTAATGTTGCTTATTTAAAGTCTTTGAAATTTCTATATTGAAATCCAAAGTTGTTTCATGAAGTAGCTTAAATCTCTGCTTTCCCTTTCTTTATTTGATACATATATATTTTTTAAAATTTTATTATGTTAATCACCACACATTACATCATTAGTTTTTGATGTACTGTTCCATGATTCATTGTTTGCATATAACACCCAGTGCTCCATGCAGTACATGCCCTCCTTAATACCCATCACCAGGCTAAACCATCCCCCCACCCCCCTCCTCTCTAGAACCTCCAGTTTGTTTCTCAGAGTCCACAGTCTCTCACGGTTCATCTCCCCCTCCGATTCCCCCCCTTCATTTTTCCGATGTTACATATATTTTTAAGCATATTTCTCATGAAACTAAGAACATCACAGATAAGGCTATTTTTTTGTCATTTACCTGAAAGAATTACAGTGCTAGGGATGGGAAGTAAGAGAAGTGTTACTCTAACATCCTCTTTTTCTGAGGGAAGAAGTGATAAAAGAGGGTCAGTCTCTGGGCTCGTTTTGATATGTACAAAAGGCTATTCCATCTGGACTTACATGTGATTCTAGAATTAACAGATACATGTCTATACATTCTCTACATTAGAATGAGACATATGGGCTCCGGTGAGGAAGCTACTGCTTATATAATCTCGATTCTTGACAAGTAAGAACTTTTCAGAATTTTTCTTGGTTATTCCATATTGTCTGGTTAAACTCTGGAGGGAAAGCAGAACCCCAATGTCCTAAAAAAATGCTTATTTACTTTGGAAGAAATGTATCTTTCTCAGACACTTAAGTATCTTAGAGTCATCTCATTCTCTGACTGTGTGGACACAGGACAAGCTCTTAAAAGAACTATTTTATTTTCCTCTTGAATTTCTTCTCCTGCATAGCTTAAGGCATAAGGCCTAGTTTGCTTTTTTGTGTCCTTAGTGAGACTGCAGCCCATTAATTTGTTTCTCTACTGAGTTGTATCTGAGGAAGAAAAATTTTAATTGATTATTGTCTTACCCAGTTCCTTGATGGTACTTTACCACACCCAGGGCCAATAAAATATTGATGGAATGGTAAAACGGAAGGCTATCTCATGATTCAGTGACTCAAAACTGTGAAAAGCTTTTGTCAAGTAACAATATTTAGAAGGACAACTCAATAAGTTAGAAGGGGTAGACTGACATGCAAATATCCATCACCTTTTATTAAGCAAATTAAAAATAGATTTAATCTTTAATATGTGTCCCTACAGAATAAAATTTACTGGATTCAATTGTTGATTATGTGCTCGGCAGATCGGCTAATTACTTTGGGGCAGATGTTTGATGCATATTAATTTGGGTTCCATGTCAATTATCACTATCTTTTATTCACAATATAACCTCCACTTAGCACAGTTCAGTAACAATAAGGATGTTCACTTGAAAGGTAACTTCAAGCAATTCTGAAGGGGGACAAAATGGCATCCCGGAAGGAGCCCTGAGCTATGAATGAGAGTCCGGATTCTAATGTTCTCCGAACCACGTGATCTTGGGCCAGTCATTTATGCCTCATAATCATGCTAGGTGTATATCTGCCGCATAGGGATGTCATATGAACCCGGGGGAGCAAAAGCATTACCACAAGGGACGAGAAGGAGAAAGAGCTCCTTATGCATTTCCAAAGTAGCATTTTACTAATAGTTGTTTGCAGGTAAAATGTTAATTGATGGTTAAAAACACGTTAGGGAATTTAAAGGACCGACAAATCCCAAGCATTGGTAAGGACAGAGAGCAACTGGAATTTTCATACATTTCTTGTGGGAATACGAAATGCTACAACCACATTGGAAATCGGTCTGGTAGTTTCTTAAAAAAGTTCAACATGCATTTATAGTAGGATGAAGGAATTCCACAATTCCACTCCCAGGTGTTTATAGAAGAGAAATGAAAACACGGGTATACACAAGCACTTGTAAATGAGTGTTTACTGCTCTATTCATAATGGCCCCAGACTGGAAATAACCCAAACGTCCATCAACAGATGAATGGATAAACAACCTACGGCATAGATATCTATATGAATATAGAGATATATGCTACAAATATATACTATATATACTACTCAGCAATAAAAAGGGATGATACTGCTGACACATGCAACAAAATGAATCTTAAAAACAGTATCCCAGCAAAAAAAAAAAAAAAAAAAAAACAGATAAAAGGAGAGTACATACTGTACGATTCCATTTTTAGAATCATGCCAAATGAGTCCATTGTGGCAGAAAGTCCATTGTGGCTGTCTGGGGCTGGGCCTTGGGGGTAAATTGATTGCGAAGGGAATGAGGGAACTTTACAGAATGATGGGAAGGAAGGTCCTATGTCTTGATTATGAAGCTGGTTTCACAGATGTGTCTATTTGACAAAACTCATCAAACTGCATGCTTGAAATGGGTGTATTTTATTATGTATAAATGATCTCTCAATAAAGTTGAATGAAAAAATGAACAGACACACACACACACACACACACAGGGAAGGCAGTGACAAATGTGAAGTTGACATGTCCCAGGTTGACCGTCAGATCCTGAGCAAGTGATCAGAGGTCAGGTCAGGCCATGGACTTTGGTGGGAGAGCCAACCAAAGTTCAGGGCCAGACCTGATTCTCCCCCTGGGCTGACTTCCTTTTATAGAAACCCTACTATACCTTTGTGAGTGTGACAATGGCCACGAAAGCAGTTTGTAAACCAAGGAGGGCTATCTCCAGCCACAAAGGGTGCGATGGCTAAGGCTGATCGTGCACCTGTCCAGGGTCTTGAGCTGCCCCCTTTGTGTCAGCTTCCGGGGCGGGGCGGGCAAGCACAGATGGAGAAGGATCCCTCCTGGGCCTCCAAGGGGACCTAGTACTTGTAATCACTTCCCTTTCTTCCAACCTTCCTCTCCTGTGCTGGGCTGCCCTCACCACCCAGAACAACAGGCCTTTGAGAACCTCTAAAGGAGCCATGAATAAATGGACATAAAGACAACCTTTCTCGAGGCGCACTGAATTTTGAAAATTAGGTTAATTCTTGCTTCTGGCGTGGTGATTAAGAGCTCGAGCCTCCAGGTCAGACTACACGTGTCCAGACACCAGCTCCCCTACACCTACCGGATGAACCCACAAAACCCTTTAACTTCTCAGAGCTTCCACTTCTTTGTCTGCAAAAGAGAGGTTAAAATAGTACCCACTTCACAGGCCGATATAAGAAATGAGCGAGGGCATCAAAGTCCTTAACACAGGGTGGCACGGAGTAAGAGAGCAACAACTGAAAGCTACAAATACTACTGGATATTTTTGTCCTGGCTGCCCCAACTTCTCTCTCCGTTTCCTATAGGACATCAGAGAACGTTCTTCCCCACTTTACAGTAATCCAGCCAGACTCTTTGATTTGGGGGGGGGGGAAGGGAGGAGGGGAGAGCAGAAAGTTCCAAACTCAATTCACACTCAGCCTAAATGGGAACTTTCCTAAAAATACCAGTTACAGAAGCCAAATTGGTCGGGCACAGCCATACCCGTGAGCTTGAGTTGCACACTCCGAGGTGATGGCAAGCACTGTATTTTATCTGTACCTCTTGGAGCTGCCTGCCACGTGTGCTGTAATTGTGTGAACAGGCAGAAAAGAGTCCAGCCACATGCTGAGGTCGAGAAAGGTAGAAAATTGGGTGCTCCCGCAAGCCAAGTAGGGAATTAATAATATATTTAGGATTACTAATAAAATGCCTGTCAAGCAAGCTGCAACATATTATATACTAAAAAAAAAAAAAAAAATCCTGCCCGTTGTGTATAGAGTTTGCATTGTTCCTGAGCAATATAATGTTCTTGGAAATACAATGCTTCAACCCCAGATGAAACTTCTATCCCCTGGCATTTCCACCCTCCGATTTCTCACTCATGTGTGTATTTTTTACATCCCCTTTCCATGTAGCTCCACCAAGCCTCGCAGACGTCAGTGGGTCAAGCAGCCTCCCAAAGCAGCCTTCTGCACCTGGCTCACAGCCAAGCATCCATGTCTCAAAGCCCCATCCGGCAGGCTTCCTCTTCTTCCTCCTCATCCTCCTCTTCTTCAGCTTTGAGCGTGGGCCAGTTAGTCAGCAGTAAGTATCCTTTCTGGCTCCGTTAAATCATGGTGGCCTTCTTGTTGCCTATCTGCAATGCCTTCCCTCCCCTCTCTCTCTCCCCTCCCTTTCTCTCTCCCCACCATCCCTCCGTCCTTCTTTCTCTCGTTCTTTCAACATCAAAGAGGAATTTCCCGGCCTTTCTACGCCAATACTGGAATAAGGTCTCTGCCCAGGGCCAGATGGTTCCTTAGGGAAACAGGCCCCCAAAGCATGCCCCCTTGATGGGTGCACGCAGGGCGGGTCTCTATCTCAAGCGCTTTCTGCCATGCTGAGTCAGTCCTGCCGCTTTCAGGAGGGAGAAGCTGATCAGCTTGCAGGCCACGAGCCACAGAGCTCAGAACTGAAATCGCCAACAACAGGTACTCAGCCAGCAGGTCAAGCTGCTTTTCCGTGTGTTTGAAGTCCCCTGCCTTCTATTTGTAGGTGTCAGAGGAAATAAAAGAGAGCGTGCCCATGGGCGGGTGGGTGTGTGTGCACATTGAGCCGCCTCCAGGGGCACGTGGGGAAAGCGGCACAGGCTGGAACAGGATGGGAAATCTCTGAACCACCATTCATAAACTAAAATAAGCCTGCAGGTCTGCTTCCCTGAGTGGGCCACATATATATGTAATGTTTAGAAATGGTATGTGGCCCCACGTAAAGACAGCGTGTGTATCACATGCAAATCAGAACATGTGGAGATGAATGGGACAATGGTCTGATTTCAGGTTAGTCGTTCACCTTTGGTGCAATTTTTACCCGTAAATAAAATCACAGAATGCGCACTTCGATTATAATTCTCCAGGAACCGAAAATCCAGTAATTACAGGTTTAAAGGGCTAAAGCACTGCATAGATATCTGTGCCATAAAATAAAGACACATCTGAGTATCTGTGTTTGATCAAGTGTCATGAATAACTTGTTATAACAGGAACAGCAGGAATCCTCACGTATCATCTGTAATGAGAAGCAAAATGGAGGGTTGCCATGCCCTCCCCATGCAAGCAACCCCCCAAAAAAGAATATATATGTGTGTCCATACCTACATATAAGTTCAATTATATGGATAATTCAGGCAAGAAGGATTTGGAATGGAGAAGAGAATGGGGACTTCTGGGAAGATACGAAAATGCCCAAGTACCTCAACTAGCCTGGAGGCCCCTTAACCCCAAAGATGTGTCAACACCAGAGTTTCAGGGCACATATTGGAAGTTTGCCATCAACCAGTTATTATAGGTTGTTTGGATATACAACCCCCGTCATTTGGGCTAGAAACTCTAGTTTTACTAGAATAAAATCATAAATAAAGTTAATTTAATTATAGCCATATTTTCCCCAAGAAAAACACTCCTCATCGGGGTATTAGGAAAGATTTCAACATCATTCCACTTCGATATTCTGCATAAGTTTCCACAAAATACTCTAGTTATAAATAGCAGCACGGTCATAAATTTAGGATAGGCTTTAAGCTTTGGTCCTTTAAGAAAAGGAACTGAGATCAAATATCTTATAGAGAAGAAATAAGGTAAATACCAAATAAAGTACAAATCATCCCACAAATACAGTATTTTACACAATGTAAACACTCAGTTCATGTTGGAGATGAATGAGTGGCTGAACACACAGACAGACGGATGGATGATACCGGGTTCTCTCTAGTCATTTGTCTCAAACTGGTCAGGAAAGGAGTAGCCTTTTTCAGAAATCCATCACAGAGCTACTTAATGGGACAGATGGAATTTCAACTGCACGGTTGCCAATGGGGCATCTAAGTTCTGGGTGTATAATGAGTGAACCATATTACATATCCTGATATGAAATATAAAGAATGGGGACAGAGACTTCTTTACCATATGCACTTGAGGCAGGAAACTCCAAACTCATATGCAGAGCCTGAATGAGGAGCCTTCTCCGGCAAATATAGGGGAGGCTCAAGCAGTCCCCCTGGGGGTCAGACTTTATACAAACCCACTCCTGGGCTTAACATTGCTACTGATTTTGAGCATGTTGTTTAATTGATTTCCTTCTGTCTCAAAACCCAACTACACAATGAATGATACACAGAGCATTTCTCTGATGCTGATTCTCCCAACCAATCTCTGTTTAAAACTTGATTTGTAAAGAAGGATTTTCAGAGCACTTTCAATATCGTGCTCATTTTAATACAGTGAGGTCATAGAAATCCTCATTTGCAGATCTTGAAACTGACATCGGATAGATCCTGAAAGTACTACCCATTTTGGCCATCTTCTGTCAGAGGGACCACATCCCGTCTTGGTTGAGAGGCTGTGACACTCTGTGTGACAAAGCTAATGGGTGGCAGGACCAGGATGATAACCCAATGGGTCATACACACACTACACAGCACAGCAGCCTTCAAAAATCGGATGTTTACACCTGAATTTTATCCAGTGACATTTGAATGACAGTATATGTCAAATCACCTAAATATTCCTCAAATAATTCTTTAAGAGCCTGGACCCATGCCTTACAATTAAAGCACAGAGTTTTCCCTGAGGTAATATAAAGAGAAAAATTAGACAGTGTGCATATTTTGAAATTATATTCAAGCATGAAATATCCATTTAAAATTATTTTTGTCTGAGATGAAACTTCACCAAATCTGCAGATAGGATAATATGGGGAGACCAAACCCCTACCTCAGATGTAGTTGTGATACAGATGAAATTACAGGGGAATAAGAGGGTGGTTTTGTCAGAGGCTGTCAACTTAAAAATAAAAACACAGTGCCATGTATATGCCAAGCACAGGAATAGAAATTAAGAAAGCAAAAATAAGCAAGATGGGTTCCCTGCCCTGGGGGAGGTCATGAACTGGTAACAAAGAAACAGTTACAATAAAGAGAAATGAACACTATGATCAACACGTGAACAGGGACTATGGCAATACAGTTGCCTGGGTGGCTCAGTCGGTTAAGCGACTGCCTTCGGCTCAGGTCATGATCCTGGAGTCCCCGGATCGAGTCCCACATCGGGCTCCTTGCTCAGCGGGGAGTCTGCTTCTCCCTCTGACCCTCTTCCCTCTCGTGCTCTCTATTTCTCATTCTCTCTCTCTCAAATAAATAAATAAAATCTAAAAAAAAATACAGTTGATAGTTAACTTGGTTTTAGAGGTTGAGACAGAACAGAAAGACTTGCTAGAATAAATAATTCTTGAATTGCGTTGGATGGTTAATTAACAAATCCCTCCAAGAAACCAAGGCCAGGTCAAACTGGACTAGAACCTGTGGTCAAGACCTTGGTCAATGAACCCTCCCTCATCCATGGTCAAATATTGTCACCACAGTGCTGTGCAACTTGCCACTGTTCCAGAGAAAATGGAACCAGAAGTCACCCCCAAATCTTCCCCACTCCAGGCAAAAGAACATAGAGTTAATGCCTTAACAATGATAATGGGATCTTCATGTGCAGAGAACACCATATCTGAGCTCAGTGTTACCAAATAAGCACACTCCTTACTCCCAAGAATACCTCCTGTAGGTACCTGTTCACTGTTCCCACACAGCTTGCCCTGTGTTATACCTTGTTTGTTCGTCACAGTCATCAGAAGTAAAGATAGTTTCTGTAAGCAGGGTTTTGGAAAGTCTAACAGAGTCAAACAAATGACTTGAGAAATGTCCCAAATTGGCTCAAGATTTACACAGTATTGTTTAAAAACAGGTAGATTTGGGGGTTTTTAATTCTTTGCTGAGTTTGGTTTTGTTTTGTTTTTCAGTACACACTCTTTAAACCCCTGGCCAGTAAGCCTGATTTTTTTAGACAGCAAAGGACTGCTGGCTATTACCAGAAAAAAACAAACATAAAGTGAACATAAAGATGCATGGTGATAGCTTATGGGACCCCTGATTCCCATGATCACAACTCACACTATTTTCCACAATGAAGTCACCATATTGCAAGTAAACTGTTCTCCCAAATTACATTGCACGTTCTTAAGTGGTTTCTTATTTCTCAGAAACATTTGGTAAATATGCCCATTATTTGCTGTGAGAATAGCATAAAAAAGCAGATGGGTGTTTACATAAGACCGTTAATTCATACTTGGCAGCTTCTTTAAAGTTGCATGTTTTTCATAGAAAAATCCCACAAACGGAGGTTGTAGAAGGATGATGTTGATGGATGGTGACGGTTCGACCCAGTTAGCAACCCCTTATACTGATGTCCATGTCAACTGGTGGAAGGAGCTAAATTTTAAAAAGTAAACAAAACAAAGCATCTGTGCCGATCCATCCTCAGCGCTCAGTTCGGTGTGGACCCAGCGACCATACAACCAGATTCTGCAGAAAGGATTGTTTTCACCCAATTTCAATTTAGTTCCCATAAAAAATCTTTTATTTCTCAGCCTTCGCATTCCAGATTTGGTTTGGGAAACGTCATGCTTATGAAATCCTGCCAATTTTCAATGCCAGTTGATTCTAAATCTCTGGGCCAGTTAATCTCTATATAGGTTGATCTTCTGGCTCCTCTAGCAAGGGTCAGATTCGGGGCAGATCCTGGCAATCATTCTTGTGGCTTCCTGAACCTGTACTTAATATATTGGGCTGACTTCATCTGAAGCGGATTTCTCTGAAAGGTGTCACTTCCTCCTCAATGCAGAGAAATCCCAGACCAGGTTGCCCTAGTGCTGGATCGACCCAGTAGGGGATCTGAGAGATCCCTCTGAGGTCCCCATCCAGGGGGCCTCAGGATCCTCCTTGAAATTAACCCAGCCTCCCTGAGCCAGGAGACTGGATGAGGGAAAACCAGACTGAGCTATCCCAGGATGGAATGTCAACCTCTGAGCCAGACTGAGAGCTGAAGTCACATCCCAGGGAAGAGGCTCCCATTTTGTTTCCCCTCCTCAGATAGAAAAGCATATATCCCTTAAGGAAGGGCTATTGTTCCAACAGTGGGAGGAGGGGAATCCTCAAGAGTTTAAGACAGAAACTTTAGGATCCAAAAAAAAAAAAGCATAAATTTTTTTTATCAATTCAAAACCACCTTACAGACACCACCTCATGAATTCTCCCAAAGTGTGAAAACAAGTCCCACATATAATCAGGGTGAAACTGATTTTTGTTCATGGGTGGGCCCCTTCTTTGCATGGGGCTGGGGGCCTTTGTAGTCTTGGGACTCATGGAGAAAACTGTAGTAAGACATTTTGCCACCTGATTTTATGGGTAAGAAAAATAATATAAAGAAAATCAGGCAGCTCATCTCCAGCAATTAAGAAATTGTGCAAAGAAGGAGATACTGATTTCCCTTCCCTGGGCCTTTATCCAACAGATCATCAACCTGTTTAAATTTCACAGAATTCCTATCTCATCAGCTCTCTAAGTAGAACGAGGGAAAAGACAAGAGGGGAAACGTTGAGAAGAGGAAGAAGGAACTCAAGCTTCCTGGTGTGATGAGTGTCTGGAGCCCCATGGAAGACCCTGGGCTCAGTGGGGCAGGGGACCACCTCTCTGAGCTTTAGAGTGAAAGCTTCCACAGTCAGCTCAGTGCAGGGAGTTAAGAGTCCACAGCTTTCAGTTCAACTCTGGTTATTGTCAGTAATCTGGCACAAGCAAGATTTAGTTGCTAGTCTCGGGGAACCAGGAAGACAACATAAGCATTAAAGGCAGCAGGGAAAGGGAAGAAGTAAGATAGAACAGATTTACATAAAATTGCCCCCAAGTCATAAACCTGCATGGGCCACAGGGCTGAAGCAGAACACAGTATTCTTCGAGATCAAAGACCCGCCCCACACGTGCCGCGTAACTCAATTGATTCCTGTTGATCTAGAGATGGAGCTAATATAAGGCAACAAATTTACTTCCCACAAGGGCTACTTAGCTTTGCTCAGAGAAAAACTCTCCCCCAACTCCAGACTACACTGGCAACCCCAGCCTGCTGACACCCAAGCATTTGCCACTTGCCATAAATGGTGGAGTTGGGGTTGGGGAAGGGTGTGGGATGGGGTGCCCGCCCAGGGGTCCCCCCTCACAGCGCCGTTTTGGCTCATCACTCTTACACAGGTGCTACAGCAACTCCTCTGTGTAGGAACCTGGTGAATCGGGACAGTAAAGGGTGGAGAGAAGACAGCAATTTGCAGAGGGGGCCGTGCCTAGTCACGGGCAGGCCAGAAACATAGAGAAGGCCCCTTGTGGGGTCAAGGGATCCCCTGCTTCAGAATCACCTGGGGCACTTGTTCAAAATGCATGTCCTGGGCCCCATCAGGCGACTCCTAGTCCTGCCAAAGGAAGAAAAGCACCATCCTAAAAGTCATATTGTTATAAGGAAAGTCTCGTTTCCGATTTTTCACCCTGGGTTCTGAACCTCTGCTGCACATGCTGGAAGGGCTCTCAGCCTTCTCTCCTGGCAGGAGGCCAGGCCCTCCCCGTGTCCGTCTGTACCAAGTGGACGGCACTGTTCCAAACCAGAGCTTCTCAACTACTATTTTATCATCACCTCCTTCCCCCACAAGAAGGCCTTTTATGCTTTTTTAAATCCCTGTTGCCCTCCTTCCCCCGTGAAACGTTAATATCACGGATCTACTGCACATCTGTACTGTTTATGTGCCGCAGCCCTCTGGTGGGGGGGGGGGCGTTGGTCCACAACCACCCCGTTGGGAATGTACACTCTGAACGCAGAGTCCCCAAAACAGGCTGAGCCAGGCAGCAGGCTGCCGATGAGGAGCTGAACGGGCAGCCAGAACCAGTTCTAGCTGACTGATCATTCCCAAGTAAGTGCCAATGGAGGCCTAATGTAGCCAAACCTTCTAAACATTTCAAAAGAACCTAAAAAAAAAAAAAAAAAAAAAAAAAACTCAAATGTTTTTCTTTAGAAACCTCCCAATGTTTAAATGTTGGCAATTCCAAAAACTTGTAAGCTCTAGGAAAGCTGAGTTGTATGTGCAAGCTGCTCATTTGCAACTTCTGCTCTAGGGATGTTTGAAGGAAGAAATGAGAGAAGAGGCTCCAGGCTGCCGTGTACGTGGACGTGACTTCCCAGAATCCTTAGCAAACCTTTGAAGTTGCTTCCAGGCTGCTGCTCCCGGGGGATTTAACATCCAGAGGGCAGCCTCTCCCAAGGACAACCCAAACAAGTCTTTCTTTAACCAGGGATGCCAGCCGTCTAGGGGAAATTGGGAGGGGGGAGAAAAAGCAAGATTTTAATCTTAATCAGTTTTGTAGTCACCCTCTGCCCGTGCCCATGGACACAGACTCTCGATGTCCTACACTGAAATATCCTCCACTCCTAGCACAAGCTCCGCAGTCCAGCCTGCTAAACGGCTTGCGGGCACCCCCACGGTGCTTTGCTCCTGCCTATGTGCACGCTGCTCCCACTGGCCAGATGTGGCCCCTCCATTCTGCGACAGCTGCCTATCTGTCACACTGTCACCTCTCCCTTCTCTGTAAATTCTGCTGTGGGAGTGACACCATTAGTTCTTGATTATGCTCAGCCTGGTATTTTTCAGGAATTGATTCTCATTCATAATATTGAGCCCCAACCCCCTAAAGACTGTAAACTCCATAGAGGCTGGAAATGACCCCCGCCCAGTTCTCTTGTTCCCCCTTACCACTCAGTAGGACGCCCAGGAGTCACTTAAGAAATACTCACAGGGTCCCAGTGGTTGTACCACTTTTCAGTCTTTCCTCGACAAACTTACGACGAATGACATGCAAAAATTCCACAGGACTTCTTTTAATGTGAAGATAAGGTACCGTGCATAAGTGTATTGCAGATCTTACTGACAGAGTCCATTTCCCCTGGGAAGCTCCAAACCCCCCACAGATATTAACATGTTTATTCAAAAGTCTTTGAACAATTGGCCCTTGAAATGCAAATGTTTATTTCTCTTCCGATAACAGGAGTTTCTGTAGCCCTGAGCCCCGAAGATGAATCTAGTCCACCAGAGTCCCTAGACAAGCACTTGAATTTACTGAAATTGATGGATTATTGTGCAGAAAGAGGAAGAGAAAAACTTTCACCGAAGTCCGAGGAATGAGGCGGAGAATAATAGAGTCAGCTCGCAGGGAGAAGGGCTTCGCTCCAGGCGGGAGAGAGCAGCACTTTGAAATCTTCCCCTATCCCCAACCCATGCTGCCTCCAGCTTGGTTTATGCTTTCATTTATCATTTATCCAGGGATCAGTAGCGGGAAGCAGGGGGGTTCCTTCTCCAGCTCTTGTGTCATTTCCCTTGATAAGTCCTAAATTGACCATGTTATCCGGCACCAAAGGAGCCTTCCTGCAGTAGGCATTTTTTATTATGTGCCCTGTTAGGGGACAAAGGCATCGTGTCAGTAAACTGCTACGGCAGGGGCGAGGGATAAAATATTATTCTCACAGCTTCATAAGCATGCTCCTCCGAGGGGCTAACAGGAACGTAAGAAATTAGACAACATTACCATCTGTTAGCCTGCCTGCCGCAGTGATCTGGTGAAGGAAAAAACACAAAATCCTCTTTTTCTCAAGGGCAATTTTTAGCCCTAAAGAACCCAATTAAGACATTTCAAATTGAAACCTTTCCCTATTTATGTTTTTGCACAATATTTGAGCCTATTGATGGGCAAAATGGAGTCGCATCCCCCAGCTCGCGCCTCCCTGCCCTGGTTGTCACGGGTTAAGCCCAGGGGAACACGGTCTTGTATCGTGGAAATGGCCGTGTGTGAACTACCTATGGTTTTATCTGGGATAGAAACATCCCCAGGGGTGATTTGTGGAGGTGTAACGCCTTGAGGATGGGGCCCTGGGTGCCTCACTCGGGAGACAAAGAGAACATTCTACAATGTCGGTTTCCGCACCATCTGCTGTTAAAGAGAGCCACTTTCTTAGAAGCCGTAATAAACAGATATTACTTGGGTGTGTGTTGACGTATTGATCCTATTTTTAAAAACATCTCCACAGATCCTCAAACGGCAGCGGGTGAGGTGGATGGGGTTAATCTGGAGGAGATCCGAGAATTTGCCAAAGCTTTTAAAATCCGGCGCCTGTCCCTTGGCCTGACCCAGACTCAGGTGGGACAGGCTCTCAGTGCTACAGAGGGCCCCGCGTACAGCCAGTCGGCCATCTGCAGGTAACCCGTGCCCACATGCTGTCACCTCTCCTGGCCGGCCTGGGCCTCGTTTGTCCTCATGGCTCAGCTTTTCTTCTTCGGGTGGGCAGAGCTGGAGGGGTAGAGTATGGGAACTAAGTTTGGGGGGATTGGGGGAGGTTATACATTGGAATCGGTGACATGGACAGAAACGAAGGTGCTAAAGCAGATGCGGGGGCCTGGCTTGATAACTCCTGTCAACTCACAAAGAAGGCAGTGTCATTGGAAATCCCCCACCGCGGGCCAGAAGCTTCCTTCTGGACCCCCCCTCCTACGCAGCTGAGCCCCCCCCCCCATCTCCTGTCTGCAGACGGGTATCCTGAGCAAAAGCCGTAAAGCTGCCTGTCCCAACGGGGGTTAACACTCCCCCCATTTCGGCCCAGGGACGGCTATCGGGATTTTTCCAAGGAAATACACCTAAAAAGAAAATTAACAATCTCGTGACCGCAAAGGAATGTTTTAACACTGCCTTCCCAGACACAACGCTAAAGGCCCCCCCCCTTTTTTTTCAAAGAAGCAGCTGCTTTACGTGGCTCAGAAAGGGGTAGTGAGAATCTGGCCTACCCTGTCCCCACTCCTCCCAAAAAAAAAAAAAAAATTTAATAAATAAATAAATAAATGACAGAATCCAGCCTTGGTTGTGTTCAAGTTGATCTGGGTCAAGCCGCCAGCAGCAGATCCCGTGCATGTGTGTATGTGTGTGCGCGTGTTGCACTAATCCCATGTTTATGCATGAGGTAACAAAGGCACTTCTGTAAGAGCTTTTTCCTCTTGGGCAATGCCTTATGAGTCCTCCTCCATCAGGAAAAGCCAAGAAACCAACTCTAAACTCATTTAAGTGGATTTTGTTCTTGGTGATCCATGAAATGCTGTCTTTTTATCTGCTCTTTATACTTTTAATGTATTCCCCAAAGGACGGAAGTGTACTTTTCCTGCAGTTTAAGACTAAGGTTATAAATAACATCAGTATGGGGTAGTAGCTTGCAGCTCACATTTTGCTCAATGATTTTCCATAAAACCCATTGATTGTTGTTAAATACAAAAAGCGCCATAGGATCCTCTCACGTCTATGGTCTCCCCTACTGTTTTTTCTTATAAGATACCTCCCTGTAGAAAATAACCTTTATTCAGTCTATACAAGGATACTACTGCTGGGAAATTTGTTTCAAGGCTTGTATATGTTATTCCCAACAACACGGATGGAAACATCAACACTAACAAGCAGCATCAATGATATGAATACTGTTGCTCCCTGCTGGGAAACTAATTTTGTTTCATCTTGACAGCCTTGTGATGAAGGCAGCCACAGATTTTTTTAAGTTGTCCATTTGTTATTTTTGCTAAAGTCCTCTCTGGCTTATTTTTAGTCCTAAAACGTGATTTCCTTTTATTGGCTTAAGTGCCATCTAATGTTTTCACCAACACCCGTAGAGTGTCTGGGGCATTCCCAATCAAATATGTAGATTTCTAAAGTCTTCCCCAGGGGAAGCCAAGAAAGCTATGGCCGAAATGGAGAGAGAGAGACCCTGGGAATTCACCGTATCCCAGAATGTGCCAGAAGCCTTGACTTCACAGCCTTTCTCTAGCTGCTAGGGTCTGGGTTGAGCTACTTTTAGGAGCTAACGACCAAGAGAAAAAAAATGAAAGTCTTGAAAGAGGTGGAGATCTGACGTTGGAATGATTCACGTTTATTGAAGGGGAGGGAAGGAGCCTGCACACCCAAGTGTCACTTATGAGCGATGGTGACTTCCAGGCACAGCTTTGGCGAGTGCCTCCTTAACAGAGACGCGGAGAAGGAAACACCACCAACATGCTGACCATCCCTATTGCAAGCTTTGTCCCTCACACGGTGGCACTGTGAAGCCTGTTGTCAAACTATCCAGAGTTTAAGCTCTGTAGCTTTTATGGTAAAATGTGGTATGTAGCAAATTACCACGACAGTTAGAGCTTTGTGGCAAGCTCATTAAATGACATTAGACGATTAGTTCATTTTCTATTGAAAGCAAAATGTACTTCTTCCCCCTTTGATCAGTAGTGGAAGTTGGGTTTTATAAAAAAAAAATAAATAACCCCTTGAACTCTACAGGGAAGGTGATGCTATGGAAATCACATTAAAACTTGATACTATTTGCACTGCTTATCACATATCTAAAATGCCATGTCAAAGATAAGATTATGGCCTGTAAAGGAAGCCTATCCTTTTTGTGTCCTTCTGCAACCGTCCTTAGAAAGCATACTCTGGCTAGAGCAGGTTCATTTTAGCTCTATAAGATGCACTCTGCAGTCAGACCGTTGTCTTCCGATACACGGAACCCTTAAAAAGAGTATAACCGAAGAGGACCCAGAAGAGAAGATCTATGTATCCGAAGTCATCATACGGGAGGGCCGTGAATTTGGATTTAGGATAAACAAACGAAGGAATAAAAGCAACTGACACTTCTGTGTATTTCATTGAGCATGAGGCTGAATTGGATACCAGGATGTCCTCTTAAAACACTCCATATAATTTTGTCCTGAGATGCTTCATATCTTTTAAAATCAGTGTAGCAAAGAATTGCTGATGGCGATTGATACATAGAAGGCCTCATTTACAGAAAATGATATCATGGGAGTACCGTTTGCAGATATCACACATTAAACACAGCTTGATGCCCTGGTGCCAAAGTACACCATTACACTGGACAGCGTTTGAAAGGCATGAGGTGGCCTTCGCACAACCGGGGAGGGGGCTGTTCATAGCAATTACAAGGTGTCCAGCTGCTGAGTCCCCCCAGTAGAGTAGCAACAGGCCGTGTTTTACCTGGAAAGGGGGCAAGTTGTTAACTGACATATGGTGCAAATTGTTTGTTACCAGAGAGAGAGCAGGGGCGGGGGGAAGGGAGAGACAGACAGAGGGAGAGGGGCGGGGGGGGGGGGGGGGGGATTAAAATGAGACACTAAACAGAGGTGAAAAGAACCGCATCCCAGCTGCCATCCCTGACTCTGGTAACTTAAACATTTTGGTAACCGACTGGTGACTTACAACATTTTCATAACCGAGTCCATGGGAGGGGTTTCAGGAAAACCAAACGGAAGCCATACAACAGAATCGTTTTAAACGAAAGAACATGACAGCTGCTGTCTCCGACACCCCTCGGGAGGGTTGTTTCTGTTTCCATCGCAGTGTCTCGCGGGTCCTGCCGTCTGCACCCTTCCCCACCCCCATCCGTGTGGCTGTGTGGGCTGCATGCGGGGCATGAACATGCATGCAGGGTGGGTGGCGCTGGCTTGAGCGGGGGGGGACGGCTACCTTGCAGCTGGCTGCTCATCCGGAGTGAATTCGCTCTGCCAGGCGGTCAGGCAGGCAGGCAGGCAGGAGGCCCACCCTGGCAGAGGACTCAGTGTAAGACTGTTCTTTCTCAATTCTCCCCCCAGACACACCATCCTGAGAAGCCACTTTTTCCTACCACAGGAAGCCCAAGAGAACACTATAGCTAGCAGTCTGACAGCCAAACTGAACCCTGGCCTTTTGTATCCTGCCAGGTTTGAAAAGCTGGACATCACCCCTAAAAGTGCCCAGAAGATCAAGCCGGTGCTTGAGCGGTGGATGGCTGAGGCTGAGGCCCGCCATCGAGCAGGTATGCAGAACCTGACCGAGTTTATCGGGAGTGAACCGTCCAAAAAGCGCAAGCGGCGCACCTCCTTCACACCCCAGGCCCTTGAGATCCTCAATGCCCACTTTGAGAAGAACACACACCCCTCTGGGCAGGAAATGACCGAGATTGCCGAGAAGCTAAACTATGACCGGGAAGTAGTTAGAGTTTGGTTCTGCAATAAGAGGCAAGCCCTGAAGAACACAATTAAGCGCTTAAAACAGCACGAGCCGGCCACGGCGGTCCCTCTGGAGCCTTTGACAGACTCTCTGGAAGAAAACTCCTAAAGAGACGCCCAGCCTGGAAGCAGAAGCAAAACCCACAGAAACTGAAACTCCACCCTCGGACTCCACAAATCAGAATTTGTGAGAAGAAGAAGAAGAAGAAGAAGAAGAAGAAGAAGAAGAAGAAGAAGCAGAAGAAGAAGAAGAAGAAGAAGACGACTACATTGAAAATAAAGTCGAAAGAGAGCCCCAGTCATCACCCTTGTAAGTAAAGAGACTAAGAAAACTACCAAGTGGACAGAATGGTTTATATGTGTCCTTTGGTTTTCCAAAAAGAAAAAAAAACATTTTTGAAAATTTTTAAACAAGGCACACACCGCACCCACAGGTGTGTGTGGTAGGATAGTCCCCTGGCCCGCCCGTCTCCCTGAAGCCAATTTTCTAATGGACTTAAAGCAAACCAAATAACCACATACTTTTTTCTGTATATTATGAAAATGTGAACACATTTTAAGGAAAAAGAAAAACAACTAAACCAAAAAAACAAACAAAAGAGGAAGAAAGAAAGGAAAAAATAATAAATCCAACAACAAAATAAAAACTTGTATCTGTTCAAAGCGAATACAAGCCTGCCACCTGGAGGAGGAACTGCATTCTTTCAGGTTCTAAGTGCTGATTCACTCTGAAACCCTACTAACCAAAGTCAGAAACATGGCATTGCAAACACGATCGTTGGTCTACTCTTCTCTGAGTGCAAAGTTGTGTTACGAATTTTTACATTTGTATGTAAAGGAAAATTAAGAAGCCTGATTTCTCCTGTCTCACACATCTCTGTCCCCACCTGTGAGGTGGGTGTCATTGCTGAAGCCATCCTCTAAGGCTCACTGTTGGTTTTCATTTGGGGTGGGGGGTTCTTTTTTCTTTGTCTTGGTTTTGTTTGGGGGGGGAAGGGGCATCCTGGATCGTGTGCCAAAGCATCCATTGCTTTCTTCTCACTATGACTTGTGGGTTTGAGAAAAGAAAATGGAGCTCGCATTTCTCATTCTCCCTCCATTTCTCCATCTCCCTCGGGTGCGGCCTCCAGGGTATGCAGGGGGGCCGCCGAGTGGGAACGGTGTTTTTTCCACTCATATCCCAGCAAAATGCAGGAGAGACTCCAAAATATCTAGGGCTTTGCTCGATGAACTGTCAACACTGGCAGAAGCTGTAATTGTACTCACTGTCCACACCAGAGTTTGGGATTTTTCTCAGTCTGTTGGCCACGTACATGGAGAGCTGACCAAAACTAATTTTGTAATATAAACATAAACTGCACATTTGGTTCAATACTTACATCAATGTTATGCTTCTGTGCAAAGCAATTTCTCTCAGAAGTCTGATAGCCAAAGAAATGTCTCAAGATTTCAGTCAAAACACACACATAGCATGCACACGCCCATATGCACACACACAAAGGCAACAGGCCAAAAAGAAAGGGATGGTAACTGGATCCTTAGAGGCCATCGTGTATCTTGTAAGTCCCATCTTTTCTGCTACTCTTTTCATTCCAGTAGGGATGGCAGACTTTTTTCAGGGCAGGGGGAGCCATCGTTCTTGGGATATACATTTACAAATGGAGCAGAAAGTTGGAAGGCGAATTTAAACGATTGGGATTGGGGGCTGGGTTCTTAAGGGGAACAGAAGTTGTAACAGCGAAGTACCTCCACCAAAAGGAAAATTCTAGAAGCGGCTTATCTAACACGTCAGAGTAGCCTTCACCATTAGAACGAGGGAATTAGTTCCGTTTTCAAAGTAACTTACTCGAAAGGTGCTTGGGCCTGAATCACCTGATGAGCCAGAAGGAAAGTGAGACGTGAGGATGGCTGGGCAGGTGGCCAAGCGGGTCCCCCAGGGCCAGGCACAATGCGTTTGGTCTAAGGAGCCGGCAAAGGGAACCACCGATCTGCCAGCTGTCTCGATGCAAATATTCTCGAGTCATTAGTTACTAATCACGCTCATGTCCTCTCTAGAAGTAAATTGTGAAAGAAAGAAAAAAACTAAGCCCTCAAGTTGCCCAACTGAATAGAAATGTCATCTTCCTCCCCTAACGCTCTCCCTCTCCCACGGGAGTGTGAGTTTCTTCTTCTGTGGGGCCTTTTGCAGGTGTCAGTGCGATGGCAGGACTGTCCCCCCCCCCAACCTGCCCCCGCCAGACGGTTCTTGCGCCAATCAGAAGACCACCGGCAAGGAAACTCAAAAGGAAATTCTGCAGGTGGAATTATTTGCTTGTAAAGGCATTTCCAATCCACCAGTCTGAGGCTAACTGGACCACAGCTAACTTGATCTTCGATGCCAATGACATCATGGTACTCACTTCACCACCTCCAAAACTGCACACAAAGACCAACAACCCGGAAATCCAAAAATGTATCGATTAGACAGATTTTGTATTCCCCTCGGACCTGCTCCAAATTCCATCAAAAGAAGCTCCCCAGGAAGAGAAGTTAACCAGAGGACATATGATGGATGCTAAATGTTTAAACATATGCCAGCAGCAGTTACATAAGGCCTGCTCCGTTCGGAGATCTATAATTGGGAGGGTATAACTAGGACAGTGAAAATATAAAAGAAAAGTAATCTTCCAGAGTGGAATAAAATGGAAATATATTCATCCCACAGTCGTAAAACCATTCATGTGCAGTGATTTTTTTTATAGTTTTATAATTTTGTATTGTTTTATAAATTATTTATAAGGTGTTGTAATGCTTCTTATATTAATTTTTTACGGATAAATTTTTTGCTACAAGGCATAAAAAGGTGCCTGAACAAATTCTTAGGAATATAAATTATACTGTGTGACTTGTAAGTCTTCGGGACCTCACCTACTGCTTAATTTTATTATGACATTTCTTATTTTCACTTGTAAACAACTTCGTATATGCCAGTAACTCTTAAGTGTCTTTTATGTTTCCATGAACTGAAGGATAAAGTTGCCACTAACAAAAAATAAAAGCCACTTCGGGCATATGTGATTGTATTTCAAGCTTCAATATTTTTCCTACGTAATCTTAAATTATGGTCATCTTCATTTCCTTCATTGTCTGATAAAAAAGCAAAAGGACTGATGTTCTATTTCACCCTTGTTTGTGGGCTTTTTTTCAACCAAAAACCATTTTGAACAACTGAGGGTTTTAGTTGTATTGCAAGGTTTAGGTTTCTATATGTTGTAATCAGCCAACACTACCACGCATACACATGCATACACACACATAACACACACACACAAACACACACACCCCACAAAAGAGAGAACAAAAAAGCAAAAGGAGCTAGGAAAAAAGAAAACCAAGTAGAGGCGTATCAAAGAACTCAAGCTATAACCAAAAAGAAATTGTAAAATGCCTTTGCTCATCTTCTCTACGCTGGACCAAAGCTCAGTATTTGTAGGTATATGCACATTGTATAGATATGGCTTAAATGTTGCTGACAATCTCGCAATACTAAACTGTTCCTATTTTAAGAAAAAAAAAAGAAATACAAACTGTTCATCAATGTTTTACCTCAGCACTCTACTTGTACCCAGTTAATGACCAAGCTTAAAAAAATGGAGAAAAAGGAAACTGATTTTCATTTCAATGTTTGAGTGTAAAATCTGTTTGGATAACATTTTGTAATGAGCTTTCGTCATGTGGTTTGCTTGTCTTCAACTTGAAATTATGTGAGGCACATTTGTTTTATTTGTTGTTAAGAAAGTGATTTTTTTTTCTTTTTGTCCTACATGCTGTGATCTAGACTGGTCACCAGGGTCACTGATGAGGCCCCATGGAGAGCTGCCTACTCCCTGCGTGGGGGAGGCAGCAGGAAGGAGGGCAGGAAAACCGACTGGGTTGTTTTGAAAAAAAGTCATCATGATGAGAAGTTGACATGATGGACTTGTGACCGAGAAGCCAAACTGGATATTTAAAAGCTCCTTACTTGCTCTGACATTGAAACCAAAGCTGATTTATCTGCACAGGTTGCTTAACGTTTAAAAAAAAAAAAAACTGACAAAACTGTACTTAATCTAGAGCAATATCTGTATGGTCAGTAAAGCTGCACTTTGTGTATTTCTTAACAGCTTCAGATCTGTCACTTTTAATTTGTACCATAAAAAATAAAGAATTGTTTGACATGAGCTTCTAGGCTAAGTGTGTCTTGAACTCAGATATGTCATTGAAATTGTAAGCATGTAAATGAGCGTGTGTTATAATCCCGGGTGTTAAGAAAAGGAAAGGGTTCCAGGTAGACTGGTTAATATCATGATTATTTCAACTTTTCAAATAAAATACTAGATAAATTAGGACTCCATTGGTTGTAGGTTACAGAAACCCAACTTAAACTTGTGGAGACAAAAAAAGCCAATGGTATTTGACCTGACACAGAAGTCCTGCTGGGGACCTCAAGCACCGCTGGATACGGTGGTTCCACGGACGTCACCAGCCTGCCCTGCTCCGCTTCCTTCCCAGACGGAGACCCCAGATGTGGAGTCTTGCACTTGTCTCTAAATGAGGCGCCATGTTGGGGGATGATGTTCTGGAATCAGCCACTCAGGGTCACAGACCCACACTGTCTGTGGACAGGGGATGAGCCTCATGATGACAACCCCGTGGGGCCCCCAAGGATGAAGGAGGAAGTCTCCACAAGAACCTGAAGACAGAAGATGGCAAACCATAGCAGGCAGACAGAAGAACCCACACCCCCCCGAGTCTCCTACGAACACCCAGCCGTGTGCCAGGTACTGCAGAGGATTCTGCTGGGAAAGTGCTTTTGCTGCTCCTAAGCAACGCCTATCATTGCATGTTCTGGAACACTTAGACATTTAGCACATGCTCCTGAAGAAGTGTAATGGAAGAATGAGAGGTGAGTTAACGTCATTTTATAATTTACTTGATCAAAAGGAAGATGGGAATATCTTGCTAAAATGCCAGTAAAAGGTTTTTTTAATTAGAATCACAATCTGCATACTTTTAGTGACCTTCAGCAAACATTTCTTAGGCTACATGGTGGTTCGTATATCAACTTTATGTTGTGATTGATAAGAAGTGCTTTAGGACAAGCAACAGAACCAAAAATCGGAGGGCCCATACATTATAAATAGGCAAGGAAAGCGGCCAGGAACCTCCAGGATGGATTTTTAAGAAGAGCAAAAGGATGCTGATGCTTCTGCATTCAGAAGTAGAGAAAGATAAAATACAGTCCTTGTCAAGCTCTCTTTCCACGTAAAGTCCTCTAAAAATACTCTGGGCAAAGGCCATGCCCATCAGTAAACCATATATTATTATAAAATATGTTGGAGGGCGCCTGGGTGGCTCAGTTGGTTGGGCGACTACCTTCGGCTCAGGTCATGATCCTGGAGTTCCGGGATTGAGTCCCGCATCAGGCTCCCTGCTCGGCAGGGAGTCTGCTTCTCCCTCTGACCCTCCCCCCTCTCATGCTCTCTCTCTCTTTCATTCTCTCTCTCAAAATAAATAAATAAATAAATAAAATCTTTTAAAAATATATGTTGGATAACATATCTTTAAAAAGGTAGCCATCTCAACTATACTCAAATTAAAAATAAAATAAGTATCTCAAAGAGATATTTGGATTTCCATCTTCATTACAGCACCATTCACAGTAGCCAGGATATAAAAAATAAACTGTGTTGTCTTTTGTTCATTATAAGAATGCTTAATATACTAAAGGGACACAGTTTGGGCACCAGGGTGGCTCATTCAGTTAAGTGGCTGCCTTCCACTCAGGTCATGATCCCAGGGTCCTGGGATCGAGCCCCACATCTGGCTCCCTGCTCAGTGGGGAGTCTGCTTCTCCCTCTGCCTCTGACCCTCCTCCCTGCTTGTGCTCTCTTTCTCTCTGTCTCAAATAAATAAATAAAATGTTTAAAATAAATAAATAATTTATTATTTATAAAGGACACAGTTATTTCAACTGTCAAAATAAAAATCTAATAGTTTCCACCACCCAACATCTGCACCTTCAGCAAAGCTGGGTTCTACTGTCATGCTGGACCGAAGAGAAACACCAGCATAATAGCAACTCAGGGTCATAATTGTCTCCATTCTTAATAAGGACATAATAATACAATATTTGGGCAACAACCACTGATATAAGTATAATTAATTACTTTGTAACTATATATCTGAATCATTATACCAATAAACTTTACCTATTAGAAGTCATGTGACAGGGTGCCTGGGTGGTTCAGTCGGTTAGGGAACCAACTCTTGATTTCAGCTCAGGTCATGATCTCAGTTGTGAGATTGAGCCCCACATCTGGCTCTGCACTCAGTGGGGAATCTGCTTGAGATTCTCTCTTCCCCTCCTTTTGCCCTTCCCCCATCCTCTCTGTCTCAAATAAATAAATGAATCTTTTAAAAAAAATTTGTGTAACAAAATATAATAAAAGAGACAACAAAATAATTTAAAAGAAAAGAAAAAATAAAGATACCCATCACTTAAATTCAATCATTCCATATTCCACAAATATGTGCTAAACACTTCATATGTGCCAGAAACTTTTTGTTGTGAAAACTCAGAAATGAACAAAATGAATCCTTGCTTTCAAGAAACTCATTTATCATGCAAAAACCAGTAATACATCTCCAGAAACCGGAATCATCCCATGTTTTTTGTATTATAATATTTCACAAATAAAATAAATTTCAGAATTAAAATGATGAAACACAGTTCTGAGGCTGCCTTTGAAACAGTAAATGAATGGGTAGACCACGCCTTGGTTACAAGACAATCACCAGTATCTGTTTTAAATGATTCCAAAAGCTATTGCAATAAAATTTTCCGCTAAACCAAATATATGCACATAATCTATTCAGTGGCAACTGTAGCAGGACTATGGCTGATGAATGTAATCGAAAATCCATGGTTGGAAAGAGTTCAGAAGAAGGCTATCACAAAGTAGATGAAACCAGCTCCTCACTAACACACACAGGTCTGGGCTCCTTATTCATTCTTCGGCCCTTTGAAGGGAGTCTGAGCAGAGAGCCCTTGAGAACCATTCAGCTTATCTGCAGTACCACGAGGAAAGTCATGGTCAAGGGAAGAAGACACCTACGGAGGGTTTCTGGATGTTAGGTGAACAGATGAAACATTGCGGTGTTTTCTTAAAGCAGATGGTGGACATAATTTACGCTCTTCTTTATGGACACTCTCCATCTATTTGCTTTATCCTTATTAATGATTCCATCCATCAGCCATCCAAAGCAGAGGTCTGGAATTTATCCTGACCCCTGTACACACCCACGTACACACCCCCAAGTCACCGAAAATGCTGGCAATCGCACCTAAAGAATCCCTTTTGACTCTGTTAACCCGAAAATGAAGAGCTATAAGAGGCAAATGAGCACTTATTTGTCGTCAGAGAATTGCAATTCAGGGAGCATAGATTCAGATAGAGACCCAGATGGTGTTCCACTTGTAGGATGAAGCCAAGGGGTTATTACGAGGGACGGGGGCTATTACATGAGTGGAAGGGGGGCGATAAAGGTTTTCTATAGGTGTTCACAAGCTAAGCTGCTTGGGTTAAACATTCTATCTTCAGAAAATCCACAACCACCGGTCTTGTGATCAGGATGTCCATTCTCCCACTGACTTCTCAAGCAATTGCTTCAACAACTGCCATTTCGCCCAGGCCAAACAAAGACAGGTAAGGCAGTTTCTCTGCAGCGGCGAGTCCGGTCTATTTAAAAATGGTTCCAGTCCTGTCAATTCTTCACAACTCTGTCTCCTGCTCTCATGCCGCACTGCCACTCCGTAGCTCAAACCTGCCCACCTCTCACCCGGACCACCATGATATGCTGCTCTTACCCATCGTATGTGTGCCACCAAGGAAATAATTCTACAAGGCCAATATGAACATGTTTCTCTTTTATTTAAAATCTTCCCAGGATGCCTGGGTGGCTCAGATGGTTAAGCGTCTGCCTTCGGCTCAGGTCATGATCCCGGGATCCTGGGATCAAGTCCCTCATCGGGCTCCCTGCTCAACGGAGAGCCTGCTTCTCCCTCTCCCTCTGCCTCTGCCTCTCTCTCTCTTTCTCTTTCCCTCATGAATAAATAAATAAAATCTTTAAGAAAGAAAGAAAGAATAAAATAAAATCTTCTCAATATTTGCCCTTGCCTCCAGAGTGGACAAGAAACTCCAGACCAGCAGACAAGGCCTTTCAGGACCCGGCCCCCTTGTTTACTTCTTTGGTCTCATCTCTCATCAACTCTCAAACCAATTTCTCCAATATCCAAGGAACATTTTGTGCTTCTGCTTGGCATATGTCCATCCCCTGCACTGTCAGCCTATCCAACTTCTACTCACTCTTTAAGACTCAATTCTATTCAATTCCACAAATAGTTATTCTACTATATGCTGGGCATTGTGCTGCCTTCATCATAGCATGCACTGAGTCTGCGTATTTATTAGTCACCGCTTACAAGCTACAAAATCACTGACAGGGACCTCTAAATGCCTACAGATTTGACTGACCTATGGACTTGTAGTTTGGCAATATATTCTTTTAGCCAGCTGTCATTTGTATGTGACAGATATTCCTGTCTGATAAGAGTAACAATAATTTTCTACTTATATAATTTTCAAAATTCCTTCATGTACATCAGTCCCCCCTTATCCGCAGGGGAGATGGTCCAAGACACCCCCCCGTGGGTGCCTGAAACCATGGAGAATACTGAACCCTATATATATACTGTTTTTTCCTATACATACATCGCTACAATAAAGCTTAATTTACAAACTAGGCATGGTAAGAGATTAGTAACAATAACTAACAATAAAGTACAACAATTAGAGCAATATACTGTAATAAAAGTTATACGAATGTGGTCTCTCTCAAAATATCTTATTGTATAGTAGTCACCCTTCTTCTTGTGATGATGACAGATGATAGAATGCCTATGTGACATAGCATTGAGCTACTCCTGACCTTCTGAAGACACGTCAGAAGGAGGCTCATCTGCTTCCAGACCATGGTTGACCATGGGCAACAGAAACCACAAAAAGCAAAACCGTGGAGGAGACTGCTGTATGTTTTTTTTCATTTGCTCCTAACATAAGCCTTTGGAAGTGTAGTAATTCCTATTTTATAGGTGAGAACTAAGAATCATAAAAGTTAATGGGCTTGACCAAGATCCCAGACTTCATGAGCAGAGCTAGCATTTAAATGTATTGGGAATTGGAGTATTCACCAAAGTGGGTACACACTGAACCCCAGTGAAACAACATCTGACATGACCATGTCCCTCAACCCACCAGTGTCCAGTGTCTGATCTCTGGTATAGTTCAGGAAAGGCTGTGTTGAAGATAAATTCCAAAAATCTCATTTCCAAGTCCACTATGATTCAGGTGAATATAGCCTGAATGATTACTGCTGCTTGGCAAACACAGTACAATACATAAAGGGAAATTAGAAATGCCTCTATATGTCGTGCCACTCCATTATCACTGAGAGTCAGGGGCTCCAGGTAAGAATACAAAATTCTAATTGTTCCAAAGGCAAAGGTGTTGAAACCAATTGAAAAGTGAAAGAGAAAGTTTCTAAATCCTGCACGTTGTTTGACTAATCTCATCAGCAAGTGAAGAACGTGGAATAAGTGTAGAATCAGGAAGCTGGCCTTAGATCTAGGACAGGGAGTCCACTCCAGAATTTTCTTTGATACCCCTGTGTTACCCTTAAGAATTCTGGTTGTGCTCCCAGCTGTTAAGTGCTTCTAGCTTCCCCAGACGTGCTGATTTGTCATTCAGGAACAAGTCACACTCTCTGCTTTATTTGTACTACTACAGTCTGGCATCTGTGTGGCTGCCTTTGTATGTGTTAATGGACTTCATTAAAAGGGGCATTATCTCTGAAAGTGGCGATGTGTCTAGGATGTTGGGCCATTTGCACATATGCCATGGTAGGGAGGCCAATATAATCACACAGATTCAGAAGGGAAGTAGTTCCAAAAATTGAACTTTAGTGCAAGAGTAAGACACCCCTCCCCGTATGCCATGACAACAGTAGTGGTGAACTGTACTTCACAGGTGTGATGTCCTTCACAGATGCTCTTATTAAGATGCTGGATATAAGCAGAAAAGAGACAGCATTTCTTAGATTCCTACCATATAAGTATGCACTCTTATCTGAGATTCGCAGTCTTGCTTAGACTTACTTATGGTACCAATAAACATTCTCATAGAGGAAGATCTATCAAGACTTACATCCAGACTGACTAAATTCTTTTTTTTTAAAGATTTTATTTATTTATTTATTTATTTATTTATTTATTTATTTATTTACTTATTTGACAGAGAGAGACACAGCGAGAGAGGGAACACAAGCAGGGGGAGTGGGGAAGGGAGAAGCAGGCTTCCCGTGGAGCAGAGAGCCTGATGTGGGGCTTGATCCCAGGACCCTGAGATCATGACCTGAGCCGAAGGCAGATGCCCAACAATGGAGCCACCCAGGCACCCCCTGACTAAACTCTTAATGCATCATCAAAGTGGATCACTGGGCCTCAGACAAGTTGACTTTGGATCCAGTGGTTCTGGTCACTTGGGCCACATCATGATTACAGATGAAGGACAAGATGCCAATTGGGAAACATTTTTGTTGGGTTTGCTTCCAGTTTTTCTTGTTGTTGATATCTTATATTTTATAAGCTAATCTGTTTGTTGGAGGAAAATCAGAAAATCCCAAGAAACAAAGATACTTCCACTGTCGGCATATTATAGGTCAACTGATTATCTTTATATTGCTCTATTTTAACATATATGAGCTTCTTTGCATGATTGTCTTGAACTACAGAGACAGAGGGCAAATTAGGAAAGCAAAAAT
Organism: Callorhinus ursinus; assembly: GCF_003265705.2. Lineage (NCBI taxonomy): Eukaryota > Metazoa > Chordata > Mammalia > Carnivora > Otariidae > Callorhinus > Callorhinus ursinus. The sequence goes on from NW_027397135.1 coordinate 1,303,336, forward strand.
AGAACTCATGTAGCTTAAAATCCCATCTCTGTGAGAACACCACAGCTGTATGAGTTGTCCAAACTTTGGCATTCTTCACCCAGAATTTTAACTAGACCTATCACACAGCTCATCTTGGAGGAAAACACAACAGCCCCTGGTTGTCTGGGAGATGTGATACCTGAGACCATCTCCGAGCAGGCTTTACTAACCAATCAAGTGGTGGTAGTGAAGAAAAGTAGGTGCCCCCAGGTATTAGCAGGACTGTAGTGGCTAACATCATGAATTCCTTCTTAGGATGAGACTTTCTGCCTTATATTAAAAAAAAAAAAAAAAGGTTTTATCTTCAAACAAGTCCAAACCATATCAACACTTTGGATGACCATATCATGCACCCCATGGGGAGCCAGTCTAAGCTGTAACAGCATAGAAACACGACTTAAACCCACCAAACCCATTCTTTGACATCTAATTTGACAGCACACACCCCAACACACACACATCAAATATTTTTAATTGTTTCTTTCCAATGACACAAGCTTCGTGCTTACCTTCCAACTCCCACTATGCCATCAGTGCTCAGCTCCTACTTCTGCTTTAAATGGAGGGAGAAATTCTGCCCAGGCTTCTGGCCCTCCTCTTGGAAGATGAGAGTACGACTTGTCTTTCCAAAAACGAATGTGGCTCAAGCACTTGCCATGTATGATTGTATGTATTCTTTATGCCTGCTTCTAGAGCTATCAGACCTTTCGGGAGGAACCAAAAGAGGAAAATGAAGGCTCCAAGAAGACAAGGACAGAAAATGTCTGCTTCACAGGAAACACTAACCTCTGAGGGCACTATTTATATTTCCTGCAGAGAACAAAAAGCTGGGGACACCCCAAAGCCACCCACCCTGCCCTTGGAGGAGCAGCCAACTGACCCCACTTCTTCTCTCCCTAGCCCTTTGTTTTCTGCCACTCTTTTTAAAATTTACTTTTCCTTGCTTTCCCCAAAACCGAAGGGGTAAGAAGCATCACCAATTTCACCAGACGAGACCATTCACTGTTCCTTGCACACACACTTCCTCAACTTCCTTAGCCAGGGTACCCTCCTTACATTTTGTGTCCTCTTGTCTTCTTGCTCCTTCCTATTCTCACACCCAAAGCCCGATCAGCATCCAAAGTCCAGATGAGAAGCCTAGGGTGTGAAAAGATAATAATCGTGTAATTGAATATTTGGAACAGAGGTCAAGAGGAGAATCTGTTACGGGTGCTGGCAAAAGTTTTCTTTCCATAAAGGGTCAGAGACAACAAATACTTTAGGCTCTGAGGGCCACACTCTGCTGTTGCAGCACAATAGCAGTCATCAGTAGGGTGTAAGCAAAATGGGAATGATTGCTCAATAAAACTTTATTAACAAAAATAGGCAGCGATTGGATTTGGCCTATAGACTGAAGGTTGCCCACCCTGGTCTATTAGATTAAGTTGGTTTTAGGGATAACAGAGTCTCCATAAGTCTTCCACGGACTCAGATGTGGGCCTACCTTCTGCTCCACCCAGACCCCCTATGATTCTTTTACCTGTCTTCTATGCATCCTTCCACCTGCTTCAAAAACCTTTGCCCTCAAAATTGTGTACCAGTGACTCTTCTTCTGGAAAACTCCCTCAAACTATTGGAGTCACTTTTGCCTGCAGGAGCACAGAGCCCCAAGTGCCTGGGAGTTTATGGCCCCAAGCCCCCAGCCCAAGGCAGCCCTTAATCTCTGACTGATAGGTGCAAGAGGATGTCTGCCAAGATCCTTGCCTCTGGTCTCAACATCTGTGAGGCTCCTGCACATCCCGAGTCCATCCAGATTGAGGGATCCAGCTGCAGCTGCCCTCCCCGGGCATCTGCCTGAAATCGCTCCCCTGCTTGTCCCACTTCTCCACTCTCTTGCCAGGTTTTTCCTGGAAGATCTCCCTTGGTAAATCATTTACACCCAAATCCTCATCTCTGGGGAACCTGACCTCAGGCACCATCTGAGAATGTTCTAGGAACTTGTTGCTTCCATGAAATGTTTACTAACTCTGGAATAGATGCTCAGACACATCCCACATTTGCACTGGGTCTAGGAGCCTTAGGGAAAAGCCTTAAACCCATCCCACAATTGAGGTTCAAATACAGGCAGAACACCTGAGACACTAGGGTCCCCCTAGGACCCAGATGAGAGGGAAAGAGAGCAGGGTCCTTAAGAGGAGATGGAGGTGAGCATGGAAGGACCCAGCAGAGAGGACCAGCCTGAACTTCAGCAGAACAAGAGCACAGGTTCCCAGTAGGGGTGAAGTGGGGATCCTGGGGGTGTGGGAAGGGAGGAGACTTTGGGACTCAAGAACTCCCCACCTCTAGAAGCAGAGCCAGGACTAGAGCGACACAGGTGAGGTCCCTAGGTCACAAATTTTCAAGAAGTGCCTGGGACAAGCCCCTGAGAATGAGCATCTCCTGAAATGTCACATCCTGGCTCCTCATTGGCCTTGTCAGGGCCTTTCTAGGGGCAACTGTTCCAGGGAGCGGAAGGAGAGTTCCTGCTGACCTAAGAAGAGCTTCAGAGGGCAGCTTCTGGGAAGACATTGGCAGCTTAGAGTACTGGCTCAAGCTCTGTGGTTGCACTTTCCATAGAGTACAAGGGACTCAGCCTCCTTGCTTTTCCTGGAATGTGCTGGGCACCTACCCTGGCTCAGCAGCTTTTCCAACCGTGTGCACGCCCAGAAAGCTCCTAGCTCCTCACCTTCTTCCAGTCTTTGCTCAGATCTCATCTTTTAAGTGGCCTCCAGGGATGACCTTAAAGAAAGTCACAGCCTGCACCACCACCTCCCAGCACTCCCTGAACCCTAATTCACTCTGCTTTTTTTTTCCTTATTGGCACTTATAATCCTCTCCTATTCTACATAGTTTAATTATTTAATACCTGCTCTTCGTTACCTGCCTCTTCCTGCTCAAATGTAACCTCCTCACAATCAGCGATCTTGTTTGATTTACTCTCCGTCAGTAAGAACAGTGCCCAGCATATAATAGGTGGTCAATAAACATGTGTTGCCTGAATGAATGAGGTTTGGGAGCATACTTGCTTAGAGCCCCCTGATTTAGCAAATAAACATATAAAACACCCAGTTACATTTGAATTTCAGATAAACAACATTTTTTTAGTGTAAGTATGTCCCAAATATTGCCTGGGACATCTTTATACATTTATACGTGTGTATGCGGTCTATCCTAAAATCAAATGTAACTGGGTGCTGGGCGGTCTGTATTTTTCCTACACGGGTTACAGCTGCAACAACAGTAATTACCATTTGTTGACTGAGCAATTCCACACGCCAGGCACGGTGTTGTGTTTCTACATCTAAATTTTACAACAACCCTAGAAGATACTACTAATTTCTTCCTTTTGCAGAAAAGAAAACTAAAGCAGAGAGAGGTTGTCTCTAGCCCTAAGTCCCAAAGCTAGTGAGTGGGACAATGAAGATAAGAGGCCAGGTCTGTCTGGACTCTGGACTTGAAGGCCTAGTTGCCAGGTCAAGGCCATACTGACATACTCTCCATGTCCACCAACAAAATGCCGGTCCTCCCTAACCCAGATGCCCATGGAATGCATGAGCATACCTTCTGTGGCACTTCCTTTCTGTTTCTTCCCAGCACAACTTTCTCTCCCAACACCTGCCACTGAGCCTATTCACCCTCCCAGTCTAATTGTGACAGGACAAAGTGTGATCACCCACATTGCTGGTGGAAACCCTGGAGCTGAGCCTGGGCTTCGTTCAGCTACAGATGCTCACCACCCAGATCCCACCCCAGACCTCTCAGACAGAGGAGGCACATGGCCAGCTTGAGAGATGATGAATATCTTAAATAGCAACAAATGTCAGACTTTTTCAGCCAAATTCTGAAAAATCATACCAAAGTGGCCCAGCCTTCCTCTTCAGACCTGAGCAGAGAGAGATGGAAAGGATGCTTCCTTGTCTGTGACGTGGAGGCCTGCTGATGATAAATGTCTGCTTTGGCTACACATCAGGGGGGCGCTTGGGAGGGAATGCTGCTGAGGACAACAGGTGTAAACAGACTTACCTTCAATATTGGTGATTAAATAAAATACTCTTTTGGTTCTCATCTATATGTGGCTTTTCACAAGAATTAAAGCTGTACTAGAGGTCATAAACCCAAATGCTTACAGGGCTGGGAGATAATGTATATGAGTCAGATGAACCCAGGAGAACAGTATAAACACAAGGATAAAAAGGAACTGACATGGGCGCCTGGGTGGCTCAGTCGGTTAAGCGTCTGCCTTCGGCTCAGGTCATGATCCCAGGGTCCTGGGATCGAGTCCCCCATCGGGCTCCCTGCTCAGCGGGGAGCCTGCTTCTCCCTCTGCCTGCCGCTCCCCCTGCTTGTGTGCGCACTCTCTCTCACTCTCTCTCTCTTTCTTACAAATAAATAAAACCTTAAAAAAAAAAAAAGGAACTGACACTTGGCCTCCATGTCTGGGACAATAGGGTGTGGCATAGAGTGTGACCCGCAGGACAACCCAAGCCTTATCTAAAGGATAGGGCCTCAGCTCTGGCCTCTTATCACTGTGTGGGAAGACAGGGCCAGTGGCAACAGATCTTCTAGTTTTTCCAGAAAGGCTGAAATCCCTTATTTTTATATGAATTATCCTCATTTATAAATATTGGCCACAATTCTTTAAAATGTAACTATAAGCAGACCAAACAAAATCTATCTAAACACTGTTGGGTTTTGGCCTCTGAATATAAAAACTGGACAACTGGATTTGTGAAATCCAGCAGCTTGCTGCTCTTTACTTAAGTGATTTGTTTATATGTCCACCTGCCCAACGCTGTGATTGCAGGAACAGAGTCTTGTTCATTTTTGAGTGTTCAGGGCCTATGCTGAGTATACACCAAGTGGTCAACAAACACTGACTGAGTCCAAGTACAGTATCACCACCAGGTTGATCCTTCAGTAGCTGTGGTTCTTGGGGCCCCCCAGGTTACACGGGGAACACAGAAGGGCCTGAACTGCAGATATATGGGAAAATCTGTTGACCTGATGTCCCCCCGCACCCCGAGAGTAGCTCGAGTGACATCTTCAAGCCCAGCTCAATGTCTTCCCGAATGCTCTTCCAAGTCAGTCTCCTTCCAACTTCTAATACCAATGCCATCAGCATTTATAAATATATATATATAATATATATTATTATTATAACAAAGTTTTATCACATTATTATAATAAAGTCTTTATTAAGAAAAGGAGAAGGGAGGATCTGGACGTTTTACCATTGACAGATTTGTGTATTTAGACCACTCACATTTAAAGGAATTATTGACGTAGTCAGATTAATATTTACCATATTTGTAATAGTTTCCTTTTTTTTAAGATTTATTTATTTATTTGAGGCAGGGAAGGGGCAGAGGGAGAGAATCCTCAAGCAGACTCCCCACTGAGTGCAGAGCCTGACCGGGTGCTCGATCCCACAACCCCTGAGATCATGACCTGAGCTGAAACCAAGAGTTGGACACTCAACCATCTGAGCCACCAAGGTGCCCCCATAATGGTTCCTATTCATTACCCTTGTTCCTTATTTATTTTTTTTTTGTATTCCTCTCTTTTCCTGCTTTCTCTGGTTTTCATTGAGCATCTTGTATGATTCCATTTCTCTCCTGTCTCAGCAAATCAATTATACTTCTTTGTTTAATATTTTTTAGTGGGTGCGCTAGAGCTTTCAGTATATATTGACAATAAACCCAAGTTCACTTTCAAATAATAGCATACTACCTCCTAGGGCAGTCCAAGTATGCTCGAGCAGAGTACCTCCCATCCTTCCCTGCCATTCTGTATACCGTTGCTGTCATTCACTCACATGTAAGCTATAGTGACTGAATACATTGTCATCATTATTATTTTGAACAAACTATTACCTATTAGATCAATGAAGAATAAGAAAAACAAAATGTTTCATTTTACCATCATGTGTTCCTTCTCTAATGCTCTTGCTTTATGTAGACCTGTGTTTTTGACCTATATTAAATTCCTTCTCCCTGAAGAATTATCTCTACATTTCTTTCAGGGCAGGTCTACTGACAACAAACTCCCTCCACTTTTGTTTGTCTGAGAAAGCCTGTGTTTCTTCTTCACTTTCGAGGGATCATTTCATCGGATACAGAATTCTAGGTTGGTGGTTTCTTTCTTTCAACATATTAAATATTTCACTTCACTTGCTTCTTGCTTGCATCACTTCTAAAGAGAAGTCTGATAGACAAGTGGGGAGTTTTCTTCCCTATTGGTAATGCTTTTTGTGATATCTCTTTCATTTTGAAAAAGAAGGTATACACAATAATATTAAATAATCTTAAGGGATTTAAATAGTTCCTCTTTCAAAAAAAGTTTTTTTAATTTTACACAGATTATTAGAGGTAGAATAATTGTAATAGAAGGGGACATAGTTGATTGAACTTTTAAAAAATTAATTTGGGTTCACAAGGCAAAAATACACAGAACCAAATACAAGTTGCTTAAGGCCACCTTCTTGTCCCTGGGGATGACAGTCATGTCACCTCAGGGAATACCCACATTGAATTTTAGGTTACAATAGAACCACAGAACACTGTCATGTAAAGTACTGCTAAATCAAATTTCCACCTCGTGAGAATATTTATGTTTTCAATCCAAATGCATAATTTTGCATGCATACTTGCTTAATTTCATCTCATTGGTTTGGGCCCACATCCCAGCCCACCAAGGTGTTTCTCACTATAATTCTGTCATTTGGCAAAATCATTTGCTTCTCTCCAAGTCGGAGGTCAACTTTTTGGAATTTCTAAATGAATGCCTTCAGCCAATAGTTGTATAGAAATCATCTCTGCTTTCTTAGATCAGAAAAAGGGATTTACGGAGAGGGGATTAAGACCTCAGAGAACTGACGTGTGCCTGGGTGACCTGGCTAGGAAGATGTACAGGAACTGTCTCATGAGAACTGAGAAACATGAAGCACAATTATCCCTTGGTAGCACTGGCCTGAAATACTTCCTCTACCACCATCAGGTGCCATTGTCATCACCCAGGACTCTGATGCTGCCTCCATCTTGAATGAACACTAAAATACCTTTGCCTTGTTTGGATGCTCAAGAGAGTATCTAATGGGTCAAGACTCTGCCACAGGGCGCCTGGGTGGCTCAGTTGGTTAAGCGACTGCCTTCGGCTCAGGTCATGATCCTGGAGTCCCAGGATCGAGTCCCACATCGGGCTCCCTGCTCAGCGGGGAGTCTGCTTCTCCCTCGGACCCTTTCCCCTCTCATGCTCTCTCTCTACCTCATTCTCTCTCTCAAATAAATAAATAAAATTAAAAAAAAAAAGAAAAAAAAAAAAGACTCTGCCACAGGCCTGGGAAGCCAGCGGGAGGGGAGAGGAAAACCTTGGGCCTTTGTCCATCAGGAGTGAGAGACCAAGGCACCATCCACTACATCAAGAAGACCACACGTAATGGGGATTCCCTCAGTTGAGCACTTAGGATTGGACATTGGAAAGTCAAACAAATGTCAAAGTTCACCATAAATAGGGTATTTTTATTTCAAAAAATGTTTTGGAATAGCACAGAGCAGAGTTGATATTCAGATGTTATATACCACTGTTGGTCATAATCTGCATCTGTTCTGAATGACCTGTGTTGTCAAATACTTTGATGATCATCCTGATGTCATCCTGTAAATAAAGCTTTATGAGGCAGATTGAACTAAATAAGATGGGTGACAATGTTAGGTAATGTAATTTTAGGTCAAATAGAAAGATGTGATTAATAAGCAATGAGACCACTTTTCTGGTGTGGTTTATAAATAAGCTCCACGGGCAATTCCCAAAGAGGAGTCCAGAGTTTTTTTATTTTTGGCAATAGCGGTAGAATAAGGAGGCCACAGAGAGGGATAGTCTGGTTTTTGTTGGTTTTGTTTTTTGTATATAAATGCTGGTGTATTTGTTCAGCTACCTATCTTTTTACCTCATGGTCCCAGGATAAACGTAGCCACATATTTTTTTTTTCAAATTCTTTCTGCACAAAGACAATAAGAACGACCAACTGTTCTTAGTCATGAACTCTGCAAAGAACGGCAATAAGCAACATGGGCTAAGAAAGTGAGTAAAAGAAAAATTTCTTTCAAGGGTAGTTCCTGTGTTCAAATTGCCTAGCATCCACCCCAGCAAGAGACAGTTGCAAAGAAAGGCATCAGAAATGAAGAAGGTAGGTAAGCATTCAGCAGACCATAAGGATCAACACAAAGAGGAAAGTAAACTGGACTCACAAGATAAAACTTTTAAAAGAGACAACCACAGGCCCAGGAGGGCAGGGAAGAGAAGAAATGAAGGATTCAAAGTGAGTAAACACAAAATCTACAAAGAAAAACCAGATTCTAAATCTTAGGGATGAAAAAACAAACCACTGGGGCCACAGAAAGCCCCTGGTAGAGGCAATACTGTTTGCTATACTAAACCCTTTCGATTTTCATCTGCTTGCCTCTGAACACCCAGAAAGGGGCTTCTGTCTACAGACCTCTCCCCACTCCTTAGCATTAGAAGTTGGATCCATCATAACTGAAAAGTTATCCTCATTCCGGTGAGGCCCATTATTCTTTGCTGTCCTTTTAACGACAGTCAATAACTTGTCCTTTTTCCTTCCGTTATTCTTCCTCAGTATTTATAGATGCTTCAGTGGTTTCTTTCCTTCAAAATGTGCATATTCAATTCCCTTGAGCCCAGCTGACTTCAAATGCATGATTTTGAAATGAGTAGGAAGGAGAGAGAGAAATAACGTTCATCTTTATGATCCTTTGCCTATCCCCAGTTTATCAATGTCTCAATAATGAGAAAGCCCAAGCGGACCAGGTGTTTTGTGCTTTAAATGGGCACAGCTACCAACCCTCCCTACATATTGATCAGTTGATTGATTTTTAAGATTTATAGAAATGCACTCACTGCCAAGGTCTCCGGGCACCTCTAGGACAGTAATATTAAGCAACATAAAGAGGTAGATGCTCCTTGTCCCAAACGTTTCCTCTTGCCACTCAAGAGATTTTTTTTTTTAATGCACATTAAAGGATAGACTTTATGCCATGCATGGAAGGTCATCCAAACAAGGTTTGCTCAGAGATCAAAAGGAAAGTTTCCTCCACCCTGGGCCATGGCTGCTCATCACCAGCTCTTTTTGGTTTTGGTCCCATAGTCCTTCCTGGATATCCTAGATGTCCTAATGGACAGGCTGCAGGACTACCCCACACAAATAATCACTGCTTCCTTACCAGTGACAGCCTTAACCCCACTTTGTGCCTCTCAGGCCCTAGAAAAAAAGTAGTAAGATTTTCAATCACTGAACTGCCCCCAGTTCCTGAAAACCCCCAATCTAAAATGAGCCCTCACTTCCTTAAACCCTCCCTGCCATCAACCTGCACAAACCCAAGTCCTACAGCAAGTCTCTCCTGACTCGTCTTCCCCAGACACCACCACCCCCTTGGTGCCCCTACTTGCAATGAAGTGAATTTTGTTTGACTATAAGAGTATTTCTGGTGGCTTTTGATGGATAGGCTTCAACAGTACCTAGAAGTCAGGTGAACCCTAACAAATACTTAAAATATGGTCCATTGGCTAATAAGTATTTAGTGCATTGGGGAATCGGTTATTGGAGGCTGGGAAGATCAGACACAGCATGAAGTGGTGAAAAATGGGTATAACTGTCACTTCAGATTACTTGGAATCATGTACTGCATGAACTCACAGCTCTAGAGAGATGACTGGAAAACAGAGAATTAGTAGACATGTTGACTTTGTTGGCTGCCGTTGACAAGGCAACACAAGAAAAGGACAGGTTCAGAAAAGTGTTGGCAGGTGAGCAAATACAAATGAGACAGAAAAGAGAGTCTGGAAATTCAGGGACTTGTAGGCTAAAAGAAGAAAGCCACTCAAGCCCAAATGGGAAAAGATAAAGCTGAGAAGGCCTCTGAGCAATAAGGACCCAGCCTTATCTCATAAGGGTCAAATCAGGACCACGGCTGTGAACCATTGTTAAAACCTTTGGATGGGTTAAAGCATCTCAGAGGAAAGGTTCAACCAAGGGTGTCGTGCCCAGAAAATCCTTTCTGTTGGAAAGAACATCTCAGTCAACAAAGTGTGGATCTTCCATCCACACCCTGACAAGCTCAAGGGACTGGACAATTAGGATGAGAGAAAGAAAGAACTATGCAAAGAATTACAGAAAATCCAAGGACTGCGTCTAGAAAAAAGACTTGTAGGCATGGCTCATGGAACTTAGAGGAATCAACTAGATCAAGGGTCAGCACTCTTCTATAAAGGGACATACAGGAAATAGATTAGGTCTTGCAGGCCATCCTGTCTCTGTTACAACTATGCAATTCCACTGTTGTAGGGTCAAAGCAGCTGTAGACAACACGTGAATGAATGGATGTCTCTGTTCCAATAAAACTTTATTTACAAAAATAAGTGGTGGCCTGGATGTGGCTCACTCACCATAGTTTGCTGACCCCTGAACTCAGTAAACTTTGAAGTCACTTGTACAGCCAAGGAAACCACAGCCTCGATTAGAAAAGTCTGTGACTATTTGAAACCTAAAACAACTCTACCCCTATTGCTGTTCCAGAGTTCTGCCTGGAGCCCATTCCTCTCATTTTATATTCTGTCCCTGGTGAGCCTGGTCCAAAGCTCCTTTGGTTGCAAGAAACAGTTGCACACTTGAGCTAGACTGGGTTCAAAAAGGGGTATTAAATAAATAAATAAATAACAAAAATTTTTTTATTAAAATAAATTAAATTTATTAAATAAATAAATAACAAAAATAATTTGTTATTTATTACAACCTCTTGGAAAACCTGGAAGCTACTTGTTCAAAAAAATCTCTCCCCTTTCTCTCTCAGCATCTCTCTCTCTCTCTCTCTCTCTCTCTCTCTCTCTTTGTCTTCCTCAACCAGCTTTCTTTGCTCCTCAGTGAATATGCTGGACTATGATCCTGGGTGGAAGCCCAGTCAGCATCACACGGAGTTGGATCTGGACTCTCCCCTTGATGGCGAGGCAGTTTAGTGGGGGTCAAGGTGATTGGGAAGGGGCCAGGCTGTGTAGGTAGACCTGTGAGCATCCTATGAGGCCACATGCCCTTCCGGATGCAGCTCCCTGCTACCTCTCAACCTCGTCTGTCACAGCTCCTCTGCAGTCCCACGCCCCAGCCGTCCCTCTCTGATCTCGTCATCCTCTTTCCCTCTCACCTTCCAGCCTTCACCCAGCTGATTCATCTGCCTGGGAGCACATTTCCCTCTCTCTGGCTAACTTCTTCCTCCCTACCTGGTCTCCGTGGAGGTAGCATTTCCTCGAACAAAGCTTCCAAAATAAAATTCAGTGCTCCTCCCCAGTACTCCTAATGACTTCTGGATTGTTGTAGCAGGGAGCACACTCTACTATATACTGATCTACCTCTCCAAATACCCCGTAAATTTCCCAAGGGCAGTTTTCCCAGAACTTGTGCCTGTACCTGCCTGGCACATCATCAGTGATCAATAAATGCTTGCTGAACGAATGACTCTACCAACTCCCCAGATTCCCCTCCCTCCTTGGCTCCACAGCTGAGCTTCCCAATCTATCATCCCAACAGTGATTTTACAAACTTTCTCAGTCCCCTCACGCTCTGGATCCCCACGCTTTACCAGCCCTGCTCATCCTCAACCCCGATTCAATTCAAACCTCTCTTTTCTTCCTGGGCTGCCCAGCACTGCCGGAAAAATTACAGACAGATGCTGGATGCTGCCATTTCTATCGAAGGTCTCTGGTCTCTGTGGAGAAATGAGTAGAATTTTGTAACTTTCAGCAGTTTTGTAACTTTCCTTAGTCTGGTACATTTTCCAGCCTCTAGGCAGCTGTCCTAAAACTTCCTTGGCATGGATTTTAAGCTAAGCCTTAGTTTACTGCTCTCGCGTCTGGGCTGCATGGACAGGCTGGGGAGCTATGGAGAGAGGGTTCTCTGAGGTCTGCTGACACGGTGACTCAGGTTGTATCCATGGTGGGATTCGAGACCATTTAATGGGGTGAGACGGGAGATGATGGGATCTGCATGCCTTCAAGTTGGAATTCATTTCCAGCACAGTGATGTTAACTGAGTAACAGAGCTTTAGTCCATGAAGCATACTAGGGATTTTGAGAACAGCAAGGTGGCTGTCATTCAAATGTATGCTTAAGCCAGCCCTTGAGTACTTGTCTGTATCCAAGAGAGAAAATTAAAATGGAAAGAGCTATTTCTTTTCATATTAGAGCCCATGAAGCCCTTAGTAACACAGCTTTGGAGGACGCTAACAGAGAGCGCTCACAGGGGCCACACCTGGAATGACCAGGGCAGAAGAAGCAGTGGGCGGGACCAGAGCCCAGAGGAGCCACGAAGGGTCAAAGGGGGGGCCACTGTACCTGACTTCGCTGCAGCAGCTGCCCGCTGGGGCCATCGGTGGAAATCCACAGGGCTCGGGGGCATTATGGAAACCCTCACACCGTGTCCCTGAGCCTATAAAAGATGCTCTGGTAACCCCTGAAATACTTGTGGGGCTTTTTGAGGGGCTGCTGGATCTAATGAAAAAGGAGATGCGGAGCTAGAGTGACCCCAGTAACACCCGGCTGACTACTCTCCTTAATTTTTACCCTGCCTCTGGGCACTGCATTTGCCTCGTACTGCACAGAGAACATACAGGCCCCGAGATACAGCCTTGCACAATTTCTTACCTCATCTCCAAATACTGGACCTGCATTCCTACAACAGGATGACAGAAATGAGAGAGAGAGAGAGGGAGAACAGGCTAGAGTACCCATCAGGGGTTAAGGGGAGTGTTGATGAGAAAGAACGAAAGTCGAGTGAGCAGGTGTGAGTCTAGGGTGCCTCAAACCAGGGTCCGAGCTCAGGGAAACTGTGAAAGAAAATCCAGCCTCAGTCTAAAGCACCACGGTCTTCCTTTAACAATGGCTCCTTCTCAATAATCTTTGTATTTCCAGGGACAGATGCAAGTGCCTGGCCCCTAATAAAAACAAGATGAATAAATGAATGAACAAGTAGATGAATTAATGACTCCCCTAACTATGGAAACTTAACGTCCCCTGGAGAAAAGAGATTTAAGAATGATAGACTTAATAGTTAAACGAATATTAGCCCAGGGACTTCATTCAGATCTGTGAATATGGAGACCACAGATGTAGAGAGGCTCAGGCTCTGGGGAAGGAGGAAAAGCTCACTCAAATTCAAGCCATGTCCACATCACTGCGTGACCATATTTCAATCACAGGGCCCTCCTGGAGAAGCCAGAGCTGCCGTGGCCCTCCAGCACAAGGGTGAGGGCTGAGAGAAGGTGGCCTGCAGCCCGGACGGACTAGGCTAGGACATTCACAAAGGGAGCAAAGTAAGAAGTAGAAGCCAGGAAACCAGAAGAAACAGCACACGCCACAAACACGAAACCAAGCCACAGTGGCCGTTTCAGTTTGGAAGGGACAGATGCCTTCATCTGAGCTGAGGTCCAACTCAGGAAGGGAGAGGGAGTCCCCTTGCTGTGATCTTGTCTGAATCCCTTTATGAGTGAACTGTTGGATCAAAATGTCTTCCCTGGGGGCACCTGGGTGGCTCAGTCGGTTAAGCGTCTGCCTTCGGCTCAGGTCATGATCCCAGGGTCCTGGGATCGAGTCCCGTGTCGTTTCTCCCTCTCCCCCTATGCTCTCTCTCTTTTTCTCTCTCTCAAGTAAATAAATTAAGAAAACAAAAAGTCTTCCCCGGGCCTAGATGTAAAATGGGCTAGGGTTCTTCTTCTTAAGCCATAGCAAAAACAAAAAAACAACAACAAAAACAAAAAACTTGGCCTGGTATAGAAATGCAATAAACTTAAAAGCAGTGGACCCATTATTTTTTCTCTCAAGATTGACATTTATCAATAAATATCTGTTTATACTGGCCTGGACATGTGATATTTAGCCTATATGTCACATTTGCAGTGAGAAAGTTCCCTGACCAAAAAATAAAATAAAATAAAAAATAAAGCAAACCCTTTAAATTAAATATTTTCTTTATTAGATTTCATTTTCCAGCTGTTTTAACTTAACAGAATGTTTTTCCCTTAATTTCAGACTATATTGTGCCTTTTGGCTGAACAATGATTATCTTTCCAGCCCAATGGCCTTTCTCTGTCAATGGCAATTAAATCCACAAAGACAATTTGCTTTCTGTTTGAGGTTCTTGTTCTCCCATTGCACGTCAGAAATTTTGCTCAAGTCAACCAAATTTTGTTAGGAAAATTTTATTTGATAAGACAGGATCCAAACTCCCCAAATTAAAATGCAAACATCTTAGGGGCATGCCACCTACAAGGTGTTTTATTGTGTAATTACTATGGGACTTTATACATACTGAAAAGCTGAAAACCAGATCTTTTGGTCTGTTCTGTTTTGTTTTCTTAAAGTGTATTTTCTGGGCTCCTGTCTCTCTTTGTTCCGAAGTAAACCTCCATAAAATTTTCTTAATGTTTGGCACTATTGTATGACTACATATTTTTTGTATGGGATTTTATTATTATTTCAAAGGATCATTAACTACCACTTAGCGAGCATAGGTGAATCTTTTAAAGGGAACAGACCCTGAGGCTATCTTTAAAAATCTGCATTTTAAAGTTCTTTTCAAACAAAAATAAATAGCCAGATCAGAATAAAATACTAAGCTTTGATGCTTCCTTTTTCTAAATGATGTGAATCAACTCTATGTATTGATGTACTTTAAATGGCTTTTAAGATCTTGAAACCCAAATTTAAACCCTTCATTCATTCTTCTGCCAATGAGATTATACTCATTGAAAGCACACACAATCCAACTGATCCCAAATTTTAATGCAGAATGTCCTGTTTTTTTCCTACCTGGTTTTATTCAGCCCTCAAAATGCAACAGGATTCTACCAATGACCAAGGAGGAGTACTTGAGGCAGATGTCCAGAGTCATGTGTCTGTCCTCAATGCCTAAACAGGAAAGACACACAGTCATGCCCACAGAAGGAACTGGCCAACTGAAACTGAAATGTAGTTTTTCTTCATCTCACTTTAACAGATGACCAGATCTTAGGCAATCATATCTCTCTGTTTGGATTTTTGTATTTTATCTGATTATAATGCCTCCTTTAAAAAAAAAATTGAGAGAGAGAGAGAGAGAGAAAGCTCAAGAGGTGGGTGTGGGGGGCAGAGTGAGAGGGAAAGAAAGAATCTTAAGCAGGCTCCATGCCCAGCATGCAGCCCTAGTAGGGGCTTGATCTCACAACCCTGAGATCCTGACCTGAACCAAAATCAAGAGTCAGACGCTTAACCTGCTGAGCCACCCAGACATCCCTATAATACCACAACAGAGGTTTTAGCAAAGCTAGTTAGCTTTAATAAGACTAATAACTGTTACAAATTAACTTCTTGCCAGGAACTGAAGGAAGTACTTCACAGAAAAATTCTCTGTGTGTGTGTGTGTGTGTGTGTGTGTGTGTGAGCACACGTGTGTGCATATGCACATGCATGGGCTTGTGGGTATTTAATTTCACGACAATGAAAGAAACTTTATTACCTCCGTTATAAAGATGAGAAAAATAAAGCTTAGGAAGTTTAAGTTTCCCAAGAAAGTATCCGCGGTAGAAACTAAACCCATGCCTGTCTGACTAATAGTCCATGCCCTGAATCTCTCCCCAAGAGCCCCATATCATATTTGTTGTATACTCCTCATTTTTTAAAGTGCTTCTCATCCAAGAACATGGACCTCCAGCCCTAGAATCATCTGTAGAAGGTCTCCATCCATTCTACTGGAAGCACAGAGCAAAACTTCTCCAACTTTCCGAGGCTTCTAGAATTTCTCAACATGGAGGTCTACACAGGCAATGAAGATTACATGTCATATGTGTTCTCTAACAATCACTCAGACCTGGAAGTCGGGGAAAAAGAAATAAAATAATAATAACCAGTGAGTACAGCCCTGCAAACAACTCCCACATTGTAGGCTCAGAGCAATAATTAGCTGTTCTCGCTGCTATGGCGACTGATTCGAAAACACCACTCAAACCCCAAATATGATAAAATGTTGCCATCTTTCAAGAATCAAAAAGTGGTCTCACGCAAATTTAAATATCTTTATTGCAGTAGAATCACTGATATGTTTTTAAAAGGGAGAAAGTTCGGAATTTACACTTATGAAAAGTGCCGTTTGTCTCCATATGGCACTTGCGTATAATAGAGCACTTTGGGATCGTGCACAGCGAAGGTCGTTAAAGTGCTTCACTAATGCACAGACCCACTTTGATTTAAAAAAAAAAAAAGTTAAAAGGAAGAAAAAAGTGGCACTCTTTCAACTGGGCAGAAGTTTCCTTTAATTTGTAGGGCAGGAAAAAAAGAGTTCTTCCTTAAAACAACATCTGTGTAAAGCTGTTGAATTGTGCCGTTTCAATCACTGTTTCAAACACAAGGGATTTTATATGACCATTTGTTACAACCTGTAGTTTAACCTCCTCAAAACTCATTCTGTCCTGTTCCCTTGTTCAAATAAGGTTTGATCTATTCTTTTTTAATTGAACATTGTGTTGCTAAAGTGAAACAAAAAAGGCAAGATTCCCAGGCATAGTAACTGTAGCTTTCTCCCATAATAGGTCAAGGCAGAGGTGAAAGAAATGGACTGTCTCCCACAGGCATCAAGACAGGAAGATGGAATTTCCAAGATTTTCCAAAATAATAATTGATGTATCTTGCCCATTTTTGAAAACAGGGAATTTTCAAAAAATTATTAAACATGAATTAGTATGTTGGGGCGCCTGGGTGGCTCAGTCAGTTGAGTGTCTGCCTTCAGCTCAGGGTCATGATCTCTGGGTCCTGGGATCGAGTCCCGCATCGGGCTCTCTGCTCAGCAGGGAGCCTGCTTCTCCCTCTTCCTCTGTGCTTTCTTTCCCTCTCTCTCTCTCTTTCAAATAAATAAATAAATCTTTAAAAAACAAAAGCAAAACAAAAATATGAATTAGTATGTTTATTTCTCATTTGTGGAACATGTGGAAACAGCTTCATTGATGATATAAGAAAGGAAAAAACAGGGGGAAAAATGATTTGCTAAAAGCCATAAATATTAGTCATAGCTTTGTTCTCAATAGTTTGGAAATGTGGATTTCTAGTAGGCATGTAAGCATGACCTGTAATAGTTTTAAGACAAAGTCCATTTTCATTTCTTATCATCAACCAAAAGAGTTTTCTAGAGGATCACAAATGCATTCTGATTTAAGGATAAAAACAATAGATGAGCAATAATAATGTTACCAGTTATTAAAAATCTATCCTAAGCCATTGCTTTCCTAAATGCTTTACATAAATCATTTAATTTAACTCTCTCTTTACATATGCAGAAACTAACGCTCACGAGCGTCACAGCTCCAGGAAGCAGTACAACATGCTGGTAAGGCCATCTACTTACCTGTGGAAGGCCATCATGGAGGTAAGGTGTGTAGTTGGCCCTAATGGAGTAATCTTATGGCTGTCACAAGCAATAACACCCAATGGCGAGAAAGAAGGCTCAAATCTAATAAGCAGGATGGCCACTCTTCAAACTGTAGCATGGTCATGGCCAACTATGTGTCACATTTCATGAGATCGCCAGGTCAGCAAAAAACAGCAGATATTGGGGTAAAGTTGGGAAGTGAGAATTTCCCACAATTCCCTTTTTTAGATCCCCTCCTTCTTCTTTGATTAGAGCACTTGGGATTGCTTTCCCACAAACTCTCCATGAGTTCCAGGCCATTCAGTCCTTCACTCACTCCAGTGGGACTGGTGTTCATCTTCTTTCCACCAATCTATAACCTACTTCCTCCAGGACCCAGCTCTCGGATTCCAGAAAGCCTTCTCTGACCTGCTCTTCCCATGCTGAGCACTCTTCACTTCCTTCTTTCATCACAGTGCTTGGAGTCTTGCTTCCACAACCATACTATGTACTTCAGGGGCCAAAATTCTACTTCTATTTCTTCTGTCACTCTGGGTGCCTGTTAAATTAATGCACTAATGATAATTTTATTCTCATTCAGGTTGAAGATGTTGAATGCAGGTGATATGATTTCCAAACAACCCTAATCTATTAGGATACCCATGACTCAGGGCTCACTAATACTGCTTAATGTATTATTCAGTTTATTGATTATATTTTCCATCTGTAATAAATGTGTCCTCTTCCAAAAAAAATTACTCAGTAAGAATCAGGTAATTCAACTCCACTTAAAACCTGCCACTGTTTTCCATGAGCTACTTAAGCACTTACTTTTTATGAGCTCAGAGCAGGAGTCCATCAAAATTCTTATCCATGAATGAACCTTCTTAATTACATCACTCTGGATTTTGTCATCATTTCTCATTAAGTAATCCTTCCTTCTCATCTGTATTAGTTTGGCTAACCCGTGCTGTGAAATCAAATAAACCCCGATTTCTTGGTGGCTGATAATGTAAGTTTAGGTTTTGCTCAGACAAGTCCTTGTTTTGGAGAGCAAGGTCATCCTCTATTGAGTCACTATGGGTGGGGAAGAGAGCAGATGGAGGAGGGGCAACCTCCCCTCATAAGAGTGACTCCTGTCTCTGCCACTCATAGTCCATTGGTCAGAACTGGTCACATGATCCCAACCCACTTGCAAGGGAAACTGGGAAATGATGGGATGCACCTAGACACTTAGGAAACATTTATTAACAGTCTATGACACGCCATCCTTCAAGGCCCAACTCAAATGTCTTCTCTTCCACAATGTTCTTTCCAATCTTCCTCAAATTCCCCAAATCCCATGGGCCCACATCCACGTCTTTCATCATTTATAGTCTCTGTCATAGGTGGAGTGTGCTTGTTTTATCCACACTTTCCAAATCCTAAGCTCCTTGAAGTCGAGATCTGTGTCACATTCAGCTCCATAAGGCCCCTTTTCAAACCTAGCACAGCTCAAGAATCTTTGCTGAGTTCACAAGAATCAAATAGGAACCAAGCAGGATAAGAATCCGAAAGCACCTTGAGAAAACAGAGGGGGGAAAAAAGAACAGCCAACTTTATTGAAATTCAGAAGCAAAAGCCCCTCTCCGGAAAATCCTTCCTCATTTTCTCATGTTTAGTGGGCACAGCAAGATGGCATCATTTGAAAACATTGGCCATGACTGAACGATATATTAAAGATTTCTTTTATATTGGCAGTTTTAAAAAAAATGTTCCTTTGTACTGTCTCGGCAAGGCAAAGATCTCTCTCCCAGCACTTCTTTAAAAGTTAGAAGGCAGCTCTCTGCCCATTCCAAATGGCCAGAAGTAGAGTATCAAGTCATAAATGCCCCCCAGTGACTGACTGGGCTAGCTGGCATGGGTTTTTTCCCTTCTACTTTGCAGAAAGAAAAGACAGTAAAAGTTCCTTCAGTGAGCTGCCAAGGTGCTCCCAGGCCATTGTGCAGAATCATTGTCAGGTTAAATTAGGGAGTACAGACTCCATGAGTGTAAAAAAATCAATACTTGATGGAAGATTGCTCCCCAGAAAATCTGTTTTGATTCCAGGATTAATTCACAACCAAAGGCTTCTGCAAAATGACATGCCATTAGTCAGAAAATGAACACATTCTATCCTTGAAACTGGATAGAAATATGTCAGCTGATTGACCCATTCATTCTCCTCACTCTCTGGGCAGAAAGAGTGGGTGTGGTAGCTATGTGAATTAGTGCCCCAAACCTGGTCCATTTTCAAAACAGGGTAAAAAATATATATTTTTTTTAAGTCCAATGTGAATTGGGAGTAGTCTCCAGGCCATTGTTGGAGAGCTATTGCAAATGTGTTTCGTCAAGGCAAATGCATTTGCTGGAAGGCCCGACTCTCCTGAGTTTTCTAAGCCTCAGAATAAACCCTACTAAGAATCTTAAAATAAAACAAAGATTTTCCCCCAAAAGCAGTGACCTGAAATATTAATGACAATGTAATGTCTTTGTCACATATAAAGTAACACTCCTCCCTCTCTTGTCTGCTGGGTTTCTTCAACTAAAAACTTTCACAAGAGGCAAGTTCCAACTCTTTGTGCTCACATCACTGGCCTTTGGGGCCTCTCCCGACTTGCGCAGTTAATATGTGGCAGGGAGGAATTTCATTCTACAGACTCTACTGCATGTAAATACTCCTTGCTTTATTTCTTTCCAATCAAATTAAGTCTGATTCTCATGGAACACTGCACCAAAAACTAATGATGTAATATATGGTGATTAACATAACAATAAAAAAATAAAAAAAATAAAAAAGAGAAAAAAAAATTAAGTCTGATTCTGAGGCCATCAATCATCATTAGAAATATCTCTCCATCCGCAGGCTGATGAAAAGGCTCCAGCAGCTTTGACAGAGCAAATGTGCAGAAGCACCCTTCTGTTCTGCTGGCCATACTGGTCACCACGGAGAGTCCTCAAAAGCAGGTGGTTCTGTTTCACTCAGAGACAGAAAGCCTTGCCAACCTTGGAGTTCCAGGCCAAGGATCAGGATTCCCAATCCTCTCAGCTTTCTGCCATCTTCCCGAAGAGACACACACCTCTCTCCTCTGCCCTTAAGTCTCCTCAATAAGATCATCATTGCAAAAACCAATACAGAGACAAAGGGCTGTTTTCAAACCACCAGGCTTTCCATTCTGCTTGGCAACACAGCACAAATTCCTGGTGAACTTTCTGGAATAGGAGAGGAAAATTAAAAGGAAGCTGGAACCCATTGAGTATGTCAATGATGCACATGCCTTCCCAGAACTGCTTCCGCAGCATCTCCACGAAAGCTTCGGGCCCTGGGCCCTGCCCACCATGACACAGGCTCATCTCCCAGGGCAAAAGGACATTTTAATCTACTTGCTGATGGACTCTGGGCCCACACCGTGGCTGCTAATGGTGTCAAACATGCTGAATGTGTGGAACAGGTAGGGGGGTCATGACACAAGATGTTTGTATTCATTTTGCCGGGAGAGGAATCGCCAAGGTGAAGCTCACCTCCTTCTCTGAGAGCCTTTCCCTGCAGGAGAGGACCACGGGGCTCAGCCCCATCACCCATGGTGACTTCCTTAGAATCCTCTTCCTCAGGATAAGTAGAGATGGCAGGAGACTGTCTTGAAACCTGCATTTAAAAAAGAAAAGCTTCAAAATTGCTGTGTAGGCTCTAGTGCTACAGATGCTCCCGAGAGCACCTTGTTATCCCAGCCCAACAGCTCGCTCTCCAGATTATGGCTTGTCTTGACAATATTCATTGTTCGGAAGGGGAAAAAAGGACCTTTGAGACGAAAACAGAAGCTAGCGCCCAACAGATGGCCTGCCAGCCCACAGTCCCACAGAAAGCATCTCATTTCCATATTTCAATTTGCTAGAGCAGCCTGAGCCCCCAGGCACCCAAATTAATGACCCCAGGGTACAATTACGATAGTATGAATCTTCACTTTTCAAAAAAGTGTGGATTATTCTAAGACTGAAGACATAAACTAGATGACTCAACAAAGTTACATGAGAATGTTTCCTCACCCCTGCTTGCAATTGGTTGCAGATCTGGTAGGCCTATCACAAAATAAGTACAAGATTTCTGAACAAATGGAAAGAGAGCTATCAAAATCTAGTCCCTCGAGACATGAAAGAACAGTTGCAACTGAAATTAAGACCACAGGCTCTGACATCTTTCCCCAAGCAAATGAAGACTGAAGAAGTTGTCATGATAATTGATTATACCAAAATAGTTTCGCTTTCATAGAGGATCCTAAACATTAGGGCTCGGAAAGTCTCTCAACTTATTTCTACTTTAGAACATCACCCTCCCACATATTAGAAACTTATCGAGCCCTATCACAGCAAAATGTAAGGACTGGAGCACTGAAAAAGGAATCTGAAAACTTAGATTCTTTGGCCAGCTTGTCTACTGGTTCCAGAATTCTAAGGTCTTCTACAATATACGGGACTTCTCTAATGACAGATAATTGGGAAGATTTTTAGATCATGTTCTCAGAACTCCTGGTATTCTCTTTTACAAACACTGAAGAAGAGGTGTTTTCCACACACAAACACAATGATGATGTGGTATTTATATATGCGTTGATAGAGAAGTATTTGAAGTAAGTCCTGTGGGGTCTCCAAATGTGATCAATCTTGAAAAGTAAATGGTTGCCTAAAACAATGATTCGATCCCCTCTGACTTTGTCTGCTCTAAGGTAACTTGATACTAAAATTCTCAGCTGACTAGTAATGTTTGCTGACAGCCCAAATAACAGTGCCTGTGCATATCCTTGGCTTCTCTTAAACCAAACCAGTCTTGAAACAATGTTGAAAGGGAAAGAAGATATTCAAAATATATCTGTGACTAATTCAAAAGAGTCTCCTTCCTTAATCACCCTAAAAGGAACGAATTCTTGGTTATTCTTCCCAAACTATGTAGTGAGAATGTGAAAATGTTAGGACTAGTAAGGTGAATAGATGTTTCTTAAGAAAGCCCTTGCCTCCTCTTAAGTAACGTCCCTATATGAAAAAGTCATTGATGTATTTTAATCACGTTTTCTGGTCTGGAATGTTTCATCTTAAGCATTGTTGTATAATGGGTTCCAAAGGTGTAACTCCTAAAAGGGGAGCGCTGGCAGAATAGCAGAAAGCCCAAAACTCCATGAAGAGAACTCATCCACCTGCCCACCTTTCCCTGGTCTGGCCCACACTCAGATGGCTGGGGGTCATGGAGGCCACCAGAGAGCCCACTGTAGGTGTACCTGTCCCAGTGAGCACGCGCAGGCACACACATGCACACGCACATGCACACACACCCCATGCTAGATGCTTTCTCAGCTACGGAAACCGGGCTCGACACTGACGTCAGAACTGAATTCCATGTTGTCCCACTCCTGGCACATCTTTCCAACCTCTATTTTGGCTCAGACTGTTCTACTTTTTCTAACGAACTCAGCTCGCAGTGTCCTTCTCCTTCCTTCCATCAGGCACACTGACATACATTGTTCCCCGAAAATATTTTTTGGAGGTCTTTGCTGTAGGTGGAAGCGTGAAGCACTAGGGAGGCATGACCTTTGGAATCAAACTGAACTGGGATCAAGAGTTGATGAGGGGGACCCTTGGAAAAATGACTTAAGCTTGCTTAGCCTAACGTCCTGACCCATTAGCCATCTGAGAGGTCTTGATTCGAAAGAATGGACTTGAACACTACTTCATGGCAGATGCTCAATACATCCTAACCCCTCCCACCCCCATACTTTGAGCCCTTCACCACGCCTTTCCAACTATACCATGAGCTTCTCAAATGAAGTGACCACTTCCCTCCTTAGGCCCTTCTAATGTAGCATGGTGTGAGTTGAAGGTAAAGATAACGGGTTCAAATCCAAGCTCCCCCACCCATCCACCATTCCTTTCCCTACCTGTGAAAGTTTGAACAAGTTATTGGGTCTCCTGAAGTCCCAACTTCCTCAGCAAGTGAGCCTAAAATAATAATCATCTCACAGGGTTGATGTGAAAACCGATGACATAAGTTCCTAACACATTACAGGCACTTAGTAGGCACACCTACTAAGGTGTTCCATAAAAGAATCACCTTTTTCCTAAATAAATCACCTTTTTCCTTTTCCTAAAGAAACCTTCTTTAATTTTGGTTGGCTGTGTCTAGATAATGCTTCTGCCTGCCCCATGATACAAAGACGGATAGGATTCAGTCTTCCAGTCTTGGGTCAAAAATTCTCCCAGATTATCGTATCTCCTCACTCATTGAACACTGAAGGTTCCTGACCCAGAAGACAGCAACTTGACAATGCATACAACAGTCCAAACCAAACTGCTGAAGCAATTCATTGAGTCAAGAGACAGTTAATTTCAGGATTTAGCGTTAATCTCAATGTTTCTTTTTCTCTTCTCCCCAGACTCATCCTCCCTAGAGGACGCAACAAGGAGGGCAAGCTTAGGAGAAACTTTCCAGAAAGATCATTCATCTATTCACCATGCTAGATGTTGTTCTCAGGTTATAGAGGTTGATTCAAAAGGCAAAGAAGTCTGGATTATGAAATCCATAAAGAAAAACTTGAATAAGATCTTACCACCAAACTAAATTTCCCTGAAGAAGCCAGGACAGTGAAACTTTGAACAATAATCAGATTTCAGTTTTGAGGTTCATTTAGGCATTTCTTAAAAGAATTAGTTTGTGGGCTTTTCCACTTTGTCTGATAAAGGACAATGAACTTTATGTGTGACTTTCCATCAGACTTTGCAGATGTCGTTCACAGGAGTTAATGACTTTTTTTCTCTTCAATTTCACCTAGCAAGATAAAACAGAGCTGTGCTAGAATTTTCCTATAGCAGGGTAACTGGTCAATACCTCGCTACTTGCTCTGTCAGTGCCATCAAAATATTGTTTAATAATTTAGAAACAACATAATTTTCTTCCCCAGCAAGACCGAATTAGGCACTTACTAAATAATTGACAAAAATACTTAATTCTAGGGATGTCTTGAGGATTTGTGGTTATTCAAAAAAAAAATTTAGAATAAAAGTTTCCTTCAACTATTCAACATGTTACTTTACTTTTCATGTTATTTTCATGCCTGGTCATGAAACTATATCAGAGTTCGTCCCCACCCCCCAGACACACACAAGCCCTGATTTCTTTACTCAAAAGTGGTCTACAAGTGTCCATATTGGGTGTGTATGTGCCGCCCATGGTCAAGTTTACTGGGAAAAGTGGGCTGGGGTTTGAAGGGGTCAGACAAAGCCCCTCTTCTTTAGGCCTGTCCCAGCCAGGAACACCAACAGGGGATACCAAGAACTTTTGATCCTTAGAGTTTTAACTTCAAATAACGAGATGCTGTTATCAAGGACACTCAGACTCGGAACCCCCTTCCCCTGGCCATCTGCTAAAGCAGAAGCTCCCTCCTCATCAGGCTATCAGGCTAAGGTCTACCTATTCATCAAGCTCTCTCTTAAATATCCCATTTGCAGGACTTGGAGGCATCTTACTTAACACTTAACTACTGAAATGCCCTGCGTAGTTCCACAACTCATATGATAACATATAACCTATAATTTTACAAGTTAAAAGAGTAGGGAAAGAGTAGTCCGGGTCTTCTGTTCCTATCTCAGAAAACTTTCACTTTCTAGAACATTCTGTTTTCAGTGTATTCTCCCAAAAGGATAAGTCCAAGAATAATGCTTTAAATTATTCAAACAAGAGGATTCTCCTTCCATCCCCCTGCCTGTTTTCTCTCTCCAGTATTTCCCCCTTGACCTAATATCAAGGTAATGGAGGAGAGCATCAACCCACCTCTCTGACACCACCCTCTCCCCCCTGGCCCATGAACACCACAGCCTCCCCAGGAGCTGACATTTCTTCAGTGCCCATCATGTGATGAGTGCTGTTCTGACCCAGTTAACTGCTTGAGTGAGGAGTTGTTCAGAATCCTCAAACCCTGGCTCAGTTATAGAGACCCAAAAGTTATCCTGGGTTATTCTAGGCACTACCTTTATGGAGGGTGATACACACAATCAGAATCTCAGCAGAGAATGATGTTCTACCAATGTTTAGCTCTTGGGTTGGGCAATCCAGACTACTTTTCCTATGGGGTGTCATGATCAAATACACACATTACAGCAACTGACATAACTATAGAATAGTTTAACCTTTTCTTGAATCTCTCAAGGAAGATTAACACTCAATATCACTTCTTTAAAAGTCCTGTTCTTTTTCCCTCTTATTTCCACACATCTCGTGGCCCTTGAAAAACGCTCACTCCTTACACCTCCTTGTCTCAACTCCAAGGTCTTCTTGGGACCCGCCCCCATGCATGCAGGCTTTGCTTTGGCTTCTGCTCCCTTCCCATTTCCTTGCACCCCCAGTCTGACCTCTTTCTACCCCATCATAAAAGCCTGTGGTGTTGGCTAGCAAAAACAGCATTGGGCAACGAATATGAAGCTTACATTCTAGTAAGGAAATACAGACAATGAATAAATGAGCAGTAAACAAAAACTATCCCCTGGGGTGTGTTTTCTGATTAACACAGTGCCACAAAGAAAGGAGGAGACGGTAAAGTGCTAAGGAGAGCTTCTGGGGAGGAGGACCAGGGTCACGTAGATTAGGAAGCCAGGAAAGACATTTCTGAGGAGATGACATCTAAGCAAAAAGAGAAAGCTGGTCTTGCAAACACCTGAAAGAAATGTCTTCCCAGAAGAGGCAACAGCTAGAGCAACATCCCTAAAGTGAAAATAGGTCTGGCATGATTGTACTGGTGTAGCAGAAGCAGGGAGGGATGCCTGGAACTAATTTCTGGAACAGCCTCCTATTACCTCCTCCTTTCAATGCCAGGAAGCCTGAACACAGCTAAGGTGGAGCCCCTGGAAAAGGGGACCTGATTACTCCGTACCAACATTCTCTTTCCCACCCTGCGGAGGGACTGTTCTACCCACACCATTGAACTCAGGTGGGGTCATGTGACTTGTTTGAGCCAATGACGTGTGATGTGTGTCACTCCCAGGCAAAAGCTTTTAGGGTCAAATTGCACTTCATCGAGTCCTTTCTCTTTCCCACCTGCTAGGGCCCCATCAGTGTTCCAGGAAATGAGACTGGGTTCTGGAATAAAGAAGGCAATGATGCAAAACAAAGCCTTTGGCGAACCCACTGTCGAAGTAATAGAAGCAAGAAGTAAACCTTTGTTGTTTGAACCACTGTATTGGGGGGGGGGGTTATGTTACTACATCTATTTTGCCCAACCTGACTGATATAGAGTCCTTGAGAAATGCCCTAAAATTACGCCAGTTCTGAATAGAAGTAAGTTATGCAACTGGCCTCCCAGAACACCCCCCAATACCCAGTCACAACTACCCCTGAGAATTCCCAGGGGCTACTACAAGTGGTTCATGGAGGAGCCTATCATGAGTTAGTTTCCTTTTCTCTCACTCTCTCTCATTTCCCCTCACCCCCTTCCAGGCTCCCTCTGTTGTTCTGACAGCACCCCTCTATCTGGGGGATGTCATCCCTGCCTGAGCACCTCTGCAGCTCCCTATTTCTACTACCACTTCCCACCAGGGCCTGCAAATGGGCTATTGTTTGAGACATAGATAAGAAGAATACCTCTCCTCGTTCTTTGTGTGTTACTCTATTAGAAGACTATGAGAACAGCACTACCTGTGTCTTTCAGAAATTTTAGTGGAGTTGGCTCTTTTGGTTGTATTTGTAGATTCCCAGCCTCCTGGCCCCTCATGGGACTGGGCCAGGAGGCTGAGCCAAGACCCAGGCAGCAGGCTCTACTCAGAACTTCTCCCCCATCACAAGGGAAGCTTCATCCATTCCTCTAGGATGACTTCTCCACAAGGCTTGTTAGTCCCTCCTACAAATAGTCTTCTAGTAAGCCTGCTCCACTAGAGGAGAACCCCCTACAGGGAAGAGAACTCAGGCTCCCAAACCCACGCACTGTAGGAGCATATGGACCCAAGGATCCAGCTGCTGTGCTCTGGAATCCGTCACGTTGTCTGCCAAGGCCATGCTTCCCTTGGGAGCTCCAGCCACTAACTAACACAGCAGGACTCCCAAGGCAGGCCTCTCCTGGGAGATGCAGGGCCCCTCTAAAGAAAAACCTTGGCTCAAGGACACCCACATAGCTGAGCCTAACTTGTCTTAGGCTCATTTGCCTCCAACCTTGCCTCCTCCTCTTCCTCTCATGGGATCAAACTTACTCTGTGGTCTGATGGCTCTCCATTCCTCACGCAGCTCCTTTCCTGTCTTCTCTCACACAGATGTTTCCCCTAGTAAGCCATTCTACTTTTACTCCGTCTTGACATCTGCTTCTCATCAGAACTCAGACAAACACATCCTGCTATACTACTAAATATTTAGTGACAGAAGTGGAATATCTATCAGGTAGGGGAAACATCATGATGTAACTTTGAACCTCTCCAACTAATAAAAGTAATAATAATCATAAACACCAGCAATTCTGAAGAAATGGATACTACAAAGAAGTATCAGACCAGATCCTGAAAGAAGACCTTTAGTAACAGAATAAATGTAGATTAAAACAAGAACAAAGTACCTTTGTCCCCTTTCAAATTGGCAAAAATGAAAAATGCATATATGATTCAGCTGTGGGTCCAGGTGACTCCTCAAGGCCACTGTCCTCCACACAGAGACTCAGAGATCCAGACATCATCGTCTGGAGCCGAAAGCCTCAAAAAAAAACAGAGCAGAGAATAAGAGAGAGTTGGAGGTTTCCACACCAGCACTTAAATGCTTCAGCTGGGAAATTACACAAGTCACTTCTACTCATAATACATTAGCCAGAATTAGTCCTGTGGGCCCGCCTACCTAGAGGGAGGGAAAGATCCATCTGAGTGTCCTAAAAGAAGAGAACTACACCTGAGCAAGCATTAGACATCCCTGTGACAGATAGGGAATATTTAGATTGTATTTTATGTAACAGGTTAGAGAAATTGCTTGCTTCCCCAACTAAAATATTCTTCCTCAGTGTATACAATGATCTTTATAATTTCTTCCTGATCCTCTTACTCAGCATCTTAGAATAGCATTTTATAGAGCAAAGATCCAGGTTCCCAGGATTTTGGACTATCTATCTACTCATCCTCTGAACTGATGGAGCCTAAAGAGATTTGTAAAAATTTAAGTCATTATAAGCATGGAAGGGTAAAGAGAGAACAATGACTGTCACTGTTGATGTATGCTTTAGGTATTTTGGCTCTTTTAAAAATGGAAATTAGCCCTCACTCCAGTGCTCCCCAAAATCACCTACAGACAACCAGAGGAAAACCACAGGATTAAAAAGCTGGACCAGGAAGGGCTGGGTCACCCGTAGAACATCTGTAGGTCTTCTTGCTGTACAACTAAGAGCTAAAGACATTTTCATGGTCAGGTAAGTGTAGTAAGCGGTCAATTAAACAAAGTGATTAGGTTTCTTTTCTCATAATTTTGACTAGAATCTTCAGTAAACCAATACATATTATGAATTTCATAATAAGAACATTCTATGGAGTGTTTGTCACACTCGCTGGATCTTAGAAAAGTCTTGACATCTTGAGAAACCCTAATGTTTGGCATAACACAGCTGAGGAAATTTGGCCCTGAGGAGAGGACTGTGAGATACTGGCTCTCTTCCACAGTCTCCCCAACACAGTCTTGGGGGGCATCATCAACAACATCACAGGCTGCAAGCTAAAAGCCCATGCTGGTTTCATGAAGTGAAATTGCCCTCCTTGCTGTAGTTCTTCCTGGGTACCAAGCACTTCTCTCCCCTCAGTTCCCAGCTGGCTCGCCCAGGCTGGACCACATCCATATCCAAATAGGGATCACTGAACTGATTCATCTTACTCTACACCACTCATTCCAAAAGAGCTGACGTAGGCTAGATCATGCGTGTCTCTGGGCTGAATCCCAGCCACATCGATGACAGTGTCCTCAAAGCAAAGCTCTCAAAGCTGTTCTCAGATAAATGTTCCAAGATCACTAAACACCAGGCTTAAGGTTAAAAGTACGGTGCACACATGGATAAATGGGCCATTTATGAGATCAGTTAACAAAGAGATTCAAACATCCCAAACTTCTGATCCATGCCCAAAGCCAACTCACTCTTCAGATATCCTGTCATCCTTGGCCAGCTGATAATCTAGCCCATGGCAACAGTTGGAGTGGTGCTGGCAAGGAGCCATTGCCAGAGAAGTGACTCCTACAGACAACACGTCCACAAGAGAGCTGGACTTAGCAGAACCTGAAACTTCTCAGCAGAGTTTATAATCTCTTAATCACCGCCTATGGGTCTCACACTTCTTGCCTTCAAATCACCATCGTTAAATAAATAAATCTGTTAGGACACAGTATATATTTTTAAACTTGAATATAAACTTTCTAGAGAAATTTCACTGTCAAACAGCATGATTATTATTTTTTTAAGCAGGTTCTATGCCCAGCATGGAGCCCAACATGGGGCTTGAACTCACGACCCTAAGATCAAGACCTGAGCTGAGATTAAGTGTCCGACACTCAACTGACTGAGCCACCCAGGCGCCCCTCAGGCAGCATGATTATTAAGAACCCATAACTGCTCCAGAATAGAAATGGAATTCAACTTCCCAAGTTTGAGATTTCTGAAGTCACAAATACCAAGCTGTGTCTTTCATCTGTATTTCTATTTGGGTGGTAATCTTGTCTAAAGAGGCTGTGTGTGTGCAGACTGGCAAGTTAGTGATGAGGACCAGAGTCCTCATCACTAACTTGGGAAGCTGAGCACCCCTCTACACCCCCATTTCCTACCCTACAAAACAGAGGCCATCACAGCACTCTGACCACTTTACAGGGTTTCACACATTTGGATGTGATTCCCCAACCCCCAGGAGTTGTCCCAAACACAACTTTTTATTTGTTTATAAAGCTTTCCTAATGAGGGAAGACAATGCAAGTTAAAATAGAAGGAAGATATATAATGTTTTTTCATCTACCTCTTATCTTACCGAGAAAAAAAACATATTAAATTAGTAGCTGAACCCAGAGACGAAAGCACATGGCCCCGAAAGGCTGCTGACGCATACAAAGTCATTTCTTAATGACACAGAATCTAGCAGAGGGGGCCACAGCAGGGTGAAAGCCTGGAGATGCTTACCTTCTGGCTGGTGTCTGAGCTGCAAAAAAGACCCAAAGAGAAAAAAAGTTTATAAAAATAAAGTTACCATTTCAAGAGGGCTGAACAAAATATCTTAATAAGGAAACCTGCCTTTGGATCTGGGTAACAGGTATATATCCGAGAAGAATTGCTAACCCCATGATGCTGTGCAGGACTTCTCTGGAACACCCAGGACTGCTATTACCCACCCTGCCCACCACACACGCACACTCACTTATGCTTACGCTCACACTCACCTGCACCCACATATACATACATACTGATGCTCCCATTCACACATGTGCATGTTCATATTCGCACACGAATGCATGCTCATTCATATACCCACACTCACTTGTGCTCACACTCATACATATGCTTGCTCACACTCACGTTCACTTACCCTCACACACACACTTGCTCATGCTCACACTCATAGCTGCTCATGCTCGTTCATACTCACACACTCATGCTCATACACACATTCACACTCTGACTTCCAACAGACTTGGGCAGGACAGTCATCACACCAAGCAACATTCAAAATAGTTTCAAAATCAAGTTTCAGACTTTTCCCTCAGAGCCCCTTGGCATGGCCATGTAAAACATCTCGTGCTATGGAAGTGCCTAGAGAGAGCCGAGGCTTCACATCTGGGTGATAGGTACAGTGTTAAATAAAACAACAACAATCCAGATGGTTCAGGTAATAGAGTCCCAGCAGGAAGCCTATATTACACCAGGGGACACTGAGATTACTAAGGAGAAGTAAACTGCCTCAGGATTAAGGAAGGCTCTAGCTGTTTCCTACTAGGAAAACCTCAATGGCGCTGACTGTTCTTAACTTCAAAAATTGCTCAACAAAAACGAGGGGAGACAAGGAGAGAGACAGAGTTGGGGAGGGGGAGAAGTTGGTCACAAAGGGGTTAGAATGTAATTGAAGACAGTGACAGAGGGAGCAACACGGAATCCATTTATCTGCCTACTAAGGAGGCACTCCCAATTACCCACACAGACCCAGAAATGCCAGAGAATTTGCCAGTATTTTCGAGAATTACAAAAGTGTGCACCATCTTTCATACTCTCTATCATGGTGGAAATTGGAATGCTTGTGTGATGTTAGAAATCTTCACTTATGTTTTAGGGGCACTTGGGTGGATCAGTCGGTTCAGCGCCCGACTCTTGATTTCAACTCAGATCATGATCTCGGGGTCATGAGATTGAACCCTGAACTGGGCTCTGTGCTGGGGGTGGAACCTGGTTAAGATTCTCCCTCTCCCTCTGCCCCTCCTTCACAGTTGCACACGCATGCATTCTCTCTTTAAATTAAAAAAAAATCTTCACTTACTTTGTTTTTAAAGATTTTGTTTATTTATTTGACAGAGAAAGACACAGCGAGAGAGGGAACACAAGCAGGGGGAGTGGGAGAGGGTGAAGCAGGCTCCCCGCTGAGCAGGGAGCCCGATGCAGCGCTCGATCCCAGGACCCTGGGATCATGATCTGAGCCAAAGGCAGACGCTTAAAGACTGAGCCACCCAGGCGCCCCTTCACTTACTTTTTAATTGAGGTATAGTCATAACATGATGTTTGTTCACAAGTAGTATGGATGGGGCATGATTCTCAAAAAGAGAAACAGGAATCAATAGTTAAGCCTCTCTTGCCACATAGGCGTGAACTAACAGTGATGTGTGCATTTTGCATGCCAACCTCATGCCTCGTTTTACATTATTTTTTCTACCCTCATTTCCTAAGCCCTGATCCTAATGGCTTTTCTAATATTCTATTTTGTATTAATTATTATTGGCCACATTTAAATTATTTTTAAAGCCTTGAACCATATTGCTTATATTTATTTGCAGCTTAAAACACACTGCTGAATCCCTTCTGGTTTACCTTGGTTATATTCCAGAAGGGTACAGAGAGTGTCCGTTCATCACACCATGAAGAAAACCCACCATCAGAGGAAGTTGAAGTATAACCGTGGTTCTCAAAGAGCAGCTCCTGGACGAGCAGCCCAGGTTTCACCCGAGAACTTATTACAGATGCAAATTCGCAACTGCCGCCCACCAGACGCATTTTTTTAGTTTTCTCTCTCTGCACAACCAATCAGCACAAATTAAGCCATTTAAAACAACACACTCATGTTATCTCACAGTTTTCATGGGTTAGGAGGTAGGGACTGGTTTAGCTGGGTCCCCTGTTCAGGGTCTCACCAGGCTAAAATTAAGGCATTATCAGGGGCTGTGATCTCATCTGAAGGTGGAGTCCTCTTCCAAGGTCACTGGTTGTTGGAAAAAATCAGTTCATTGCTGCTGCAGGTCTGGACTTGCCTTCTTGCTGGCGGTCAGCTGGGGGCCATTTCAGTTCCTAGAGGCTGTCTGCTGTTCCCTGCCAGGAAGCCTCTTCCTCACCACGGCAGTTCACTTCCTCAAGGCAGCAGGAGATCTCTCTAGCTTTGAATCTCTCCAGTCTGTTGGGACAAAGCCACAGATAACGTACTGTCATGATGAGTGTCTCACCACTTTTGCCATATACATAACCTCATTAGGGAGTGATATCCCATCATACTCACAGTCCCTGCCCACACTCAAGGGGAAAGAATGACACCTGGGGTGGGGTCTTGAGGGCCATCCCAGAATTCTACCTGCCACACCTATTGAATAAGAGTCACCAGTCTGAGATCCCAGATGCTTTCCCCATGCCTCCCAACTCTTCAGCATAAACTGAGAAACTTAAGGAGACAGGATAATTTAAGGATTTTTGTCGAATAAATGCCCACTTAGTCCTCCAAAAGAAACTCCCCTGCAAAAATATTCAGCTACCTTGAGCTTCTCGGGTCCATCCCGCTCTATGCAGGAAATCAGACTCTTCACCCTGACAGCTGAAAGACCAAATCAATCAAGGGGTTAATTATACAGACCATTTTCCTGGCTCCCATATTTATGCAGCTATTGTTAAAAATTCAACTGCAGTGTTTATTGCAATGAACTCCTTTGACTATGTGTTCAACAAATGCACTAAGGGACTACATAAAACATTAGCCCTATTAGTTCAAAATTTTCTGACTCCTTAAAAGCTTCCAGTAACAGAAGGAAAAATGCATCTGTAATATGCCCCCTGCCATTATAAATATGTGCATTAAAATACAAACAGAGTGACAATAAGTGAGCACCGAGCACACACATGCATGCTCACGCGTGCACACACACACATGCGCGCACGCATGCTAATGCACCCACATGGAGTAGATTGAATGTGGAGATTTTTTCATAGCACATTATGTTTAAGACTTTACAGTTATTAACAGACCTAGATGATATATACGAACTATCAAAATGCCCCTTTAAATTGTAATCAATGTCTTAAGTGTTTTCTAAATACCTTCTAATCCTAAATGCACAGTGCTGCCTGGTACTGTTCACTGAGAGTAGCGGGGGTTCCTGCTCTGTTGGATTCTGAGTGGACATAAAGGAGGCTGATGTTCCTGGGGGTGGTTGGTATGTCCCTGCCCTATTTCCAGCCCCAAATCTCCTTGCAGACAGAGGTGATCTCATAAGTACAATACTAATTCATATCAGTATCATACTAATTCACATTGGATCCCACAACCTACTCAGGGAGAAGTCCCCCCCCCCAAAGCATCAAGACTTTGTCTGAGTTCACTGACACAGAAGGAAGTCACCTTTGAAAGGGGGAATAAAAAAAACATTCTTTTGCCCAGACACCACACAAGTCTGTGTAACATTGCCTTTCCCAGTGGACAGGGTGGTGTGCCTATGCCCACACCTTGGTTATCAAGCCACATGCACTTAGAGAAGGTGGCCGGTCCTAACAGCCTCTGGATAATACACACACTGTGCTTTTTCTGCCCTGCTGCCCAGTATAATGGTGTCTCTTTGTAATCACTGGATAGTAAGTTGTATCAACAGAAGCCATTGTGCAAAAACCTGAAAGGACTCACTTTGCTCAAAATAACAGCCTGAGGTAGCACGGCTACCATGAGAGACGTGGCTTTGCCTATTGTTAGGACAGGTAGGAAAGGACAGTCCTCTATAGGTTCAGGCCCCCCTTGTCCTCCTGTTTGTCCTCGCTGTAGGGCCTGGAAAGACGGGACTGTTTGGGGGAGGTGAAGCCCTGAACAACACCAGCCCCAGGGAGTCAGAGTAACATGAGCCCGAGAGTGGCCCATCTTCCTGTTGTATTAGAAAGGCAAGATCTCAGGACAGGGATGTAAGCGGGAGAGACCCATCCTTCCCAGTACCAACGAGGGAAGGGGCATCTCCCTTGAATGACACTCATTTTGCCCACATTGAAACCTGCAGAGATTACACCGCAGCAAATCATTCTTGCCAAGAATCGTACTTTGGTTTCCAAAACTGAGTTCATTTTCCTGTATGATTTTCCCATCTTAAACCTTATCATATTAACTAAACTTAGTGTGGTGAACACTTTGCAACCCATGAATATATCAGATCATTATGGTGTACACCTTAAGCTAATACAATGTTATCTGTCAGTTAAACTAGGGGGAGAAACTATCTTAATATTTCAGCACACAGGAGCACATGTTTATAGAATCCTTTTGAGGCCTTAAATGAAAATCTTCATAGTGTGGAGGAATATCTCTTTTCCTGTAGAATCATTGGCTGTCTTTAGGAAGAGAAGTTTATCTTAATCTCATTTCTAACCTTAGAATCAACTCTTGAAAAAGCTAATAACATGCCTTCTCTGGTCCTACTGCTTCCAAAGGCTGAATGAGTTTCAATTAGCAGCAAAATGCCTAAATTGCGGTTCCAGAGGAGAATGTTGAGATAAATGGAACAAGCACAGAAGACCTAGGAGAAAACGTTGTTCTTTGTTGGCCAAGGAACGACCTGCTGTCCAGGTGATACCAATCAAAATGACTAAAACTAAGTCGAAGATGCCGAGATGGTGCTCCCTCCCACCACCTTCTCCTTTCCCTCGTCTCGCAGAGGACCTTGAAACAAGGAGGAATTAGAGTGAGGAGAGAGGAATAAATCAATTCATTTCAAGCCAGCACCCCTGGCGCCCCTGTACGTAGGGTTCACCCCCACTCAGGGGGGTTCTGGGTTCAACCTCCCTTCTGACAGCAAGAGAGTAGCCCAAACAGGAAATGACAGTGAGCACACACACGATGTGGACCCAGGCAGGATGGGGTTAGACAAGATGGTGAATCACTGAGAGAGGGTGAATTACTTGGTTCCAAAAAGTTGTATCCCAAAAATTTCCCTTGGTGACGCACACCTTCCTCTAAAGGAGTGCCCATAACCACTCTGCAAGGATTCGTGTAAATCAGGCAATCCGCAAGATGCTTCACTCTGGGCTGCTCTTTCCATGGACTTGACTTCAGAAAGGAGAGAGCTGGTGGTGGACACTTCAGATTTCCCTCCTTCTCCATCCCACCCCCAAAGTCCTCTCCCACAGATCCACCGGTACCTCCCGGGACAGCCTTCGGTGTGCCTGACTCCTTCCAAGAGCGTTTGTCATTCTTTAACCTGGCAGCCTCCCTGTGTCAGGCTTCTCCATCCACATTTCCTTGTGGCACAACTTTTTACCTCCTGCTCTTCTCCTTTCTGGCTCCTCGGAAGCCCATTGGAAGTTTATTTTCATTTTTTAAATCCACTGTCTCTGTTTTGAGATTTGATTTTCCTTGTAACAGCCCTAGAGAAAAACACTTATAAGCACGTTGGAGACTTCTAGAAAAGGGGGGTTGCATTAAGTAATAAAGCCTAAGCTGGTGGGAATTCTGATCCCAGGCACCCTACAGTCTACTTCTGGGGGAAGGAGTTTCAGGGGACCTTATCTTCTTCTCTTGCTACTCTCGTCCAATCTACATTCCTGGGCACCTACAACGGTGAAGGCAGGACTGAATCCACTCCAAAAAGCAATTTCAGGTGAGATTTGTTTTCATTTTCCTTTGGAAAAACTGAATATTTTTTGTCACTTGAGACCTCAGAAAAGCTACTGTGTGCTTTAGGGAGTGTCAGCTCTCCAGAGAAGGGACCTAGACAAGTTGACGGGGACAACCCTCAGTGTGGGCGGGTGACAGGGCACAGTAAGAGCAATGTTTCCCCTTCTTTTCCTTTAACCCGCCGG
Organism: Callorhinus ursinus; assembly: GCF_003265705.2. Lineage (NCBI taxonomy): Eukaryota > Metazoa > Chordata > Mammalia > Carnivora > Otariidae > Callorhinus > Callorhinus ursinus. The sequence goes on from NW_027397135.1 coordinate 1,340,089, forward strand.
TTAAATAAAAAGCATCGCCCCGTCTCAGTCCCAGGTTAAGAGCGCGGAGTATTTCCAAGTTCAGTCCTTTAGCGCCACCTGGTGTTAACTTCTCTAATCGCTCTTTATCCAATAGAATGAAAAATATCTTTATAAATTTCTTTTTTTTAAAAAGTGTTAACTACACAAGAGTCTGATGAACACGATGCTAAGTTCACATATGCAGGTAATGTTCAAATTAAAAGACAACATTAGCATTGCCGTTCACTCGGTGAATCACAGGGCATAGAACACTATACACACTAGAGCATTTTTACTGTTGTGGTTGTTATTACCAAAAGAACTCAAAGGAAGGAAGCTCAAGAGAACTTGTAGTGTCAATGATATAGTAGCTTTTGCAAATTATCAATGAATTGCCTTTTATGAGGCACAAATAATAGTTACTTGAAAATCTAACAAACAGAGTTTGGGGGCACCTGGGTGGCTCAACTGGTTAAGCATCTGGCTCTTGATTTTGACTTAGATCATGACCTCAGGGTCGTGAAATTAAGCCCCCCACTGGGCTCCATGCTGGGTGTGGAGCATGCTTAAGATTCTCTCTCTCTCTCTCTTTCTCTCCTTCTGCTCCTCTTTCCCTCTCTCTCTCCCTCTCAAAAAAAAAATGCAGTTTTATTATTAAACAGATAATACCGTGAGTAATTAAAATCCTAAAGACAATTTTTCCCTAATCAAATTTTATCCATAAAAAAGGTTAACGAAAATATCAAGTTTGTTTCTTTCCACCGTTTAGAACGTCCTTGTAAAACAGGGATGTCAGCACCCATCCCTCCCCGAGAAAATATAAGAAATAATAGAAGTTCTGATTGTTCCAGAATTACCTCAGAGCTTTGAAGTTATCATTCTGAAAATAAAGTGTACACACAGAAGGCAAACACCTACTTAGAACTCAGTGTACCTTAAAGCTGATATATGTGTTTTATCATTATTCTTTTCCCTAAAACTGTGCACAGCAAAACATTAAAGCCGGACTATATACACATGAATACACTTTATAAGTGAATACGTATTTGCAAACTCTTACATTTAACCTGGCCCAAGGACTCGAGGCCCAAAAGAAATTAATGAGGGCTCTGAACTACTTAATAATAAGAAATACATCATCTGAAAAAGAGTTCTCCGGTGGTGTATTGTTCTCCTATATTGGAGTGGGAAAGCTCAGAAGGAATTGGGTAAACAAATATGGACATAATCAAAACAACTAATTTTTGAGCACTTACTTCCCGCCAGCACTGTTCTTGGTGCTGAACACATGTCATCTGATGTAATCTTCACAATCACCTCATGAGATGGATTCTCACGATACTTTGTCACAAATTAGCCCACACGCGATGGCTAATAGTGGTATTTGTAACACATCATGCTAGCCCAAGCCTGATTCCTCCCCGCACATGAATGTTGCAAAGTCATCAGAGATGGGTGTCCTCACAATGAAAGAGGAAACTTAGCAATAAATAGAGACTTCAAGAAAAAAGGAGGGGGAAAGTATCGAGGTACCATTCTTTTTACTGCAAGTGAAGCCTGGTTTCAAGGCTGCAGACCACTTGGCTTTCCACCATGTTGATCCATTTGGAGAAAACACAAGCACTCATGAAAAAGGTGGAAAATTATCTTCCTTATTAAAATAGTACATTCGTGAAGATGAGAAACAATGCCTTCCAGGACCCACAATTTGAGGGAGGAAGGACGAGCCCACATGTAAAGCCTGCCGAGCACTGACTGACTGAGATTCTAGGTGCTGGTCCCTGCAGAAAACCACGCTTGTACTTTTATTATGATTGGGACTCTTCCATTAGCACCCTGATTACAGAGCCCCATAAGTTTTATTTGGTACGCCCCAACCCTATCATTCCCATCGGCCCTGTTACATTTAGGGCATGATTTTGCAGAACGTGTGCTTTTTACGAATGTGTGGAAGGCATATGATAGTAAGGCAGAAATACATATCATCATCATTGCCATTTTACAGCCAAGAAAACTTGAGGCATCAAGAATGAAGCAGTCTTTCCAGGATCACACAGCAATGACATGACGAAGCCACCATTGAAACCAACTTGGCTATAGATTCTTATTTTGTAATCACTAAATATGACATTTTAAATGAATATTCATATATGTGGTCATTTTTAAATATATCTACAGATTCTTTGATTTTCCTCCCTTCAAAAGGTAGAACGTGGACCCCACTACTCCCTTGAGTGTGGGTCGGACTTAACTCATTCTACCCAATGGAATATGGCAGAGGGGTGGTCTATGGCCACCTAGAAGTCAGTGTGGTTTGGACAACATCAAAGTGCAACATCTTCTTGCTGCAAACGCCACCATCAAGAATGTGACTAGGATAAAATATTTGTAACTCATGTATCTCATATGGAACTTGTCTCCAGTGTATGTAAAAAAACTCATACAACTCAATAATAAAAAGAACAACCCAGTTTTATAAATGGGGAAAGAATCTGAGTAAACATTACTCAAGAGAAATGGCCGATAAGCACATTACAAGTTGTTCAGTGCCATTAATCATGAGGGAAATGCAAATCGAAACCACTGCTTCATACCCACCAGGATGGCTACACTGAAAACCCCAGCTCACAAGTGTCAGCCAGGATGTGGAAAACTCGGAACCCTCATACACTGCTGATGGGAATGTAAAATGGTGCAGCCAGTTTGGAAAACAGGCAGTTCCCCAAATGTTAAACATAGGGTTACCGTATGACTCAGCAGTTCCTCTCCCATCTATACCCAAGAGAAATGAAAATAAGTGTCCACACAAAAACACGTACATGAACGTTCATAACGGCATATTCACATTAGCCAAAAAGTGCCAACAACCCAATGTCCGTCATCTGATGATTGGATAAACCAAATGTTATGCATAGAATGAATAGTATTCAGCAGTTAAAAGGAGATACTGATGGAAGCAGGACTAAATGAGGGAAAACGTTTGCAAAACCCAGGGGAAGAAGGTTCTGGCTACATCCAGCTTTGTACCTGCCCAAGCAGACCTAGGCTTCTTTGTCACTGGCTTTGCAGTGGATCACTCCATAAAGCCAACTCACTGGGAGTCAGATGAAGTCCAAGACAAGGAACTCACTTCATTCTTGCAGACCTGGGAATCTCTGAGCCCTCCCCAGACCCACACAACTGCTCTTCTGACATGGGGATCCCGCAGCAGAACTATTCTCCAAGCACAGGGGCTGATGCTGAGGCAGAGGGAGGGATGTCTCCAGAACATGCCATCAGACTGGAGGCAGGGGAATCTCCATGCAGTTCTAGCCTGTCCAGTCATGAGAACTCAGTCCTTCCCCTGACCGATCCTGACAAGGAAAATATGTCAAGGGATGAGAACAGTAGGCCTGTTTCTTAAATACCTTTTCATGTTCTGGGTCCTGCACAATGTGGGATTTGGGATGTTTTTGTTTTTTAATAAAGAGGCATATAAAACCAAAAAAGAGAGAGAGAGAATACTAATAAATGCTAGAACAGGGATGACCCTTGAAAATATTATGCTAAGTGAAAGAGGCCAGACACAAAAGGCCACATATTATGTGATTCCATTATACAAAATGTCCAGAATAGGCAAGTTTACACAGACAGAAGATAGACAGTGTTTGCCAGGAAGGTAAGAAGAGGAGGGAGTGGGCAGTGACTGCATTCTGTTTGGAGTACTGGAAAGTTCCTGAATGAGGTCATGGTGACATTGGCACAACCCTATGAATATACTGAAACATTGACTCATATACTTTGAATGGGTGAATTGTATGGTAGATGAATAATATCTCAAAAGGCTATCTTAAAAAAAAAAAAAAGACAGTGTGGTTTCTGCCTTGCTCCTGCTCTCTCCTGGGTGGGGAAAGCCTGCTGCCATGTTGGTAAAAATCCACTTGGCGAGGAATCCAGGTCCCCAGGAAATAGCCGAGTGAGTGAGTCGTCTTGAAGGCATATCTTTCCATCCCAGCCAAGCCTTCGGGTGACTGAAGCCCTGGTTGAGATCTTGGCTGGAATCTTATGAGATTCCCTGAGCCTGAACCACCGGCTGAGCCATTCTAGGGGCCCCTGACCCTCACACCACGCAAGATGATAAGTTTGTTGCTCTAAGCTGCTGAGTTTTGAGGTAATTTGTTACACAGCAGTAGACATACAGACATAGCCCATTTTATTGCACTTGGCTTTATTGTGCTTCAGATACCGTGTTTTTTATAGATTGAAGATTTGTGACAACCCTATGTCAACCACCAAGTCCGTCCATGCCATTTTTCCAACGGTGTTTGCTCGCTTTGTCTCCATGTCACATTTTGGTAATTCTGGCAATATTTCAGACTTTTTCATTATTATTATTATATTTGTGATGGTGATCACATTACAATTCCCTGAAAGCTCAGATGCTGATTGGCATTTTTTAGCAAAAAAATATTTTTTTAATGAAGGTGTATACATTGACGAACCATGAGAGACTATGGACTTCAAGAAACAAACTGAGGGTTCTAGAGGGGAGGGGGTTTGGGGACTGGGTTAGCCCAGTGATGGGTATTAAGGAGGGCATGTATTGCATGGAGCACTGGGTATTATATGCAAACAATGAATCATGGAACCCAAATCAAAAACTAATGATATAAAGTCAGGAAACGACAGATGTTGGCGAGGATGCGGAGAAAGGGGAACCCTCCTACACTGTTGGTGGGAATGCAAGTTGGTGCAACCACTCTGGAAAACAGTGTGGAGGTTCCTCAAACAGTTGAAAATAGAGCTACCATATGATCCAGCAATTGCACTACTGGGTATTTACCACAAAGATACAAATGTAGGGATCCGAAGGGGTACGTGCACCCCAATGTTTATAGCAGCAATGTCCACAATAGCCAAACTGTGGAAAGAGCCAAGATGTCCATCGACAGATG
>NW_027397135.1:1345122-1391461 GCF_003265705.2 Callorhinus ursinus
ATTGGGGAGGGTATGTGCTATGGTGAGCGCTGTGAATTGTGCAGGACTGTTGAATCACAGATCTGTATTTCTGAAACAAATAATGCAATATATGTTAAGAAAAAAAAAAGAAGAAGATAGCGGGATGGGAAGAACGAAGGGGGGTAAATCGGAGGGGGAGACGAACCATGAGAGATGATGGACTCTGAGAAACGGACTGGGGGTTCTAGAGGGGAGGGGGGTGGGGGGATGGGTTAGCCTGGTGATGGGTATTAAAGAGGGCACGTTCTGCGTGGAGCACTGGGTGTTATGCACAAACAATGAATCATGGAACACTACATCAAAAACTAATGATGTAATGTATGGTGATTAACATTCTGAATCTATCAGACTGTCACTTATATCAAGAAAAAATCTGAAAACTAGAAAAGGGAGAATAAAGATATTTCATAAGAAAGGCAGCTCTAACATAAAAAAAAACTAATGAGGTAATGTATGGTGATTAACATAACATAATAAAAATAAATTAAATTTTTAAAAAGGTATATACATTGTTTTTTTTAAGACATAATGCTATTGCACACTTAAGTGACTACAGTGAACATAACTTTGATATGCACTGGGAAACCAAAAAATTAATTTGACTTGCTTTATTGTAATAATCACTTTATTGTGTTGGTCCTGAACTGAACCCACGATATCTCCAAAATATGCCTGTGTTCTTAAGTGGAAGAGCAAGTAGTGCAATATTATGCCACTACGGTTCCTTTTTGTTTTGTTTTGTTTAAAATATATCTACAAGGGTTGCTGGAGGGGAGGTGGGGGGATGGGGTAACTGGGTGATGGGCATTAAGGAGGGCACGTGATGTAATGAGCACTGGGTGTTGTATGCCACTGATGAATCACTGACCTCTACCTCTGACACCAGTAATACATTATATATTAATTAATTGAATTTAAATTAAAAATAGGAAAAAAAGAAAATATATCTATGCATGTGTAGAAAAGAATCACAGATATCACTATCTCTAAGTGGAGAGATTATTTGCATTTTTCCTTTTTAACTTCTCTTTATTCTCCTACCTTTCTGTAATGAATCTTTTATAATAAAAGGCAATTGAAGTTACTTTGAATTTTTTATAGATTACATGTAAGCCAGGGTGGGGAAAGACTTTTTTACTGAAGTATGGCTGACATACAATGTTATATTAGTTTCGGGTGTGCAACGGTGATTCAACTAGTCTCGACATGACGCTGTGCTCACCACAAGCATGGCCACCACCTGTCACCGCCCAACACTATTACATTACCATTGACTATATTCCCTGTATGGTCCCTTTCGTCCCCAGGACTCATTCATTCCAGACCTGGAAGCCCGTTCCTCCCACTCCCCTTCACTCATTTTGCCCATCCCCTCCCCCCCAAACCACCACCAGTTTGTTCTCTGTATCTATGGGTCTGTTTCTCCTTTTTTTGTTTGTTTGTTCATTTTTGTTTTTCCGATTCCACATGCTATTTGTCTTTCTCCCTCTGACTTATTTCACTCAGCGCAGCCCCCTAGGCCTGTCCATGTTGTCACAAATGGCAAGATCTCATTCTTTTGATGGCCCAACGATATTCCATCATGGGGAAAGACTTTGACAATAACTCAGGCGAGAGATGAGGGCTTGGGCCAAAGCAAGAGCTGTGAGCAAAAGAAAACACAAGCGATGTTTTGAAAGAGGAAGAGACAGGACTTAATGAACGACCTCATTCAGGAGATGATGGGGCGGGAGTCGGGTCTACACAGATCTGGTCACCCTGTTTTGTGATTTCCAAGCCTGGCTGCATGTCCCCTATGTCTCTGGCCAGTCTCCACCACCGGGCTGTTTACCCAACCCTCTCCAGGGACACAGGGAACCTCTTCACCCACCAGCACAGACCTCAGAGAAAGTTCTCTCATTTCTGGAGAAGAAGGAAAGAGCTCAATCTTCACTTGTGTTACCATCGGCCGGGGCTGGAGGTAGGCCGTGGCCTTGAATATACTCCATCTGTGGCACGGCTACTGTTTATGAAGCATTTCTAGGGGCTAGCAGTGAGCTCCGCGCACAAGCAGAAGTCTCACTCCTTCCTCACAACTTTTCCTCTACATATTCTTTCTGCGTTTGAGAGTGGAGGAGAAAACTGGTGTTGAGGTAAAGTCACTTGTTCAGAGTGTCACAGCTCCTTACCAGCAGACTGTGGCCTGAACCCACTTCTGGCGAAAGCAAGCAGAAGAGCCCGCTAGCCTCTCCCAGGAAAGAGCTGTGTGGAAGGCGCCATGATGCTCCTCCCTGCCCCGGAAAGTCTGGGGAGCTGGAGGGAGCCGGCCATCGGCTCAGCCGCTAACAGGGCCCCTGCCTTCTGGAAAGGCCTTTGTCTGGACGCCTGTAACTCTTGTGGCATCAATAATTCAAAGCCACAGATACTGAGAGGCTGCCAATAATTTTCTAAAAGTATAGTTTGTGGCCATCCTTATTACTGGGAACCAGTTGGACTCTAATTCCTCTTCTATGGATTAAAATGGAGACACGTGTTTCAGGAAAGACGATGACTAACAAGAATAGAAAGAATAGCTCAGGCAAATAATTTTTTTTTAAGTTTTAAAGCCACTCTCGCACCGTGGCCCTGGAGGTTCGAGCCCCAAGGGAGGGGGCTGTGGGTTTGGTACGGTTTGCCATACCAGCATTTCCCCCCACTTGTGCTCATGCGAAGGAAGCGGCCACTGTTTGGTGGTAGAAAAGAAGGCAACTACAGCGCTTCCAAACAGCAAGCTCTGGAATCCTGTGTGCACGAATATCCCACAGAAGAAGAGGATCCTCATTAAGCCAGAGAAACACTTCAAATAAATCATGGTTTCCAGAAACAGGAGACCAAGAAACAGAGGTTTCTCAGGCTCTTGGGGATGTTCACAGGAATATGAGTAGAAGAGAAACAGAGGGGCTTTCTCCCATGCTTCCCTTCTCCTGGATGAAAAGCAAAGAAGACAAAGAGCGGGAAGAAGAGAAATGAGAAGGATCGCCCGGGAGAAGGACGTGCGGGGAGGGACCCCGCTGGGGTAGGGGTTGCAGGGAACCAGGACCAACATGAAGGAATAAAGTAAAGAAAGGAGAAGGGAGGGGGAGGGGGGGAGGAGAATGAGAGTCCTTGAGCTCTCACCGGGACCCCAGAGAGCCCTTCACACCTGAAGAAAGAGGGCCCTTCTCCAAGAAGACTTTACACGTTCCCCCTTACAGCCACATTGCCTGCAAGGGATTTCTGACGGGGGGGAAAAAGCCTCCAGTCTTCAGCAAACACCAAAAGTTTGAGAAGGATGCTTTTAATTAGTTCCTTCACCTCCAGAGTGAATGGTGAGTCTTGTGCTCTAGGCAGACTTCTCTCTCTGATCCTACACACACACTTACACACGCACGCACACACCACACACACACTCACACCGCTCCTTTAGGAACTCCCGACCCCCTAGCTTTAAGCATCTACAGCGCCGGACTTTGCCCGACAGTGGACCAACTACCTGGAGCCTCATCTTCCTCAGGAACGGTGCCCAGTGCCTTGGAATCCCAATACCACTCCCCCCAGAAAATCTGTTTGTCCCGTGTTCTCTCCTAGAAAAAGCAGTTTAAGATTTGACCACTTCCAAATGAAAAATCGAACTGATTATATCACTTTTCAAAAGAAAACTTGAGGAAGGAAAGAAAGAAAAACAGATGAAGGGAAAGAGGGAGAGAAAGATATAACCCTTGCTAAGAGTCTGCAAGGTGCAAATGCTATGCTGTCTTAATCCATTTGGGCAGCCGTAACTTAAATACCATAGACTACATAGCTCGTAAACCACAGAAATTTATTTCTTACAGTTTGGGAGGCAGGGAAGGGGCGAGACACTCCCTGGGGCCTCTTCCATAAGGGCACTGATCCCATCCCTGAGGGCTCCACCCTCATGACCTATTCACCTCCCAGGGCCTTACCTGCTCTCACCTTGGGGCTCAGGGTTTCAACATATGAGTTGCACGGGGACACAAACATTCAGGCCACAGCACAAAGTATTCTGCATTTGTCTTCTCATTTATTCCTCAAAACAATATAAGGAGGCGGATTTTATTACCCTCTTTTGAAGATAAGGATACTTAGGCTCAGAAGCCCTAGATCATTTGTCCAAAAGCACACAGTTAACTCAGAACCAGATTTGAATCAGATCTTCCAGGCTCTGAGTATGAACTTGAGAAATGCATGTGATGGGAGAGAGGGTCCTAAGCGTGAAGGTTCCTGTGCCCAGCACTCCCTGAAGGCAGTCTGAGGAGCACCTCTGAAGAATGCCAAGCTCCCACCTTCATCCGGGTTTGGCTTCGCCCTGTTTGCAGACACCGTATTGTGGCCTATTCTTGTCTGACTTCTTTCTTACGCTTCTATGCTCCCCAGACATATTTCGGGTATTCTTCAAGACCTTCATAAAGCTCTGCAAAAAATAAATAATTGAAGTTTGTTAAAAACTCTTTTAAAAAAAACATGTAAACTAATTAAAAAGAAATGTACTGACAATGTAGATTCCAAATTGCCCAGGACAAGGTTGACCCAATTGCAAGGACAGTTGATGGAAGAATAGTCTGGGGCTGAGCTGCGAGAGGAGCCGAAGCCAGGCTCCATTTCCCCAAATCACACTTGATCTGCCATTGGTTTCCTGAATGATTGGGTCAGATGGTCAGTTGTTACTCAGCAAAGTGTGATAACAGCATTTCCCATGAGGTGCTCTAGAAAGGTTTTGAAGTGCTTGGGTGAAAAGAACCGTAATACAATCTTTTGGGGGGGGGGTGGTGAGTCGGGAGGATGTCAATACCTCATCACACCCACTTTTCAGTCACCTTTTAAGAGCAGCTGATGTGAGTCCTGCTCCAAGGCTGCTGACTCGGAAGGAGGAATTGGTCACCAAAAGTACTTCAGGGCTTTTTAAAAACAGTTAAAAGAGCGCATCCAGGAGCTCACTTTCGGGCCCTGGTGAGGCCCTCCAGGCCCCAGAGCTTCTCTCGCAGGATAGCTCTGCCTCACGCCACCCCAGCAGTAAGGGCCTTGGAGCACAAGCACGCCTGGAGCCGTCGAACAGCCCTGGATTCAAATCCTGGCTCCACCACTAAGTTGCTGCATGACCGTTGGCACATTATTTCAGTCCTCTGGCCTCTGTTACCTTATCTGTGGAGCGGAAATAATAGCAGCACCCACCTCAAACTTTGTCACTAGGAGCAAACGAGATAACAGATAGAAGGTGCCCAGTCAGTGTGAGTCTCGACTCTTGACGGTATTAGCAGCAGCTGTGGCATTGTCTCTCAGCTTGTGTTCATCTTGTCTCCTCCTGGGCCCTCCTGGGCCCTTTCTCAGGCCCCACAGAGGTTTGGGTGGTAGAGGGGATCACTTTGGACCTGGTAGAATGTGTGGGGAACTTCATGTTGTTGACAGAAAACCTTGCCACGTCACCTCCTCCTCTAGCCTCTAGCCGCTCTAAATCTGATATTATTTTCCTTAAAGCCCCAACCATCACCCCCAGTACTTGTGAGGCACCCTCCATCTTCCTGTCTGTAGGATTCAACCAGGCCACTGTCCCACATGAAAACTGAAGGCAAGACTCTGCACAGCTGCACGCCGGGAAACTATGGTTTCTATGTCAGAGAAGACAGAGGACTTCCTCCTCTGCCCCTGTGTTTCCGCTCTTTACAGAATTTGGGTCCTTGTTATGGGATTTAGGAGACAGCAGAATTAGGAGGGAAACTGGGGGAGAGATTGATATTTGCACAAGCATTTGACCAGGGCTGTTCCTAGGGTGTGTGGGGCCCAGGCAAACATATAACAATTATATATAAACAATTTGAGTCACCAAAATCTGCATACTAGCACATCTGGCAGCCCAATTTCAGATGATCTCATGAAAGAAATACCGATCATGGGGCGCCTGGGTGGCTCAGTCAGTTAAGCATCTGCCTTCGGCTCAGGTCACGATCCCAGGGTCCTGGGATCGAGTCCCGCATCGGGCTCCCTGCTCATTGGGAAGCCTGCTTCTCCCTCTGCTTGTGTTCTTTCTCTCTCTCTGACAAATAAATAAATAAAAAACTTAAAAAAAAAAAAAAAAGAAAGAAAGAAAAAGGAATACCAATCAGTCAGCCAAAGCTATCCAATCTCCAGACCACCCTCCTCTCGGTCCTGGTCCCAGTCCCAGTCTGGGGACAACGTCACAAGCATGAGGCTCAGATCTTCTGAAGCATCTGGTCAACCCTACATGAGTGATGGCCAATGGAAGCCCTACAGGGGAGAAACTGGCACCAGAGCCCACGTGGTCCTGGTTCAGGCCCAAGGAGTACGCCCTGGATGGCACAGCTGACTCCTGCTTGTCTCCAGCTTTGGACAGGGAATGAGACAAGTCCAAGGGAGGCACTCCAAAGAGCAGAGTCTCCAGAGGCACGGGGCTGGGCCAGGTCTCAGGACAGGTCTCAGGACAGGACTGCGTTTGACACCAAAGCTTCTGTCAAAGTTTCCCTCTCAGAATCAGGCTCGGAAGGAACACTGCCTCTTTCTTCTCAGTGTGTGGACAATGTGGGGTTCTCCTAAATTCTAGGCCAGACAGTCTTTCTCTTTAGGTTACTCCTGTATCTCAAGGACCATAGCTATGGACCTAGTGCTATCACCATGAACTATTTGCCCTATTAGCAACATGGCAGATAGAAATAAAAACAATTAGGATTGAATCTAGCGCAAGGGCAAGCCAGCTCAATTCTATCAGGAACTATTTGCAAATTCATTGTTTCTTCTTGGAAAGTTATAAGCCCAGACTCCTGCACAGGCCTGCCCCTAAACGTTGCAGGCCTAGGGCGATAGTACAAATGGAGACCCCTGACCCACACCCCATTCATTTCTCTCTTCTCTCTTCTAGTTCTACTCGGGTCATATGCATATGGACATCCCAGCTCACCCAGCCTGTCTCTATCTCCCCCGATCGTGCCACACCACCAGTCCTTGGCCACCCTTTGGGTACACAGGTGGTACTGTTAGCTCTTACTCAAAAGGACAGAGCTGGGAAAGACACTCACACAGGCCTTAGCAATTGGGCAAGGAATTCTGGTGTCCCTGGTACCTAGAATATGATTTTGAAGTAGGGGGGCATGGACTCCACATGAACACATCCTTTGCCCTCCCGGACCTCTCATCCCATGGGGAAGGTACAGAAGGAAGAGTGCCAGAGCCAGGCCTGTGAAAACACAGGACCAGTGCGGAGGCCCACCTGCCTGGGTCTAAGGGTAATACACCCCAGCCTAGGATTTCCAAACCCATACCCTAATTCCTACTTCATTTTTCCAGTTTCTACTTCCTCAACCTCCTTCAGCCCACTCCCCAAAGGCTGCCTTTTGCTCATGCATAAGAATTCCTACTTCCTATTTTTGAGTCATCCTGAATCTGACCTTGAAGCTGGTGTTATACAAAAAAGAAGATATTATATCTTTTTTAAAAGTCTACAGAACTTGAATATTTATGATATGCCACATCAAGATGTCCTGGCAAAGAAATGTAATTCTTGTCACCCATGGCTACTGAAAAATGACTTCCTGCAGACACTAGTGGCACTTTTTATCTTTCATAGGCTGACAGATAATGGGATTGCAAGTTTCAAGCAGTAATCTCATCTTATTGTGATTTCAGTGGGGGGGGGGGCAACGTAGCTGAGCTCTACAGAGGACTGAACAGACAAGCAAAATAACATTCTGCAACAAGAGGTTCCCATCCTGGAAGAGATCTGAGGTGCTTTACACTCCTTCCAGGGGAACTGACATTGTTCCATTTTGTGATTGAGGATACCAATCAGGAAGTGAAAAGTGGCTATGAGATTCGCTCCAGAAGTCAAACCCGGGCTGGCAGACTCCAGAATCCAAGTTCTTTTACATTATGTGATATCACAATATGATGTCTTAAAAAAAATGGATCTGATCTTTCTTCTCTTTATTTTTTTTAAAGATTTTATTTATTAATAGAGCGAGAGAGAGAGAGCACAAGCAGGGGGAGCGGCAGGCAGAGGGAGAAGCAGGCTCCCTGCTAAGCAGGGAGCCCGATGCAGGACTCGATCCCAAGACCCTGGGATCATGACCTCAGCCGAAGGCAGACGCTTAACTGACGGAACCACCTAGGCCTCCCTTTTTCTTTTCTTTAAAGTCACACAACACTTTCCATATAATTTCCTTGTGATGGTTGCAGCATAATAAAAAATAGTTAGCCTTTGTCCCCAGTTTCCAGCACTCTGGTCCTAAAACCCTTGGAATCTCCAAAATGATGAGAGTCTTGTGCATGTTAATGAGATGACTGGGCATTGGGGTTCCCTAGATCGCTTCAGGATGGGGACCAGTGTCCAAAATGACCAAGCCTTGATTAGAAGCTAGGAGCTTTCAGCCCCACCCTCCAACCTCCAGGAATGGGAGAGGGGCTGGCAACTGAGTTTAATCACCAATGGCAGATGATTTAATCAATCATGCATATGTACTGAAACCTCCATAAAACCCTTAAACAGCAGAGTTCACAGAGTATCTAGGTTGGTGAACGTATCCCCATGCTGGTATGGTGGTGCACCCCAACTCTCTGGAACAGAAGCTCCTGTGCTTGAGACCTCTTCAGACCTCATCCTATATACCTCTTCATCTGGCTGTTCATTTGCATCCTTTATAATAAATCAGAAAATGCAAGTAAGGTGTGTTCCTGAGTTCTGTGAGCCAGTCTAGCAAATTAGAGAACCTAAGGAGGGGGTCTTGGGACACCCCCCCCCATTTATAGCTGGTGGGTCAGAATTATGGGAGGCCCAGGACTGGTGACTGGCCTCTGAAGGATGCAGGCAGTCTTGTAGGACTGAGCCCTTGACCTATGAGGTCTGCACTAAAACGTAGTGTCAGAATGAATGGAATCATTGAACACCGATTTGGTGTCTGGACAATCAGAGAATTGGTTGTTGGTGTGGAAAACACCGCAGAGTGGTTATCTGGCACTGCCCTGTGTTCTGATCATTTGAGTTGAGGTTTTTGGTTTGGGTTTTTGTTTTTTTTTTTTTTCTTTTCTCCTATTTGTTCTGTTTTCCCTGAGAGCCCAAACCGAGTCTTATTCATCTTTGTATTTCTTACAACACCTAGTGCAGGGTCTGGCCCACAATGAAAGATGAATAAACAAGGTTGAACGGGTTCCAAGTTTTTGTTGACTGCTCCTCGGATCTTTATGATCATGCGTGTTTAGGAAGGCCGAGCTGGGCCGTGCTGGGCTTTGGCGTGGAGTGACGAGGCACTGAATCACAGCATTCACCAAGGATGTGTCTCCCCAAACTCCTCACACAGAATGATGCCTAAGAATGAGAAGGGCTGCAATAAGGAGTAGAGACGGGACCCCACAAGGAGGTCCCGTCACTAGGTAATGACTCAACCACAATGATCTTATAGTTTCAGTGATTCAAGTTCATGCCTCAGCAACATTTTACATTTTACCTTATAGAATGGACTTCCAAATCACACTCAAGTGACTTAAACGTAAATGCTACAACCATCAATGGCTGGAGTCTACTCTGTGCGAAAATTGCTGTGCATCTCAACAAGTGAGAATGTACGGAATATACTGAACTAATAAGGGGGAAACTCCCCAACAGCTGACTTACAAGTTCTCCTCAGCCTCCCGACTCACCTGGACCCCTGCACTTGCCTCCGTTCTGTGTCAGCAACTCGTCCCAGCTCCAGCTGCAGATATTACCCTGTAGTATTTGTAGATCAATTGCAACTAATCAGGAAAAGAAAGAGAAATGACCATCTGGCCTTCAACATTTTCACTCTAGAGTCTTACAGCTGAACTTGAATGACAAGTTCAGTCTCTCCTTGGGGAGTGAAAACCTTCCTCCCTCACCTCGCCTCCACCAAATCATGAACAATAGCTGTAAAAGAGAGAATACTCAGAACCCCCAGTAGATCTCTGGAAAGGCTGGGGCAGAAGCAGGGAGGAGATTTTAACTGCAATTCTGCAGGCTTTGCAGAGCTCATCCTCTGGGGAATGGCCAGCAGACCTCAGCAGTTCCCACATCTCATGTTGACTTTGGTGGACTTCAACCCATATTCTCCATCAAATTCCAAACCACGGTACACTGAGCAGCAGAGAGCAAGCATCCAACAGACACATCAGAATGACTCAGAGGAATGGTTTCCAAGCCTTGGTGACCCCATATCTATTTCCTTTATTAAGGAGAAGAGAATAAAGAAGGGAGGGGAGGGGAGGAAGGGAGAGCAGAGAAGAGAAGGGGAGAGCAAAGGAGGGAAGAGGAAGAGAGGGGAGGGGAGGGGAGGGGAGAAATGGGGAGGGGAGGGGATGAACCAGCGCAATGTTTACACAGATGCCACACTGCATCGCCTCTTAGCCATCCCGGCCGTGAACATGGGAGCCCACCAAGACTTCTATTCTAAGGTGCAGTTCTTTAGTTCAGCCTGGGGAAATTCATATTGGTTGTAGCAAAAGATTCAATAAAGCAAGACCTGCCCAGGTTGCCAGAATCATAACCACAAAAGACCATTTTGTGGGTTTTGTGGCCATTTTCATTCACTCCCTGGACCAGAGCACATTTGACTCCCTGCAGAATAATCTCCAGTACATCATCCAGTCTATTCTCAAATGCCTCAAGTAGCGGAATTTTCACAACTTCCCTTGGAAAGTTATTCTTAAAGTTGAATGGCCAGGGTGTTTTTCCTTGATATTGAACATCCATCTTTCTTCTTCTTAACTTCATCCCTGTTATCCTGTGCAATAAACTACTGCCCTCCGCATTGTCTGTTTCCTTTAGCGTTTACCGATGCATTTCCCAAGCATCCTTACTGTACCATTTCAGCCTCTCTGCACTCGAGCCTCAGAGATCAAGAAACAGCTAAGGAATGCAGTGACAAATAAAGGCTCTGCCATTTGGCAGGCATAAACATAAATGAGATGTGAGCCCAAAATCTCAATAAAGAAGGATCATCATCAATCCACCCTCTACACAGAGCCCCACGACAACGGGAGAATTACTCTGCAGTGAGCAATGCTCTGCCAAAGGGACCCTGTTCTCCCCGTGATTCATTTTCACGACCTAATGAGTTCTTCCTCCCCCAAAATGAGTTTATGAAATGTCAAATTTATCTTATCATATGTATCTTTAATTGCATTCACCACACTTGGTATACTTTTTATCTTATTGTGCTATGCTGCCTGGTGCATAAATTCTCGTTGCACAAACTTGGGAGCGTTGAGAGCTTGCCAGGTCCTTGCTGTAAGTAGAGGAGTCAGAGTGGGCTCTGAGAGTGGGCTGCCCAAGAGGACATTAGCCTTGTTACATTAGCCTGATGAATGTGGGGAGAATCAGCTGTTTTTCCCTACTTTTAGAACCCTTTTTCACAATCCAGCAAAACTCCAATAATTAAAAATGGCTACTCAACCCCCTACTCAGATCAAGCAAGTCTCCATTTGTCCTTTTTTCTCCAGCAAATGGTTACCGGATTTTATAGCTGGACAGTTCCTTAGTTGAGACATTTTTTTCTTTCAGACAAGACAACTAGATATCTAGAGAGAAAAGTTGGATCTGATACTCTGTTTGGTGCACTTCTTTTTCCTTCCTTAAGAAAGATGTTCATTGAACACTTACCATACAGCATGGAGATAAAAGACATAATCCCTACCCTGAAGGAGCTCTCGGGCTGGTGAAGGCAAAGGACAAGTGAACAGAAAACTGTGATTGTGATCAATATAATGCTATGCTCAAAGAAGCACCAGGTACTCTATGAATATATAGGAGGGACCCTAAACTCAGTGAGGGAAGCATCACTCTTTTCCCTCTTGACGTCCCTTCAAGCCATTCTCCAGATTGTAGTCAGAGTGAGCTTTTTAAAACACGAACGAGGGGCACCTGGGTGGCTCAGTTGGTTAAGCGACTGCCTTCGGCTCAGGTCATGATCCTGGAGTCCCGGGATCGAGTCCCACATAAGGCTCCCTGCTCAGCGGGGAGTCTGCTTCTCCCTCTGGCCCTCCCCTCTCTCATGCTCTCTCTCTCTCTCTCTCTCTCTCTCAAATAAATAAATAAAATCTTTAAAAAATAAATAAATAAAACACGAACGAAATCAGGTCATTCCGCTGCTTAGAAAACGTCAGGGACTTGCTATGCATTCAAACAAAATCCACACTTCCCTTGAGGGCACACAGTCATGCAAGGTCTGGCCCTGCCCCCCCTCTGCACCCCCACCACCTCCTTCACTCTCCATGGCCCACCAAATTTCAGCTCCATTACTAACTGGCTTTCAATTCCGAGAATGCACCCAGTTCTTCTTTCCTGCACAGAGCCTTCCTACATACTCATTCCCCTTTTGTTCCTCCTGTCTGAAATGCTGCCCTGAATCCTTTCCAATGAGCATCAACTCTCCCTACAGCATCACCTGGTCTACCTGGCTAGCTCATTGTCATTTTTCAGGTATCGGCTTAACTGTCACCTCCTCAGCCTTCTACTTACAGCAGATCCCCATCCCACCCCCATGTCCCATCCCCACCCCATAGTCACTGTCGTTGTTCTCTGGTTTTTCCCTCAAGGCAACTCGCACAATTTTTGCTATATATTTATCTGTACACTGTTTAGTGTTTGTCTTTCCAAACAAATGCTGCTAGCAATTAGTATGCTAAAAGATAAACTGAGGCACATTAAATTTTTGAACAGTTTATCTGAACAACTATCGATTTGCCTCAGGCAGTGCCAAACCAAAGGTGAGTAGAGGTGTTCCATTGACAGAAGTTAAGGGAAAGACTTTTATAGAGAAGACACAAAAATATAGCAAAAGAAATTACTTGATTGGCTATAATTTGAGTTGCCTGATTTAGGAAAGCCTAGTTGGTTGTTTGTGATTTATTGTTCTTAAGTTTCAATTTCCTGACCTTGAGGCATTTACATGACTTGACTCTGGCTTGGGTTTCAGTTCACTTATGTAGGCTGCCAAGACATTAGAGCCATTTCTGTCCAATGGCTGCCTTATTCAATTACTTTAAAAACAAAGTAAGATTTATTAGACAAAATCTCTATGAAAACAAGGATCTTGTATGTTTTATACACAAAATGCCTAGCTCAGTGCCTTCATGGACCAGCTCAACAAATACTTGTTGAAAGAATGACTTCCTGGGACGCCTGGGTGGCTCAGTCAGTTAAGCGTCTGCCTTTGGCTCAGGTCATGATCCCAGGGTCCTGGGATGGAGCCCCATGTCAGGCTCTCTGCTCAGTGGGGAGCCTGCTTCTCCCTCTCCCTCTGCCTGCTGCTCCCCCTGCTTGTGCTCTCTCTGTCTCTCTGACAAATAAATAAATATTTTTTTAAAAGTAGAAGAAAGTGATTTCCTGACGAGGTGACACTTGAGCTAAGTTCTGAAGGACAGGCAAGAGTTGGTTAACAGGGGAGTGGCATTGCTGGCACCTGGTGAAGCATATGGGAAGATCTGGAAGCATGACCACATGAGAACCCTATGTTACTGAGTATGGCTTGAACATAATGTGCAAAAGGAGGGATGGTGCGTGATGAGGCTGGAAATGCTGGCCAAGGACTATGGACACTCTCCTGTAGACCAGGGAGGGCCAGTGAGTGGTTTTCAAAGGAGCAGTAAGATAGCCAACTTGTATTTTATAAAGGTCACTTTGGAGAAAGGGTAAGACCACATCAAGGGAGGCTACCATAGACACCCAGGGGTGGATAACAAGGACCTGCAAAGCATGATGCAAGAGAGATTTAGAAAATCAGATGGGATTTAGTGATCAATTAGCTGCTGGGGTGAGGAAGAAAGAAGAATCTGAGATAACACCCAGAGAGATTTCTGGCTGAGGCCACGGCTCGAAGGGTTACTCTTAATCTTGAAGCAGGGTCCTAGAAATAACTTGGTTCTACTGTATTTCCTTCAAGGACAAAACAAAGATTCACATACTTCATCCTACAATGATTTTCTCCTGCTCTGAACTCCTCCAGCATTTCTTTTTATAAACTATACAACCTTCCCGAACAGGATGGATTGACTCATATCCATCAAGTCCCTACAGGAAACAGATGGCACCCTCACGAGGAGTAATTGAGAAGAGTACACTGAATATTTATTTACAAAGGTGCGGGGACAGTAAAGGGAGATCAGCGGCAGTGAAGCGCCACCGAGCTAGGAATGGCTCATCAGTTCTCCAACAGGCCCAGCGCAGGCCTGCCTCAGGGTCACTACCTTTGTTGCTTTCTCTGCTGGAAATGTTCTTTCCCCAAATATCTCCATGGCTCACTTCTTCACCTTCTTAACTCTTCACTAAGATGTCTCATTGGCCTGGGCTATTTAAAATTGTTCAAAGGCAAAACAAAACAAAACTTCTCCCCCTTTACCTCCTTTATTTGTCTCCTAATCATGTATCGCTACCTATCATACTATATGTGTTACTTATTTACCTTACATAAGATAAAAGTAACTGCTCTAATCCTTGCTGTTTACACACGCATGCACACACACACAATTATACACAAATATACTTTTATTATTATCCAAAATATTTGCAGCCCTTCCCTATGGGCCACAGGAAGGATTGCATTTCCTACCCCATAGCCCTCAGGCTTGGTCATGTGTCTTTTTTGGCCAAAGGTATGTTCTACTTCCAAACAGAAGCTTTAAGAGCCATCATGTCTTCCACCATCTTCTTTTTCCTTTGCCATGAGAATAGTGATGTCCCTGACAGGGACTACTCCTTCAGCCTGGATCCCAGAGTGAAGATGTAAAGCAGAGCTAGTCAACCCCCAGCCAGCATGTGATGTGAGTAAGCCACTCGCTTTACTATGGAACACCACTGAGATTTGTGGACTGTTTGTTACTACAGCATATCTTAACCTAAGGTGTCTACTACAGTATACAAAAGATGCAGCTGTTTGTGTGTTTTTCAACGATTGTTCAGAACATAAATATTGCTCTTAAGACTTCCTCATTTCATTGTAACATATCTTGAATCCTAGGTTCTCAACTACTAGGTTAAGCTGCCTCTCCATGTCAGAGGCTTGCCCTGGAAGGAAACAGAATATAACCAATCTACGGACCATGAAGACATTGCCATTACAGCTTTGTCAGGCTAAGTTAGGGTTGGAGAAAGGAGTTTTGTGGTCTCAGGTTTGGTGTGCATCTTGTAACTTAATACTTACCCAGTGGTTATAGGCAAAGGGCTATCAATAAAGCTGATTATGAGGTTTAGTCAGACACTGAACTTAAAACTATGTTTGGCCCTTATGATTTTTCAAGCCAAGATAAAAAGTTCTTTTCTACCATCTACCATCTGCATGCATCCCCATCCCCTGATTCTATCAAACTGAGGATTTTTTTATTCTTTTGGTTTTCTTTGCAGGAGACCTAAAGGAATTTCCAGAATATAGCCTAACAGAAACACCTATGTAGTGTGCCCTAGTTGAAACCAATGCTTTCCAAAAATGTGACAAACTTACTTGATCATAGAGATACCCAGAGAGCCTAATAATAATCCCAAGTCCCCCTTTTTAGCAAGAACCAACACTCCACTTCTCACCCTCTACTACGAATTAGGCATTGTCTCTAAGGCTCCCATGCAGCGCTTGTGAAGCAATATGTTAACATCAAAGCTGACTCTTTGAAATTGCTTTCTTTCATTTTGAAAATAATGTGCTTGTAATACAAAACCGGGAAAATTATACAAATTTTTTTAAAAAGATAAATTAACCATGTTCTCACACCTCAAACATAAGCACTATAAAATATCAATGCATTTCCTCCCTGTCTTTGCTTCTGTGCATATGGTTCTCTTAACTGGGATAATATTTTATACAATTCACTTTGTCACTTAATGTTATAGCTGTATTTCCCACATGTTTAAAAAAGTGCTAGCATTGTATTCAACTATACAGATATCACAATGTTATCTAGCTATTCCCCTCTACTTGAATATTTTAAATAATGTTGTACTAAATAAATAACTATAAAAAAATAATGTCTAATAAGCACCTTGGTATGTAAATTTTTGTTCACACTCTCTAGTATTCATTCATTATTTATTTAGGGTATTTTTTTTAATGGAATCACGAGTTAAAGCCTACATAATTCCTTTGTCCAACCCTAACCTAGCCTAACGAAGATGTAATGGCAGCGTCTTCATAGTTCTAAGGCTTTTGATGTATATTGTACTAACTGCCTCTGAGCCCAGATAACAAGGAATCTTGCCCTAGGCCACACATCAGAAGGCCACCAACGCCAAACACACACACACACGCATGCACCGCACACACATGCACACTCTACATTTATTAAAGAACATGTGGGTGCCAGAATCAATCAGTATTCAGGCCCCAGGGACACAGAGCTTCACCTCTCTTGCCAGATGTCCTTAAAACATAAAGGAACTGCATCTGAATACCTGTAAGATCTATGAGTTATGCCATCAGAGATGGACACTTCTCTGCAGGGGTAGAAAGCACACAGGTAAGAGAGAGATAAGTTAACGTGACAAGCCCTTCCTGTCAACATCAATGCAACAGCTTCTTAGAAAAGAAAGTACCATTTGCTAGTGGTACCGTGTGCCTATTTTCCAACCTCCCTTCTGCTAAATGTACAGCTCCTGACATACTCATAAGTTGGTGCTGTCTGCACTTTGAGGAGGAGCCCTTTGCAATATTAACCAATTAATATGGCTCTTAAATTTGAGACCACATGGGTAAAGGTACAACATGCACGATGGATGATAACAATTCTTTACTAAACAACTTCATGGACATTGACATTGAACAATTTTGAGTAGCTTTATTTTCACAAAAACATTTACTGATATTTAGTTAAATATTTAAAATTAAACTAAAATTTATCTAAGTCTTATCCAAAAGTCTGATAGTCAGGGGCACCTGGGTGGCTCAGTTGGCTGAGCCTGGCTCTTGGTTTCAGCTCAGATCATGATCTCAGGGTCGTGAGATCGAGCCCCACATTGGCTCCGTGCTGAGTGGGTAGTCTGCTCTTCCTCTCCCTCTGCCCCTCTCCCTGCTCACACTTGCTCAAAGTCTCGATCTCTCTCTCTCAAATAAATATTTTTTAAAAATAAAATTCTGATAGTCATTAATTATAACTTTCATTTTGTCTTTTAGTTTTATTTTTTTAAGATTTTATTTATTTATTTAAGAGAGAGAGAGAGAGCATGAGTCGGGAGAGGGGCAGAGGGCCAAACAGACTCCCTGCTGAGCGGGAAGCCTAACACTGGGCTCGATCCCAGGACCCTGAGATCATGACCTGAAGCAAAGTCAGACGCTTAACTGACTGACCCACCAGGCGCCCGCCTTTTAATTTTAAAATAATTCTGAATATTTTGGAAGAAAAAATGACTTTTCAAAAATATATAATACATAACTCTAATTTTCCATTTCTTTAGTTTAATTTACATGTGTAATGGGGATGTTTCCAGATGTATATCCTTTGAATACAATTACATATTTTAAATATCTAGATAAATGGCATATGAGCTTCCATTTATACTTTCGGCCTAGGCTCCCAAATGTCAGAGATAGGCCTACAGCAAAGGATTGACAGATTGCTCTCTACCCACGATATGTGAGCACACATTTTCCCACACCAAGTTTAAATCCTACTTCCAATAATTCTCAGTGATTAAGTAAAAGCTTTAATTTCTATTGCTTTGATTACTAGCTAAGGTGAACTTTTCGAATATATGTCACTTATAATTTCTCTTGAGGTAATTTATCTCTTCATACACTTGGCCCATTTTAAATTTAGGGCATTAACATTTTTTCTTATTGATTTGTGTGAATACGTTACATATTAAAGATATTCACCCTTAGTCATATTTCTTGCAGATGTTCCCCAAATTATCAATTATTTTAAGTTTTTGTTTATATTTTTTTATAAACACAAAATTCTAATTTGTCTATAGTCAAGTCTATCCATCTTTTCTTTTGTGATTTCTCTTACAGATTTTATGCTTAAAATACCCTTTCCCACTCAGATCAGATAAATATTAATCTTAATTTTCTTATAGTATTTTCACTTTTTAAACACAATTCACTCATGTACCTGGAATTTATCTGGGCATGATATAAGGTTGTGACTTGCATTACTTTTTTTCTATGTAGCTATCTACATTTCCACAAATTATCAAACACATAGACCAATCTTTCTCAGTGACTTGCAGTATTTCCTTTATTGTGTGTTAACTTTTAGAGTTTGCTTCCACAAAAATATATTCCCTTCTACTCACCTGTGAGTCTATTCCTGAGCCACATTAACTAATTATTGCAGAGATACGATATTCGAAATTTCTCACAAGATGAGCCCTTCACTTTCTATTAATCTTCTTTTCATACTTTCTCCCATTCTCATCTTTCTATTCTTGCAGGTGAAGTTTGGAATCAGTCCTCAACTTGCTGCCCCTTTGGGCCCTGCCTTAGCAGTAGCTGGAAGTAAAACCAAAGCAGAAGGCCACCTGGCAGAGGTATGGCAGTGGGTGACCACTAAAAATCATTCTAAGTCTATTTAGTAGTAGTTGCCTATTTACTCCAAGATTACTTCTAACTCTAAAATCAGTCTCTGGACCCACAACTATTTTGCTATATATTGGAAAGAGCATGGCCTGTGGTCAGATGGACTACCACGTTGACCTTAGACAAGTCAAATGACCTTAGACAACTTACTTCTCTGAACCTCAGCTTCCTTATCTGTAAATAGAAGTAGGTTAAATCAACCTCACAGAGCTGTTGGGAGAATTAAGAGATCGTGTAGGTAAAGCAGCCAGCATGGGTCCCAGCATATGGTGAGCGCTCTGGAAATGTTAGCTTCCTTCTCCCTTTTTAGCATTCCTGCTATGCTACTCCTGGAGCATGCTCCTAGTCCTGCTCTGCATCTTTCAAGGCATTAGGGTGTCTTTGCAAAATAGATTCTGCTATGGTTTAAATGGCTATGTCCCCCAAAATTCATATGTTGAAATCCTAATGCCCAATAATGGTTGTGGGGGGGGGTCTTTGGGTGGTGACTAGGTCATGAGAACAGAGCCCTCATGAATGGAATTCGTGTCTCTAATAAAGAAGCCCCAGAGAGCAGCTTGTCCACCTGCTGCCATGTGAGAACAAAATGAGAAGTTGCCCATCTGCAGCCCAGAAGAGGGCTTCCATCAGAACCCAACCAGGCTAGCACCCTGATCTTGAACTTCCCCCCTCCAGAACTGTGAGAGGTAAATTTCTGTGGTTTATAAGCCAGCCAGTCTGTGTTATTCTGTTATAGCAGCCCAAACAGACTAAGACAGATTCTAAGATTGATTCCTCGGAGGACTCAAGGATGTCACATGGACAAAAACCTTCAGTTTTTCTGGAGTCCTGAGGCACCCTCTTTATTTCCGTTAGGACCATTCAGCTAAGTTCTTGCCTGCGAAGATCCTTCTGCCAGTCACAGAAAAGTGTGAATATTTTAAAGGATTCAAGCCAGCTCGTCGACATGTTCTCCACTTCTATATGTATATGTACTCTTTGACTATTAACAAGATGGATCCTCCTCAGCCAGGCAGAGAAAGGAACTACTACCCTGGATGATTATCCCAGAACTGACACTAACTTGGAACCAGTTTCCTTTTTCCATGAGGGCATTACTCCAACAATGGGAATTATCTGTTAAAAAAGAACAAAATAAAAATGTAAGGTAAAGCCATGTTCTCCCCAAGTTGCCCTAAGTTAGAACCAGATATCTCTAGGCAGAGCCAACAGTATCACACATTGTAAACTAGTCTTTAGCAAGGTCTCATCAACCCTGCCCGGCTTCACCCGACCTTGGCATAAACCCTCATCCTGTTTCAGAAAAGCTCCAGCACACTCAGCGTTGATCCAAGCTGTGTTACCTGTTGTTACCTCAGAGCTGAGCTCCACGCTGACCTCCCCCCAGGCCTGCTGTAGGCACTTTCCCCTCGGCAAGACTGTGAAGTAAATGGTTTCTGCCTCTGTGGTATAATAAAAAATAAATAAATATTTGGTCTTTGTCCCTGATTCCTGGCACAGAGCTAAAATCCATGGAATTTACTGTCTTTTGTGTGCTCGTGAGGTGACTCATACTGGGGGCTGGTCACCAGAAAAGCCAACCACATGACAAGAGGGTTAGAACTTCCACCTCCCCCACCCCCAACACCAACCTCCAGGGAGGAGAGAAGGGCTGAAGATTAAGTTCAATCATCCATGGCCAATGATTTAATCAATCATGCCTATGTAATGGAACTTCTTCCATAAAAATTCCTAAATGAGAGGTCAGGAAGCTTCCAGGTGTGTAAACACACCACTGTGCTGGGAGGCCGGTGCATTCGGAGAGCATGGAAGCTCTGCAGCCCTTGTCCCATACCTTGCCAGATGCATGTCCTTCATTGGGCTCTTCTTGAGTTGTACCCTTTATAATAAACTGGAAAAGTAAAGCACTTTCCTGATTTCTGTGAGTTATCTGGTGAATTATCAAACTTGGTGGGGGGTGGTCATGGGAATCCTCAAATATGTAGTTGGCTGGGCAGAAGTGTGGGTCACCTGGGTACCCCACTTGCAGCTGGCATCTGAGGTAGGGGCAGTCTTGTGGAACTGGGCCCTTTAATTTGTGGGATTTCACACTAATTCCAGGTAGATAGTATCCAAATTGAATTGAGTTGGACATCCAGTTGATTGACGTCAGAGTACTGGAGAACTGGTGTAGAAAAATGACACATATTTGTTGTCAGAAGCAGTATCAGAAAACATCGCACAGTCCCAGACTCCCTACTCCAACCCCCGCACCCCAAGGACCACCTAACCTTAACCGTGTTCCTTGGATCCCCAGAAGTACTCCAAGAACTCCATGAATCCCAAATCCAAAACGGGCCCTAGGCTATGAAACTGTCTCTTTCCCCTCTCATCTCCCCTGCCCACCCGACAAGAAATGTCTGTATGCTATGTCCTGTGCCTTTCCACGTCTGTGCCTTTGACCACCTGGAATGTTTGCCTTCTTTTCCTATAAATTTGAAGTCCAGCTCAAATGACTTCTTAAAGTCTCACCACATCACTCCACCAAATGTCATCTTTCCCTAATTTGGGACAATTAATCTCTACCTCTCTTTATATGCTGTAATGACATGTCACTTTCTATCTTATATTATGGTTTTCTGATGTTCATCATTTATTTTCCCTACTAGACTATAAAACCTTTGCTGGCAAGGAACTTGCAGTCAAGTCAGAGAGATATATTGTGATCCTTGGTTGAATTATCTTTGTATTCACAACCTGGCTTGGTGTTTGGCTCTTAGTATTCACAGAATAATTTCATAAGTGAGTCAATCAATCTCAAAAGTGCTATATGAAACCTACCAGCCTCAAGAGAATGATCAATGAATGGAACATATGCAAAATCTGAAGTAAAAGATCTGTCCCTTTCTACACATGGGGCTTGTGCTAATCAGAGAAAGAGATGTAAGAAGAGATTTATTTTAGGAATTGGCTTACTTGATTATATAGGCTAATACGTCCCATGACGAGGACAGTGGGGAATGTAATTCACTCCAGGTCCAAAGGTCTGAGAATCAGGGCAACAGTGGCATAAGTCCCAGTCTGAGTCCAAAAGCCCAAGAGCACCAATATCTGAAGGAAGGAGAAGATTAACATTTCAGCTCAAGCAGAAAAAGCAAATTCACCCTTCCTCTGCCTTTTTGTTTTATTTAGGCCTTCAGTGGTTTGGGTGATGCCCACCCACACTGGTGAGGGCAATTTTCATTAATCTGTCTACCAATTCAAATGCTAACCTCACAGACACACCCGAAAATAATGTTTTACCAGCTACACGGGTATCCCTTAGCCCAATCAAGTTGAAACATAAAATTAACATCACAGGGCTCATGGGGAAACCAAACCTATCTGACTGTGCTAATCACCCAATTTATTTTTTGCCCAGAATCCTGGTTTAGGACCAAAGAAACTGGAATCTGAATGAACCCCCAAAGAATAAAAGAAATCACTGAGGTCTTTCCTCCTAGTCAGAGGACTACTGTTTTTCTGTCCCTTGCTCCCAAACCTCGAAAGCTCCAGGCCATGCCGAATTCTAAGAGCAATTATGAAGTGTTTTTTTGAACCTGCAAACCACAAACCAACTTGTGTGGTTAGACAACCTCCAATATCCATCCTCTGATGACTTGGGAAGAAGTGAAAACTGTCTCATCAATATTTGGTGACTTATACTTTCCAAAGAAGTTACAAATAGAAAATGTGCACACTTGGGGCACCTGGGTGGCTTAGTGTGTTAAGCATCTGCCTTCAGCTCAGGTCATGATCTCAGGGTCCTGGGATGGAGCCCCGCATTGGGCTCTCTGCTCACTAGGCCTGCTTCTCCCTTTCCCTCTGCCTGCAGCTCCCCCTGCTTGTGCTCTATCTCGCTGTCAAATAAATAAATAAAATCTTTTAAAAAAATGTGCACACTTTCAAACAATGAAATATGGCAAATTATACCACACCCATCATCCCTGAAGACTGAACAGGATCCCTTTCTCTTTCCCTAGGAGAACTATCACAGCTCCAGGGAAATGTTTTTCCTCTAAACTCAACAGCTGATGAGAAGCTCTGGAAAAGAGAAATAGGAAAGGAACCGAAAGGAAGACCTGAACGCTGATCTACATTAAGCTGACTCAACTAAATAAGTGGTGAGACTCATCTGTTATACTTCACTATGCAGAGGGATGCTTCCATTTTATAGCTGTAGTAAATTCAAACCAGAAAGCAACATAATATTGGCATTTCAATCCAGAAGCCTCCGATAAATACACACAAGCACACACTCTTACATGCATGCTCCCTGCCCAGGCCCCTCAGCTCTGTGCGTTGAAAGCTTTATGAACGAAAGCTTGCAGGATATCCAGAGACTGCTGACAAGATTCAAAGGGATAGAATTTTACAAATCCTTATAAAAGAACTGGGAGCCCTTGCCAATGGGAATTTGAAATATGTTCCTCCACTCCTTTGGCTGTACAGAAGAAAAAGGTCATAAACAACTTGCCAAGAACATACATTCCCACAGAACATATCACCCTCATGCTAAGTGCTCACCCTCCTCTCTTTTTAAGCACTAGGAATCAGTGACATTACTGGGATAATACAGACCTGCCTGGCACCTTCAATCACTTGGCAAATTATAGAACAGGGCTATGTCACTTTAGCTACTAAAATAAGGAAGCAGACTGACATTACCAAATAAGCATGTGCAGTGCAGGTGTATAAGAAATGGGGCAATATTTCAAGTGCTTGGGAAGTGACAAATTTTATGTTGAGCCACATCCACTGTAGGGCACCAGAGGATATTTCTTCAAGGTGCAGGCACTGCATGAAGGTAAACTGTGCTATGCACATTGGTAAAATGTTTATATTCCATCAGCTTTCTTGCCAGAGGAAAGTAATAATGGTGCTTTGTACATATGCCAGATGAATTTTATTATAGAAGCCACAGCTTATTTCTAAATAAATTATTAAATCATCAACTCTTAAATGAAATGGAATTGCTTGCACTGATCTCCCAGCTAAAAGATGCTCTTTAGTAGAAAATGATTGTCCCAGAATAGGAGAGTTAATTCAACTACATGCTTCAGAAGATTGTGGAAAGGTAAGAAAACCAGTATTTATTCAGCAAAATGCCAAACACTGAGTAGACACTTGCTATGTGACTTAGCTAATACCAACCTACAAGAAAAGAACAATTACTCCCACATCAAAGATGAGAAAATTCCAAGAGGCTGGACCACTTGCCCAGAGACATGATGCTAAGAAGTGGTAGTAATGAGATTTGAAAATCTAGGTCTTACTAAAACCTAAGCTCATTTAAATGCCATATGCTAACTCCCAACCTGGACAAAGTAGGCCTAGATAATCTTGCCCTGGCTTTTGAAGCCAAAATTAAATATAAGTAAGTCACCTGTAGTAAGTCATTCACCTGTCAACCATTAGGTGCTAATGTCCATATATTTTCGGTAATTGGCAGCACACACTGTACATTTGATGCATAAAGACTTTATACCCTAATATAATTGCTGTTAGCAAAACAAAAGACTTGCTGGTCAAAAAAAATGGTCAAAACAAATTTTTTTAAAGATTGTATTTATTTATTTATTTGAGAGAGAGAGAGAGCACACGTGAACATGGGAAGGGTACGGGGGAGGGAGAAGAAGGGGGAAAGAATCTCAAGCAGAGCCTGCACTGAGAACGGAGCTCAACATGGGGCTCAATCTCATGACCCTGAGATCCTGACGTGAGCTGAAACCAAGAGTCAGACACATAACCAACTGAGCCAACCAGGCACCCCCAAAATTTTCTAAAAAGTGGAGTAGAATGGGAAGCTAAGGATCATCTAATTCATGCTTCCATTTATTCATTCAACAAATATTTATTGAGTACCTAAGACCATGCACTGCTCTAATCAATCACTAGGGATATAGCAGTGAACAAATCATATAGCATTTCTAGGCTCATAGATCTTACATTCTAATGGTGAAGACAGGTAATAAATAATATCTTTACTATGGAGAAACCTGGCAGACACTACCTTAATCAAATGCTGAAGGTTAACATCACCAATAATGTATGGATGTCATTTATGTCCTGATATGATGTGATAAAAAGGGCATTTAACCTCTGTGGTACTCTTTCAAAAAAAAATAATAAACAACACGTAACTCCAGTCTAATTATGAGAAAACATCAAGCAAACTCATATTGGGGGCATTCTACATAATATCTAGCCAGTACTTCACAGGGCTGTCAAGGTCATGAGAAACAAGTAAATTTACACACATATGGAAACTAAACAACACACTCCTGAACAACCAATGGGTCAAAGAAATAAAAAAATATGTCCAAACTAAACAAAGGGAAAAAATGAGAGCGAGAGAGAGAAAAATCAAGAAACAGATTCTTAACTATAGAGAACAAAATGATGGTTACCAGAGAGGAGAGGAGTGGGGGGATGGGCTAAAAAGGTGATGGGGATTAAGGAGTGCACTTGTGATGAGCACTGGGTTATGTATGGAATTGTCGAATCACTATATTGTGTACCTGAAAATAATATAACACTGTATGTTAACTAACTGGAATTAAAATAAAAACTTAAAATATAAAAAAAAATGGACCACTGTAATTCAGGAGGAGGTGGGAGCTGGCAGGAGTTATATTTGAAATCAGTGTACCTTCTGCTCAATTTTGGTGTGAACCTAAAACTACACTAAGAAAAAAATATTGTTTTAAAAAAAACTGAGCAGCTTCTTATAAAAAGATTTGATTTTTTAAGAGAATGGGAAGGGAAAAAAAAAGAGGTAAAAAGTTTTCCTCTTGATAAGACCCTGTGCTTCAACTTTTGCTATTATAAAAACATGCAGAACAGAAGATTAGAGCAAACACTTTTTCCCTATGTTTGTTTGTTTTGTTTCTTAAAGTCCACATATAAGTGAAATCATATGGTATTTGTCTTTCTCTGACACTTAGCATTTCACTTAGCATGATGCTCCATCCATGCCATTGCAAGTAACAAGATCATTCTTTTTAATGGTTGAGTAATACTCCGTTCTCTCTCTCTCTCTCTCTCTCTCTCTCTCTCTCTCTCTGTGTGTGTGTGTGTGTGTGTGTGTGTATACTACAACTACATCTTCTTTAACCATTCATCAATTGGTGGACATTTGTGCTGCTTCCATATCTTGGCTATTGTAAATAATGCTGATATTAACATAGGGATGCATGTATCCCTTTGAATTAGTGTTCTTTGATTCTTTGGGTAAATACGCATTAGTGTGATTGCTAGATCCATAAGGTAGTTCTATTTTTAACTTGTTGAGGAATCTCCATACTGTTTTCCAGAGTGGCTGCACTATTTGCATTCCCACCAACAATACAAGAGGATTCCTTTTTCTCCACATCCTCACCAACACCTGTTGTTTCTTGTGTTGTTGATTTTAGCCATTCTGACAGGTGTGAGGTGATATTTCATTATAGTTTTGATTCAATTTCCCTGATGATGAGTGATGTTGAGCACCTTTTCATGTGTCTGTTGGTCATCTGTATGAAAAATGTCTATTCATGTCTTCTGCCCATTTTTGATTGGATTATTTGGTTTTGGGGTGTTGAGTTGGATAGTTCTTTATATATTTTGGATACTAATCCCTTCATCAGGTGTCATTTGCAAATATCTTCTCCCATTCAGTAAGTTGTCTTTTAGTTTTGTTGTTTCCTTCACTGTGCTTC
Source organism: Callorhinus ursinus (assembly GCF_003265705.2). NCBI lineage: Eukaryota > Metazoa > Chordata > Mammalia > Carnivora > Otariidae > Callorhinus > Callorhinus ursinus. The sequence continues at coordinate 1,371,395 of NW_027397135.1, forward strand.
ACTTTTTATTTTGATGTAGTCCCAATAGTTTATTTTTGCTTTTGTTTGTCCCAGGAGACACAGCTTGTCCTTGGAGACACAGCTAAGAAAATGTTGCTATGGCCAAAGTCAAAGAAGTTACTGCCTGTATTCTCTTCAAGGATTTTTATGGTTTCAGGTCTCACATGTAGTTCTTTCATCCATTTTCAGTTTATTTTTGTGTATGGTGTAAGGAAGTGGTCTAGTTTCATCCCTTTACATATGGCTGTCCAGTTTTTCCAACACCGTTTGTTGAAGAAACTGTCTTTTTTCCATTGGGTATTCTTTCCTGCTTTGTCAAAGATTAATTGTCCATATAATTATCGGTTTATTTCTGGGTTTTCTATTCCGTTCTATTGATCTATGTGTCTATTTTTGTGCCAATACCATACTGTTTTGATTACTAGAGCTTTGTAATATAACTTGAGATCTGGAATCGAGATGCCTCCAGCTTTGCTTTTCTTTTTCAAGATTGCTTTGGCTATTCAGGGTCCTTTGTGGTTCCATGCAAATTTTTAGAATTGTTTGTTTTTTAGGACTTCCAGTATTATGTTAAATAAAAATGGTGAGAGTGAACATATCCCTTATCCTGTTCCTGAACTTAGGGGAAGAGTTCTCAGTTTTTCCCCACTAAGGATGATGTTAGCTGTGGGTTTTTCATATATGGCCTTTATTATGTTGAGGTACGTTCCCTTTAAACCTACTTTGTTGAGGGTTTTTATCATGAATGGAATGTTGTACTTTGTCAAATTCTTTTTGTGTCTATTGAAATGATCATGTTGTTCTTATTCTTTCTCTTGTTGATGTGATGTACCACATTGATTGTTTTGCCAATATTGACCCACCTTGTAAAATAGAACCAGAAATAAAACCAATTTGGTCATGGTGAATGATTATTTTAATGTATTAAATGTATAGTCATCGAGTGGGTATTTTGTGGTATCTCACTGTGGTTTTGATCACAGCATTTGATTTTTAGTGGTACCTCATAATGGCACATTTTACAATTTTATGGATGAGAAAAATGAAGCATAAGAAAGTTAAGTCCAAGGTCATATATACCTAAAAAGTGTAAGAGCGGATCTTTACTGACCCCAGACACCATAACACCAGAACCGATACTCTTTTTTTTAACCAACTAGACTTTAAGTAGATGATAAATAACTGTACAAGTGACTATAACTTTAACTGACATTCCACAAAACATGTTTGATTTCCTAACTTGTACAATGTCGTTTGTAATCTTACACTTGCGTATGCTTCAACTTAACACATTTTTAAAACTTTTTCCCTATCTCCATTTTCATTCTGCTAGCCACCTTGAAGTGATATTGTTTAGTATAAATTGTACTGCTGAATTTGGCTTCAAGTTATAAACACTAATGTTATATCATTATTGGAGACATTGTGCTTTCCAAACATTGATGGTGTGTTTTATTCTTTCAATGAAATATATGCAATAAAAAACTGTCTTCAAAACTGACCTTCAATCTTCTGTTTTATCTTGAACTGTAATCTATTATTTTTTAAATTTCATTCTTCTCTACTGGTAATCTTTTTAATTGAAATATAATTCTCATGGCATAAAATTCACCTTTTATTTTTACTTTTTTTTAAAGATTTTATTTATTTATTCAACAGAGAGAGACACAGCGAGAGAAGGAACACAAGCAGGGGGAGTGGGAGAGGGAGAAGCAGGCTTCTTGCTGAGCAGTGAGCCTGATGTGGGGCTCGATCCTAGGACTCTGAGATCATGACCTGAGCCGAAGGCAGAGGCCTAAAGACTGAGCCACCTAGGTGCCCCTAAAATTCACCTTTTAAGGTGTACAATTCAGGGGCACCTGGATGGCTCGGTCAGATAAGCGTCTGCCTTCGGCTCGGGTCATGATTCCAGGGTGCTGGAATCGAGCCCAGCATCTGGCTCCCTGCTCAGCAGGGAGGCTGCTTCTCCCTCTGCCTCTGCCCCTCCCCACTACTTACACTCTCTCTCAAATAAATAAATAAACCTTTAAAAAAAAAAATAAAGTGTACAATTCAGTTACTTTTAGCATATTCACAAAGTCATATGATTATCAACACTATCTAATTCCAGAATGTTTTTATTATTCTGCAAAGAAACCTTGTACCCATCAGCAGTCACTCTCCACTTCACCTTCCTCCCAGCCCCTGACAAACATTAATCTATTTCCTGTCTCTGTAGATTTGCCTATTCTGGACATTTCATATAATGGAACCACACAATATGTAGCCTTTTGTGACTGGTTTCTTTCACTAAGCAAGTGTCCAAAGTTCACCCAGGTTGTATGTAGCATATATCCAAATTTCATTCCTTTTTTTTTTTTTAAGATTTTATTCATTTATCTGACAGAGAGAGACACAGCGAGAGAGGGAACACAAGCAGGGGGAGTGGGAGAGGGAGAAGCAGGCTCCCTGCTGAGCAGGGAGCCCAATGTGGGGCTCAATCCCAGGACCCTGGGATCATGACCTGAGCCGAAGGCAGATGCTTAATGACCGAGCCACCCAAGGACCCCCAAATTTCATTCCTTTTTATGGCTGAATAATATTCCATTGTATAGATACACCCCCATCTGTTTAGCCATTCAGAGCCCATACTCAAACTTCTCTGCTACATTACCCATCAAAACACAGAGGGTAAAGTGCTGCCACTACCTGATATTGAGATTACAGGAGGAAGACCAGGTTTGATGCCGAAGGACAATGAGTTTAGTTTTAGACATATTAAGTATGATGTTCCTGTGGTACCTCTGGCTCCAGATGTCCAGTTGTTTACAGCTAAATATGCAAGTCTAAAGCAGTCTAAAGGTCTGAGATGGACATACCGATGAGGAGAAGGAGAGCTGAAACACTTAGGGGATAGGGGACACTGAAAACGTGGGAGTATATTAGAAAACACCCAGAGAGATCAGACAGAGCACATATAGTACTTGTATTTGCAGGGCTCTGCTAGATAACATAATTACCCCTAAATCTTAGTAGTTTAACAAATTAATTAATTTCTTATATACAAGGTCTACTATAAGTCCAATGGTTCTCTAGGAAATCTCCCTCCAAGTGGTAACTCGGAGATCCAGGCTGACTCCATCTTGTGTCTCCACCAACTTGATCCTTCCGCACTAATGATTGCTGCATCTGGGGAAGAAAGAGCTGGAGCTCAGGCAGGAGCTGAAACAGCTGAAGTTGGGGAGTGAAGAAAATCATTGCCTCTTACGAGTCACTGCCACTCACAAGGCACTTACTAGTTATGTTTGGCCCCTACCTGTGTGCCAACGATTTAGGAAGTGTAGTATTATGGATAACCAGAAATGGGAGAAGAAGCAGGTAATGGTGAGTATTAGCCATGTCTACCATATTTCCTATGGTGACAGTCTCAAATGTCATTCCATCAAAGGGGATGGAAAGCGAGAATCCTCTAGGCAAACTTATTGAACAGAAGCAGGGCCTGTTCATAATTATTCACTCCCAGGTATATACAGAGGGAACTGGCACAAGAGATCACCCCGAGGGAATGTGACCCCACGGAGGCCAGGATCTTAATAGGCTCTGTGGCCTCCACAGGTCAGGTGTCATTTAGGTACAGTGCCATGCGACCTCACTCGCCCAGTAGTTGGATCTTATGGAAAACTGGAAGCATGGATGCCCCCTAAACTCGGCCCATCCCAAAAAAAAGAGAAAACCACAAGAGGGGAAGAGAAGACCAAGGTGGGAAGAAGGCATGAAGGTGAGGCCCATTCATCTCTGTGCCGACCACTCCAGCTATCTCAGTAATTATTGCATTAAATGTGTGACACAGTGGGGAGAAAACAATTATCAATAACCAAACCTGACTGGAGTCACTGCCAATCTTTCCCTGATGAACTTGCACTATATTTCTATGCCTAAAAATCCCCAGGGATGTTTATTAGGATCCCAAAAGGTCAGACCTGGTTGCTTTGAGCTCTTGCTAACAAAGCAGGAATTCACTAACACCCCTTGAAGCCAGAGGTCTCTGCTACCACCACCACCACCACCCTGCCGACCTGACACTTGTCCTTAAAATCAGAAGCTGTTTGACAGCCTATGGGAGCAACTTGATCCTACTGTTTCCAAGGAGTTGCTCCCTAATCCTCTGAACCCCATTACCCTCTACTCTGCCTCTCATGAAAGGAGAGAATAAAGCTCTCCTCCACATGGCTTATGCTTCTACCAAATGGCTCAAGTGTAACGAATGTTTATGGGCTAAATATCCCTGTTAAAACTCAGATCACATCACAACATATATACATACATATATAGGACATGTACATCTCAGATCATACCAAAATACACACACACATACACACACACAGGATATGTGTCAGTGTGTACATGTATACATATACATGAAGATCTCAAAACCAAGAGGCAAGTTAAAACTAGAAACACAATATGGGCAAGACCAAGAAGCATAAGATTCCCTGTGCATGCCAAAATCAGCTAAATATATAGACTTTGGAATGAATATTAAAACCATGATTATAAAATCTAAAGGAAAAGTTTTTAAAAATCCATGAGAAGTGACTTTTTATTAGAACTTTTCTGTATCTTCCCTAGCCTACCCCACTTTCCCCTGTAACAACCTAATCTTAGTTAATTCTTATTTAATCTGGACTAAGAGACACAGTTTATTACTACATAATTATAACTGGAACATGGAACTGCTTAGAATATAGTGTTTGAAGAATTTTTAATGAAATTCATTCATTTATTTAATAAATATGTATTGAGGATCATACAAGGCAAAAAGGATAAAACAGTTAGCTAGGACACACAGTCCCTGCCTCAAAGAGCTTATCAGTCTAGTAAGGAAGGCAGACAATTAGGTATTTATAATATAAGGCAGTAAACACCATAACACATGTAAGAAGGACAACTAACCAGAGAAAACTTCCAAGTGGAAATGACATCTAATATAAGTAGCCTTTGATAGAGGTAAGGACTACATTTCTACACAGAGGAAAAATTATTTCGCAAAGGCCAAAAACAAATGTGTGCAAGTGAAGAGTGGCAAGAAATGAGGCCAGGAAGTAAGTAGGAGCCCAAGCACATAAAGAATTTGGAGTTTATCTGGAGAGCAATCAGAAGGTACTCCAGGGAATTAAGCAAGGGATCGCCCTATCAGATTTTGCTTTAGGAATAATGCTCTGACTAGGGAGAATGGATTGAAAGAGGGATAGGACACAAGGCAAGGGGGACCAGTTAGGAAGCTGTTAGAATATCCAGGCAGGACGGGATAACAGTAGCCTGATCCAGGGAATCCAGTGGCGGTGGGAATGAAGAAAAATGGACACCGATTTATGACATGGTGAATGAGTGGATGCGGTGGCCATTCAGTGAGCTGCAATGCCTCTCAACCTTGACTCAGCAGATGCATCACCTGAGGATGCAGATTCTGACCCAACAGGTCTGAGATGGGACCAGAAACTCTGCATTTCTAATAGCTCCCAGGTGCCTGCAGCACAGTTGGAGCAAAAAGGAGCCAGAAGGCAGAAGAGGAGGAAGAACGCTGAAAGAAAAAAAGAGATAAATTCAGATGTAATGCATTGAAATCCATATGGTAAATTTAAGTGGAGATCTCGCCCTGTAGGCAGTTAGAGAGATGAGTCTGACACGCAGAGAAGAGCTGGGCTGGAAGCAGAGCTTTGAGTCACCAGTAAAAATATTGTGGAAGTTGCCTCCACCCCCTCTCTCCCATTTTAAATGGAATAGTGGGGCTGGAAGCCAGATGGCAGTGGGTTCAAAAGTGAAAGGTATAGAGGTGGAGACACGGATTCAAGAAATTTAGTTGTAAAGGGAAAGAGAAGCATAGAACAATAGTTGGAGGACAGTGTGGAGCTGAGAAAGGATTTTTTTAAGATAAGACTGACTTGAACATGCTTAAATGCTATTAGACATAGCTGTCCATCAATAGGTCGTTAGCAAAATCAACCAGGCTTCCTGTCTGACATTTCTACTTCATCCTTTCTAACAGTCAACAGACATTCTATATTGGACTAATAATTTTCCTGTTAGCTTTGACAGCTATATTATAACTCAGGTCTCCTATAGACACAATACTAGAACATAAAGAAGGCAACTCTGCCCAGGATCTACCTACTACCTACTCGCCTTATTCTAAGGCTCTTTCTCTAGGAGCCATATATTGAATGCTTTCCTATCATTTTCACCACCAACAATAATTTTATTTTTCATATTACTATTATATATCATATTACATTTTATATGCCCTTAGAGCAAACCTGACATAAGCAATTAAAAGACGGCACCCAGGGGCACCTGGGTAGCTCAATCGGTTAAGCATCCAACTCTTGATCTCAGCTTAGGTCTTGATCTCAGGGTCATGGGTTCAAGCTCCAAAAAAAAAAGACGGCACCCAAGGACTTAATCACTGAATACCACTGAGAATCGTAGAACATATGAAAGTTTAGAAAGGACAAGGAAAAGTGGACAACTACTTCACTAGGCATATGGAAATTAGGAGTTCTGCTGGCTGGCCGCCAGAAACTCGGAACCGAAACCAAGGAAAGGTCTGTGCTCTCTTAGAGTTTATTACACTAATTACAAAATAGCAATTTGCAAAGGCACAAATAAAGTGTGGAAGACTGAAATAAAGGATGAAACTCAGCAAGAGATGGGGAATAGAAGGACATAAAAAAGAATTGTTGAAGGCTTTGAAAGAAAAGACAAAGATGAACGATAAGCGGAAGAACAGGGAAAGGACAGAGTGAGTCCTAAAGGTTGACCTCATCACAGAGTATTTATATAAGAGATATGGAGCTGCAAGATAAGTTTGCTAAATACTTTGAGTAAATTCACATCATGACACCAAAATTTATGCAGGAGATGTCATTGTTATTTACAGTTCATTAAAAAAAAAAAGTAAAAGGATAGCTATTTTGGAAAAAAAAAAATGAATCACACACTTGAAAGGACCTTGAAAAATCATCTAGTTCTTGACAAAGGAGTATAGCTGTCAGCCTCCAGCCGTTAGCACCTGCAGCATCTGTCTCGGACTTCTAGCCAAGGTCACACTCTCCCAGGGCATCGCCCAGCCAATAACTGAGCACGGCAGGGCCACCACAGTCTGGCTCTGTGCACCTAACAAAAGCCTCCTCTTTGCCCTCGGCTCCTGAGCTCCCTTTCATGTTGTCCAGGACTCTGTGAGGTCTACCTATCTCACACTTCCTATCACAGGAATCAGATCAGCATTCCTTTGCATAGGCTTTCCCCACCTAATCATGCCTGCTCGGCTTTTTACCTTTCACGGGCATTATGTCCCCAGTCCCCCAGGAAATTTCATGAACTCCTAAGTCTACCTCCACGGCTGTCTCCTGATGGATACAACTAATGCAAAGAACATATTCACAATTCTCGTATCTGACAAAAGACAGACTCTACAAAGGATCTTTGAAATACAGTAAGACAACCCAATTTTTTTTTTTTTAGATGGACAAAGACTTCATTTAAAAAGGTATGCAAATGGCAAACAAGCACAGGAAAAGATGTTCTGTATCATAAGCCCGGTGAAAAATGAAAAGTAAAATCACAGTCAGATACCATGACACACCGATCAGAATAGCTAATATTGAAAAGACTGACAATTCCAAGTGAGAAAGAGGATGTGTGGCAACTTACATTTGCATACATTGCTGGTGGGCGTGTAAAATGGTACAATCATTTTGGAAACCAGTTTGGGAGTTTCTTATAAAGTTAAATTTGTATTTACCATATGACTCAACATTTACACTTCTAGACATTTACTCCAGAGAAATGAAACCTTGTACACAAAACACCTTGTACAAAAATGTTCACAGCAGCTTTATTGATAATAGCCAAAAACTGGCAATAATCCAAACAATAAATGAGTGAATAAATTACAGTATATCCATTCCATGAAAAGAGTACTTAGCACTTAAAAAGAACAATGTACTGGTACATGCAACCACATGAATGAATCTCGAAAACACTGAATCAAAGTGGCTTCTGCGTCCAAGAAGCCAAATACTTAAAAGGACATATATGATTTCATTTCTATGAGGTTCTAACACTGGCAAAACTAATCTTGGGTGATAGAAATTGAATCAGAGGTTGCCTCAAGGAGTGAGGGACTGACTGCAAAGAAGTACAAGGAAATTTCCCAGGGTGATGGAAATTTCGACACCTTGATTCAGTGGGGGTTACACAGGGGTATATATTTGTCAAAACTCATCAAACTCTACAGGCAGAATGTATGCATATTACAAGTAAATTATACCTCAATAAAATTGATTTTTTTAAATGTATTCCCGGCATGTATAAATACTATACTAAATAAATACTAAACAAATATATAAATACTATATCTAATAGAATCTGTTGGTATTGCAAGTAGAATATTTATCTCATTTACATTTATATGGTTATTGCTAGAAAGTAAAGAGGCTGTTGGTCTGTTTATTTTTCTTACAGCCAGCAGCCTTATCAAATTCCCTTATTCTGTTGTTTTTAACAGAATTCCTTTGGGTTTTGTAGGCATATAATCATATAAACAGCAAAAAGAAATAACTTCATCTCTTATTATCCAACATTTTATAGATTACTTTGTTTACCTCTCTTATTACATTTTCTAGTCTTCAAAAGAATGTTGAATAATAAAGGGCATCACCAGATGGCCTTTTCTCTACCTTCAAGGAAGTAACTGAGTGTTCAGACTACTACCTGCAGTTGGATTTTTCATAAAGGGTTTATCAATTTGTAGTTTCTTTCCATTTCATTTTATTTTGTTAAATTTTTTCAAATGACTTTGCAGCTTAGATAACATACGGCTTTTCTCCTTTAAACTGATTCCAATGAAATATGCTTATAGATTTCCTAATATTGCAACAGTTTGCTTCCCTTGAATAAAACATCTTGAATTACTTTTGATATGGTACTGGATTCTCTTTTAAATACATATTCATAAGCTAACTTGAACTTGGGAATTTTTTTATACTATCTTTATCAGGTTACTATAAGGCTGGCTTCATAAAATGATTTAGGGAGTTTCTTTTTCTTTGCCCTAAAAGAGTAAAAAATATTTAATTATGCATTTTCTTTGAAGATTTATTTATGTGAAAGAGAGAGAATGAGAGAGAGCGAGGGAGGGAGGGGCAGAGGGAGAGCGAATCTCAAGCGGACTCCCCAATGAGTGTGGAGCCCATCTTGGGGCTCCATCTCACAACCCTGAGGTCATAACCTGAGCCAAAGTCAGATGCTTAACCAACTGAGCCATCCAGGAGTCCCATCCATTGTTCTTTAAAGATTAAAAAGGATTTAAAGGATTTACCTATGTGTCAAGTCTTCGTGCTATTTTTTATAATGGATATTTAATTTCCAGTTTTTCTAGGGTAATTAGTCTCTTCGTGTTTTCTACTTATTGGGTCAGTTTTATTAGAAAGTAATTCACATCTCCTAGGTTTTCAAATGTGTCGTTCTTGAGTTTTAGTTAGTATAGTACTTGAATTTCTGTATCATTTCCTCCTTTCTCATTTCTACCTCGTATAATTTTGTTGTTGTTTTTTTTAAGTCGAGGTCAAAAGAGGATTATCTAGGGCACCTGGCTGCCTCAGTTGGTAGAACATGTGACTCCTAATCTCAAAGTCAGGAATTTGAGGCCCAACTATTTAAAAAATAAACACACACACACACACACACACACACACACACACATACACAAATACCTGGCTGGCTACTCCTGATCTCAGGGTAGAGAGTTCAAGCCCCACACTGAGTGTAGAGCTTACTTAAAAAAAAAAAAAAAAAATCATCTATCTTATCGGTCTCTTCAAAGAACCAGCTTTAGGATTTATTTATGTACGTTTGGGAATTTTCTATTTTATTAATTTCAATTGATATTTTCATTGCCTCTCTTACTATCATTTTGTTGCTAATTAAGATATACAGTAAGTATGTGTCTTTTTCTTTAATTATAAAGACATTTAAGCCTATAGAATTGCCTCAGTACAACTTTCATTTGGTCCCATGTTTTCTGGTAGGAAGTGTTCAGATTTTAATTGCTTATTGTGTGTCATTTTAATTTTTATTTCCTTTTTGATCCAAAGGAAATAAGGTAATTCTAAAGCCCAGTGTAATAGTTTAAATTACTGGAGTCTTTTATTATTATTTATTACTAATTTTGTTGGATTATGATCAGAGAATATGACTTATAAAATGTCTGGGTTTTTAAGGTATTTTATGTGGCCAAGTATAGAGTGTTTTTATACATATTCCATGGACCTACCAAGTAAATTATATATACGTATATAATATATATGTAATATATATGTATTTATGTATATACTATATATATACACATACTAGGTTTGTAGTATATATGTTGTAATTACTATATATATGATGCAAAATTCTGAGCATTTAAAATTATCACGTAAACCACCCATCCACCCTCACACGCATGCTCATGGTAGCCCTTACTTCGCTTATCTTTTTTTTCATAGCATGTATCCTTTATGATCTTGTAACAATGTAATTTACTTATACAGTGCTTATTGTTCATCCCGTCAATTCCACATGAATGTAAAGCGCAGGAGAACTGCTAAGTTTTGTCTGCGGTTCATTGATGTATCCGAAAAGCTACAACGGTGCCTGGCACCAGAAAATACATTAAATAAATAAATCATCATTACCACATGACCACACAAAAAGCAAAACAGCAATACTACCGGTGTCCATTCAATTCACTAACATCCGTTTCAACATCTGCCACGTGTCAGAATCATGCTGGTGCTAAGTACATGTAGATAAACAAGTCCCCGTCCTCACGCAGCCAATAGGGCATCTGAGAAGGAACGGGAGCCAGTGAAGGATACCGTGAATCAACAAGAAATGTATTCCTTTCATAAACGTACTTTTTGTATGTATTGATCTCAAAATGGCCGCAGTGGCTACCTTTTCGACTCTATTGTCGTCCTTTGCTTCTAACAACTAAACACCACCGGCTATCAAATCCCTAAGACGTACTGAGGGGGCTTCTAAAAGAGACAGCGACCTTGGCCAGTAATCGCCCATCCACCGAACGACCTCGAACGGTTTTCCCAGGGCGCGGGGCTCCAAAACCCACAACACTCTAGAGACCGCGGCCGGAATGCCAAGGGTTTCACTGAGCGTCCCGGCTGCCCTCCGAATAGGTCAAGGTCGGACGGGCCCCGCGAGGAAGGAAGCCGTCTCGCCCACAACAGGCGCTCGCCGACACTTTGGGTCCACGGAAGGAGCCCCAACCACCAGGGAGGAAGAAGCGCAGTCCTCAGCGGAGACTCACCCACCAACACCCGACACCACACACGAAGGGGCAGCGGCAGCCTCCGGGCGCGTCCGCCTCGCAGCCTTCGCCCCGCCCCTCGGACCGGAAGAAATTGCCGACGCTTCCGGCGCCTAGCAGGCCTGGGGTTGCCTCTGTGATGTCGTGGGTTCAAAGGGCTCCCTTGGTCCGGGGTCCCGGAGAGGAGGGGGACGTGTTTGACGAGGAAGCGGACGAGTCGCTCCTGGTGCAGCGGGAATGGCGGAGCCACATGCAGAGACGAGTCAAAGTAAAGCTGCGCGGCGGGTGCGGGGTAGATATGCCGGGTTGCGGGCACAGGGGCAAGGAGCTGTCAGGAGTCAGGGTCGCGAGAGTAGAGGCCCGCGTGGTCCCAGCCTGGCCCGGCGCCGCCCTCCCTACCCCTGCCACCTAGATCCTGCTAGGATTTTCCACTTGGAAGCGTGTGAAGGAACCACGGGGCGGCGCGTTAGACGCAGGGCACAGACCAGAATAAGGTGGGTCTGACTTTGAAGAGATTGCAGTTTGATGAGGACCACAGAGAAGGTGGGGGAGAAACATAGACACTGACTATACCAATTAGGGGTGTCAAAGGACATGTGGTTGCTTGAGTGGGTGAAGAGCCTAAAGTTAGGAGTGGTACTAATCGAGACATACGGAAAAAGTGAATTTAGGAATGTCGAAGAGCAATAAAGGAAAGCTACTGTGGAATACCGTGGCTAAGTGAAGGAATACCAAAGTTGGTGTCTTTGTTCGGTGTGAAGTACCCATATCTACTTTGTCTCACTATTCACCGAAACTAAGCTTAATACCACACACTCAGTTTCCAGTTGGAACACTCAGAGCTGAGTTCACCTGGTGAGGTCCACTTCCACCTAATATCCTTGCCGTTCATTATGTTGCGCTTGATCTGCCCTTGTTTGTTTCAGTAAAATGTTTGCTTAGCCCAAAGACCGTGTTATCAGTTTCAGAAACGCTTCATGTGAGGCGGGGCCTAGACAGGTTAGTAATCATCTTCGGCTTCTGTGGCACCATCGCAGATGCAGGACAAAATCCCTGCCCGCAGAGAATTTACAGTTCATTTGAATTTAGTTATCAAGCAAAATGTCTAAAATCACACTTTTCATCTTTTTCCTAACACAGTTTCCTCCTTCCCGACTTGAGTTGATTATTGAAGACCTCCAATAACCTATTTATTACCCTGCCTTCTCACCCACTCACACCAGTGTTGCCAAGGGGCCAGACATGTAACTCTCTGTGTTTCCTTTCTGTGAAGGTGGTGTTAACACAGGATTTTTAAAAACTGTATAAGAATCAGTATTTTTAAATGTGCCAAATAAGTCGACTTCAAAAGTGGGATTGTGCCAATAATAAACCTTTATGAGAAGCGTAGTCTGCTTCCGTTGTGTGGCTATGCCATTTGTTGTAGAACCATTATGTTAAATAGTAAATAGTAATTTAGTTAAAGGCCCATCTCATCAATTTTCCAAACTGGTTCTATAACTTAAAACCTACAGTGGTTTACTTGGTGTTAATTACAGCTGCAGTTCTTCATTACTTATTTTTAGGAAGGTTATAGAGATGGAATAGATGCCGGCAAAGCAGTTACTCTTCAACAAGGCTTCAATCAAGGTTATAAGGAAGGTGCAGAAATCATTATAAACTATGGACAACTCAGAGGAACATTGAGGTAACTTTTTAAACTTAAATGATGAGTCATTTTAACCTCAGTAATACTGGAGGACTTGTATAAAAGTAGTATGTAAAAATAAAGCACTTAAACTGAAGTGCTTTTTCTAGTGTTAAATCCAAAAAGAGTACTGCGGAGCATAGAATAATATGGCCTTCAAAAAGTCAAAATCATCAGTTCATCCACTTTTGATATGTGAGTCGGGTGTTGTCCTTTACTGCAAAGAAAATGATAGGAAGGTGTATATTTTTTGCTACCTGAACTACCACTAATTTGTATCTCAAAGTAATTTAAGAGATCTTCAGGTTTTGAATAAAGCTTTTAATCTTGCACGTGTGGCAGAACACAGTATAACAGACTTCTAGACTAGAAGTGCATGATGAAAATTATAACTGGTAATAGAGAAATGATTCCATTTACTTTAGTGCTGAACGTTGAACACCTGTCAAGATTCCATAGTAATAACAGCGTATATCAGACTCAAGTGGTCAAATGGCAGAAAGAGCTAGGAGCATGACAGGCTTGTCATCTTTGACACTTTATACCTTTTAAATTGTCCTCTATAGAAAAACAAACAAAAAACTATAAAACGGTTCAAAGAATCACTAATTTTAAAAAGTAGGAAATAAAAGTTATCAAATCAAAAAAAATTGAGGTCTTAGGAAATTCAACTGTAAGAAATCAGAATTTATACAGTAGGAAAATGATCAAGTATTCATTTTACACCAAGTTAAATCTTTTACAAGCTCAGAAAGTTTATTGCTAAATCTTTTATATCAGTTGATTCCATTTTTAAAACATGATTACTCTTCGGGGCACCTGAGTGGCTGGGTCAGTTAAGCATCCAACTCTTGATTTCTGATCAGGTCATGATCTCAGGGTTGTGAGACTGAGCCCCTCAGGGTGGCGTTGGGCATGCAGCCTGCTTAAGATTCTCTCTCTCCCTTTCTTAAAAAAACAAAACAAAACAAAACAAAAAAAAACACAAGATTACTTTTCACAACAACCATTATTTTATATCATGATTACCTGAACAATCTGAAATGTTAGAAAATAAAAGTATCATCTGTACTAGAAAAATAAAGATATCTATTAGGACTAGAAGAATTCTTACCTTCTTCAAGAAAATTATGAGTTATCTCAACAATGATTATAACAACGTTGGGAAAGAGAAGTTGCCTCAAAACTTTTTTTTCTACCCTTTAGTTTTGATGGCAAGTGACTATATGGTTAGAACAATTGTTTTCAACCTTGGCTGCACCTTGATATCAGCTGGGAAGCCTTAAAAAATAAGGCTTAAAAGATAAGCCTTAAAAAATAAGGCCAGAGATTCTGATTTCGTTGGTCTGGGATGTGACCTAGGCCTTGACAGTTTTAAGAGCCTCCCAGGTGATTCTAATGTACATTCAGGTCTGAGAATCACTAGTCCAGAAGCTGTGTGCTGTCCTTAAAGGAGAAACTAATTTTTGTGATCTCTTTCCCTGACTTGCATCCCTCTTCAGCGGAAGCTACACAGTCATAAAGAAAAAATCTAAAGTCAAGAAAAGTGGATGTGAGGGGTGCCTGGGTGGCTCAGTTGTTAAGCGTCTGCATTCAGCTCAGGTCATGATCCCAGGGTCCTGGGATCGAGCCCCACGTCGGGCTCCCTGCTCCACAGGAAGCCTGCTTCTCCCTCTACCAGTCCCCTTGCTTGTATTCCCTCTCTCACTTTGTCTCCGTCAAATAAATAAATAAAATCTTTAAAAAAAAAAAAAGTGGATGTGGAGTTGTGAAGGAGGTGTTAGGAATTATAAGCAGTTTATAAGATTACTTCCAGTCTAATTTTTATCAAAAGATAATATCTTTGTATATTTTAAAATCCATTTTAGCATCATTACTTTCCCTGATTTTGACTTACATTATTATTGATTCATTTTTGCATGGTGTTATCTGGAAAAGAAACATGTAGGATTAGCATCAAAAATTTGAAAAGCCTTTGTTTAATTTTTTTTCCTATTTAACGCTTGTTTATATTTTCATTCAGTGCTTTGCTGTCGTGGTGTCACCTTCATGATAATGGTTCGGCTCTGATCAGTAAAATAAATAATCTTCTGGATGCAGTTGGCCAGTGTGAAGAGTATGTGCTCAAACATCTCAAATCAATCACTTCTCAGCCCCATGTTGTAGATTTGTTGGACTCTATTCAGGATATGGACCTTTGTCATGTAGCTCCAGCTGAGAAAAAGATGGATGAAACTAAAGATGAAAGACTCTGTGAAAACAATGCTGAGCTTCACGAAAACTGTAGCAAGAGTCTTAGTGAGGCAGATTGTTCATCTTTAGAATGTTGTAGAATACAGGAGCATGCACATTCTGCAAACCCAAGCCTCACTTGGATTTTAGAACAGACAGCCGGTTTAGTAAAACAGTTGGGAATATCACTTGACATATTACAGCACCTCAAACAACTTTAAAAATTCTCTTCACTTTTCTAATGAAAGTAATGTTCGTAACATTTTTTAGAACATTTTGTTTCTTAACAAACTAACCAAAATTTGTACCAGTTTCTACGTCGAACATATCACTTGTAGGTTATCCTTCATGGAAATTTGCAATATCTTCAAATTAACACTATTCAGTGTAATAAGAGCTTTTTTTCTTTGTCACTGGTAATTTTTATGTCATTTAAGATACGCTCAGAAACTCGAGTTGCCATTGTCATTTTCAAGTTTCTGATCAAAATCAAGCATTTTCAGACTCATTAGCAAGAGTGAACAAGAATCAAACACATTTTGTAAGGACCTAACCCTGCTTTCTGCTCTTGTCACCATCAGGTGGTTAGGACCTTAACACCCACTAATTAGACCAAAGTTACTATAAATAACCGTGGATAACATTGTAAATAGACACACATAGATATATAGAAATATATATATATTGAAATTAAGAGGCTGTAAGTGTAAGAAATTGAAGAAATGTTTATACTGATGATTAAAAACAAAATTTGTTTTTGGTTTCGTTTTTTTTAATTCACAAGTAATCCCTACACCTAGCATGGGGCTGGAGCTCACAACCCCCAGATCAAGAGTTGCATGCTTCTCCAACTGAGCCAGCCAGGTGCCCCATAAAATTCATTTTAGTTTTATGTTAAAGGCAAGGATATACAATTCCATGGAAAATACAAAATACATTTCATGCTCAAGTACCTGGTTTTTCCACGTATTAAGGAGTTAGTAGTGGTGCCTAACAATGTGCCAGATTATTTCTAAACTGCAGTTTTGTTTCACATATCCATATAGGAATAAACACTGAAACCACTGACTTATATATTACCCTGTAGCAGTATTCTTAGTCTAGCATAGACAAAATTAAGATTCAAGCTTTTGCTCCAGGACCTAAGCATACAAGAACAGGAAAGGATTTTTCAGTGCTTTCTTGCCTAAAATACAGAGTTGTATGAGGTGCCTGCCTTCAGACCAGACCTTCTTTTCTCTAAAAGATAGACATACTAAGATAGTGAGAGAATCTGATAAAAGAAGTCTTCCAAAAAATTCATAAAATATTCTGTGATCTCACAACCTCCTTCAAGTTCATAGAACATTAAAAGCCGTGCCTGGTGGCTCACAACTTGGGGTTGTGAGTCCGGGCCCCATGTTGGGTGTAGATTGCTTAAAAATAAAATCTTTTAAAAAAAAAGTTCACAGAACATTAAGAAATTAAGCAACAAATTTGAAGTGAGAAGATCATATACTGGGGCGACTGGCTGGTTCCATTGGTGGAGCATGTGACTCTGGATCTTGGGGTTGTGGGTTTGGACTCCATGTTGGATGTAGAGATTACTTAAAATCTTTTTAAAGAAACTAAAAAGAAGACCATATACTGTTTGAAGATTTCTAAAACATGTTGAAGAAATAAAGTGACATTTGACTTAAAAAAAGTGTTTAAGGGCACCTGGATGGTTCAGTCAGTTAAGCATCCCAACTCTTGGTTTCAGCTCAGGACATGATCTCAGGGTCCTGGGATCGAGCCCCGCATTGGGCTCTGCTCAGTGGGGAGTCTGCTTCTCCCTCTCATTCTCCCTCTGTGCTCTCCCTCTCTCTCAAATAAATAAAAATTTTAAAAAATAAAATCTTTTTTTTTTAAAGTGCTTATATCTCTCTAGGTGAAAACACTATTTCAGATACTTACTAATTGTCTTGTTCTGTATATTTTTTTTTCCATGTTTATGGACCGGTCAAAATCTCAAATCCACATGGGATGTTATAAGCAGTCTCTAAAGTCTTAAAGTGTTGTTCTGCCCTGCGTATTAGATATGAAATCTCCATCTCTAATGATACATCTCAAGAAAGTCACACCCTGCGTAAAAATTACACCAGTGCAGTAAATCTTGAGATTTTATGTGGGCTCACCCTGCTAGGATTCTCTGCAGATAATACCCCTTGCCACTACTGATAATACGGTGTTTTTGTGCAGATTTCATAGAGAAATCAAGAGAACTAGCTGAGTTGATGAGGCTGTTTGGTCGAAAATAACTCTTAAACTTGCTTTGCCTTTGAAAGAAGTTTCTGGCCTGCAGAAATGGACGTTAATGGTATGCCAATCATACCTATGTCTAATGAACACAAGCCTCTGTACTAGAACCAGCAGGAGTGAGGGAAAGAAAGCCTGCTTGCCATGTGTCTTTTGTCCTGACTCATGCTGTAGGCCTGCCGGCTGTTGCCATGGTCAGACCCTGGATGACCATAAAGGTAAAGCAAGACCGCAGGTGCAGCCAGAGTTGTAAGGCCCAGAACCCATACATGAAGCCTGAGGGGTGTGGCCTCCTTACAAACAGAATTTTCACCCTAAATAATTTCTAGATGCTGAAAACCCTGGAGCTCTTTAGTTTGCTTTAATGGAAGGAAGAGTCCACAATTCTCTGCTTTTTGGACATTTTCAGTTGCTGGAGCTGCTGAGGCCACCAAAATAAAAATAAAAATCTTACTAATTTCAGACCAATGGATGAAGTAAATGTCATATGCTATGTTAATAAACTACCAATCAGACTTCTGACTCGACAGAAATTCTCAAATCTCTATCCTGATGGTACTTGACCCATAGTCGGCCTTTCTTGCTTCTGCTGTCACCGCCTCTTCCCAACAAACTACCAGAAGAGGAGTCTGCTGTCGCTCTCAGACTGTTTTCTGCTCATTCACTCCTCAGCGTCCACCTGCTTCTTAAGGTCACCTGTGGCTGAGCTCCCACAGCGGCCCCTCCCTGACTTGTTTCCCCTGTCACTGGACACGGTGACCATCCCCGGCTTTTTACAGTCCCTCCACTTGCCTTCAGCAGCACGTTTTCTCACCCTGCTTACCCTGGTCTCTCGCTGTTTCCTACCATTCTGCTAAGTCTCGCCTTCTCTGCCTGCCTGAGGATGCCACACTTTCATCCGTGGACCTCTTTTTGTTTTTATACCCTAACCAGATTGTCTCACTTGCTCCCACAGTTTCAAACATACTATCCCAAAGCTGATGTTCCCACACCTCTTATTCTCCCAAGCTCTAGACCTATACTTCCGACTGCAATTTCTGCCTACCTGGGTCGGGGCTTAGCTGCAGAGCACGCCTAAAACTGACCTCGGTTCCATCTTCTCCCCTCCCCCGCCACCCGAACTGCTGTACCTTTTGTACTTGCGATCTCCTGTAATCTCTGTTCACTCAAAGCCGGAAAGTTTTTTTTTTAATCGAGATATAATTGATACATAACACTATATTAGCTTCGGGCAGACAGTATGATTCAATATTTGTATATAATGCAAAGCGGTCACCACAAGGAGCTTAATTAACATCCATCACCACTCACAGTTACGATTTTTTTTTTTTCTTGTAATGAGAACTTTGGAGATCTACTCTCTTAGCAACTTTCAAATATATAATGCAGTATTATTAACTATAGTCACCATGCTGCACATTACATCCCCATGACGTTTATTTTATAAATGATTTGTAAAAGCTAGAAACGTTTTAAGTTTTTCTCTGCTTTTCCTTTGCTATCGGACCCTACTTCCAATGGGGAGTTTATCTGTCTTACTTTAAAACATGCCTTGAGGGGCACCTGGGTGGCTCAGTTGGTGAAAGGGTTGCCTTCGGCTCACGTCACAATCCCAGGGTCCTGGGATCGAGCCCCCCATCGGGCTCCCTGCTCAACGGGGAGTCTGCTTCTCCATCTTCCTCTGCCCACCTTATCCCGCTCGTGCTCTTTCTCTCTCAAATAATTAAATAAAATCTTTAAAAAAAATGCCTTGAATCTGGCCCCCCTTTCATTCTAATCGCCAAATTTTAATTAACCTTTGCACCAGCCTCATGACTAATGTCAGTACCTCCAATCTAGCGGTCTTCCTGTCCATGCTCCCCTGCCACCCTTATCTACTGAAACAGGTTCCTTCTAGAGTTTAAAGTCTGTATTTATTCCCTTTTTTCTACTGGCTAAATTATAAACTTGAATTTCATTTCTGGACCTCTGCGGAATTGTCCATGTGATTTCCCATCCTGCCTTCTGCTTCACTGTGCACTCTGCACCTCTTGATGAACAATACTCTATGCTTTCTGGACAGTTCCCAACTTCTAATTTTATTCATTGCTGACCCTTCTCCCCAGAATATTTTATTCCACATCCATCCTTCCCAGCAAATTCCTACTTAACCTTCAGTACCAGCTCAAATTTCAACTTCCCCAGGCCCAGCTAGCTCTTTCCAGTATTCCCTCTGCATCATTTTGAGTATCTCAGACTTCAAATTTATTCAGGAAATCGCCTTATTCTTTGTTACATCCCCCGCACTTAGCATCATAACCTATACTTAGGTGGTGCTTGACTAGAGAATAAGTGAATCTACTAGACAAAATGAAAAGAAAACCAGAAATTTTAGGATTCAAAATACATCACGTTCTTTTGTTTTTAAAAGGGAAAAGGAACCTTTGTATTTAACTTTAAGAAAAAAATTTTCTGGGAGCCTGGGTGGCTCAGTTGGTTAAGCAACTGCTTTCGGCCCAGGTCATGATCCTGGAGTCCCGGG